>NW_020664420.1:11619978-11802321 GCF_002925995.2 Terrapene triunguis | reverse complement strand
ACACACACACACACACACACACACACACACACACACACACACACACACACACACACAACTAATTTGGGTGAGGGTCTCATCAGGGCCGGCGCTTCCATTTAGGTGGCCTAGGCAGTCGCCTAGGGCGCCAGGATTTGTGGGGGGGGGGGAGGGGGCGGCATTTTGCTGCCTCGGCGGCAATTCGGTGGCGGGGGGCTCCTTCCACGCTTTGGGTCTTCGGCGGCAATTCTGTGGCAGGTCCTTCACTCGCTCCGGGACCCGCCGCCAAAGTGCCCCGAAGACCGGGAGCGCGGAAGGATCCCCCCGCCGCAGAATTGACGAAGACGACTGGGAGCGCGGAAGGACCCCTGCCTAGGGCACCAAAAACCCTGGCGCCGCTCCTGGGTCTCATTAGCAAACATGGATCACATTTCAAGAGAACTTGGTTTGAAATTTGGGTGTGAAGGAAAGAATTATGGCTTTAAGTAACAAACAAGAAAAGTTCAGGTGTTTCAGTGAAGTCTGTTGCTAACTAGGGCAATAAGTAATAAACTAGATCTCATTTAAAAATATAAAAAAATAAATAAAAAATAACATTAATAATAGGTTTTCATCCTCTCTTTTGAGTTTACGCCCAGATGCATTCATCAGTCATATCCTTTCTTGGCCTTCATTTTGCTATGCTAAACAAGCCTAGCTCGTTTAATCTCTATTCATAAAATAGGATCTGCATTCCTCTGTTCATCCTAGTAACTCTTCTCTGCAACTATTCCAGTTTGAATGTATCTTTCTTGGTCATAGGGTGACCAGAAATGTCTTCCAAATGAAGTCTTACCGGAGCCTCTTTTGATGTATTAATTTATCTCTACTGGAAATAACTTGCCTGATAAACCCTAGGATGACACGGTGGGTGAGGTAATTTCTTTTATTGGACCAACTTCTGTTGGTGAAAGAGACAAGCTTTTAAGCTACTCTTTAGTTCTGACCTGCAATGAAAATTAATACATTGTACAAGGTCTGACCTGAAGAAGTTAGCTCAAAAGCTCTATGTAGCTCAAAAACTTGTCTCTCTCACCCATAGAAGTCGGTCCAATAAAAGATATTACCTCACTCACCTTGTCTCTCTAATACCCTGGGACCAACACAGCTACAAAACATGGCAAACATCCTAGGATCACATTTGATTTTTTGTTACAGCCACATTACAAAGGTGGCTCATAGTCATCCTGTGACTGACCAAAACACCAGGGTCTCTTTATTCCTCTTTCACTTTCAAGCAGTTTATAGCAGAATCTCTTATTATTAGACCCTAATGCTGTGGTATTTGAGCTCAATATCAGAGCTACATCCTAGTCTGAATCTAGGAAACACTGCTGTAAAGTCAAATACTGTTGCATGGCTAAATGTTGCCTTTTAAATTGCACCCACTGTATTACTTATGGGGCCACTCTGGAGTTGAGTTTTTTATTTCTGCATTTAGTTTGGTTTTAAAATATAAACATTTAAAATGAGACTTGGCACCTTTGACAATTAAAAATACAATCCAATCAAGTCAAAAACACCAGTGTCAAAACAGCAACCATCGTACAAGAAGCCAAAACCAATTTTTCCCCACCTCAGTTCCCACAAAACCCTAATCTCCCAATTCAGATTTACTCCCAATGTCCCCTCCTACCCAACATGTCAACTTTTCCCAAATGCTTACCCAATACATGTGCTTTGAAGAGTGCCCTTAAACTCAATATCTTTGGGATATTTCAGACGAAAGATGGAGTCTCTCCTTACCCTGAAAAATGTGTCCGTTTTACTGTTACATGAGATGCACATTTTACTGTTACCTTCCAACTATATGTCCCTCTTTTGTTGTGTCTTGTCAGAAACAGGGTCATAAGCTCTTTGTGGACTAGAAGATATTAATGTAATACAACGAATAAATAATAATATAGGTGAATTACAAGCGAAGAGCCCCCACAATGAATGCCCTGCCAACAACTCCTTCTCTCCTATACCAAGGGAGTTCTAACTCCAGTAACTGCACCAATCTCAACTGTGGCAGTAAGGAACCGGGAGAATGGGGGTCTATCAGATAGGCAAGTCACAAGTCATTATGAACTTTACACATCAAACCCACAACCTTGAACTCTGCCTGAGGAGTATTGGTGTAATGTGCTCTTGACAAGATAGCCTGCTTAACAAGTAGGCTGCCACCTCCTTCTCTAGCTTCTTGTACCAAGTTGGTTTAAGATGTAGTCCTGTGTAGCACTTGTTACAATGTTCTACTCTTGGGAAGACAAAGGCCTGGAGGATTGTAGTGAGGTCTGCAGAAAGGGCGGGCAATCTCCAGACCAGATGCAGCTAAAACAAAGCCATCTTGGTCGTGGCTGCCATATGACTGTCTAACAAGAAATAGGACTCTAACAAGGCATCCAAACTGCAAAAGTGATGAGTTGAGGGGGGCTGCCCGGATGATACTTAGGAGCTGCTTGAGGGAAATTTGAAGCTGTGCCCCTGACATAATGTCCTTAGACCCCCTCACTGGTGAAGGATTGCTATAGTGAGCTCTGCTTCACCACAACCACTTACAACTCCCTCCCATCTTCCACCTCTTCTGAACCGAGAGTTGGGGTGGAGGTGCAAGTCCCAGCTGCACAGGAGGGAGTTCCCCTCCAGCCGAGGAAAGCTCTACTGGACAGTCACAGCAGAATTACGGCTCCTTTGAATCATTCAAGTGGCACAAAGGGGACATAAGCTCAGAATCTGGCCCATTCTGTTTTCCGTATCTTCCAGTTACCTATCTCAGCCTGCCAACATCACTTCTGTCTTCTCTGGATTGAACCTTATCTGCACCATTTGGGTCCCATGAAATTGAGAGAGAGCTGAGTGTTGTCAGCACACTAAAAACACTTCAACCCAGGCCTCAGCCCTACTAACAACCCCATATATATATTGAACAGGAGGGGGGGGTGATAAGGTGGAATCCTACATGAATGAGCCCTTAGGGCAGAAAACCACCTAAAATTATTTCAGAGAGAAATGAAAAAGTCACCAAAAAGCAGTCCAATCTGCTCCTATTTGGGTCAGTGAATCAACCACATGCAATGACCCATAGTATCAACATATGTTGACAAATCTACTGACATCAGCATTACATATTGCCAGAAAGAGATCATTAAGCAATACAACAAGTGCCAAATACAGGTTGAAAACCAGATTGACAAAAGCCATGGATGTCTGAGGCATTAAGAGATGTTCAGAGCCCAGGTTTGGAACAAAGGTTTCTCAGCACATGCAGCAACTCAGTAAGCTACACCACTGTAATTTGAGCAAAGACGTCTGAGTCACTGCCTACTTCAAGATTTTGCTCTGTGAGACAACTCTGTGTGTATCTGAAGAATGCTCTCTGTAAAATAAGGAGGAATTTCTTCATAATGGGAGGCACTCAGATCTGGCCCCGGAGAAAACTGCTAAGATATAGTAAGTTACCCTATGCACAATACATCTGCTCTTTGAGATTGATATGGTGAAGGCCATGCAGAGCAGGTCAAGCATGCCAAGGGAATTCACTGCACTACCTGTAGGAATATTGTAGTAGATGTGATTCTCTTGAGGGCTGGAAAGCCCAGGGAGGGATTCTGCCTTCTTGAAATTCTCTCTGAGGCAGCATGGGTGTGCACCACCACCAACACAAACATGTTGAACTTGTCAAATTGGAGAATTGGTCTGATATCAATGAAATGAAATTCAAGAAAGACAACTGAAAGTACTACACTTAGGAGGGAAATATCAAATGCACAAATAGAAAATGGGGAATAAGTGGTGAGACAGTGAGAAAGCTGAAAAGGATCTTGAGATTATAGTGGATCACAAATTGAAAATGAGTCAACAGTGTGATACAGTTGTGAAACAGGGTAATATAATTCTTGCATGTATTATCAAGAGTGTCGTATGTAGGATACGGGAGGTAACTGTCCCACTCTATTCCTCACTGGTGAGGCCTCAGTTGGGGTACTCTGTCCAGGTCTGGGCATCACACTTTAGAAAAAATGCAGACAAATTGGAGAGAGACCAGAGGAAAGCCACAAAAAATGATAAAACGTTTAGACAACCTAATCTATGCGAAAAGGTTAAAAAATCTGGGTATTTTAGTCTTGAGAAAAGAGGGAGGACCAAATAACAGACTTCAAATATTTTAAGGGATGTAAAGCATACTGTGATCAATTCTTCTCCGTGTCTACTGAACATAAGACAAGAAGTAATCAGCTTATTCTGCAACTATGGAGAATTAGGTAAGATACTAGGCAAAACTTTGTAACAATAAGGAGAGTTAAGCACTGGAATAGGCTTCCAAGGGAGGTTATGAAATCCCTGTCATTGGAGGTTTTTAAGAACAGGTGGGACACACACCTGTCAGGGATTGTCCAGGCATACTTGATCCTGTCTCAGCACAGGGGGCGGTAGTATACGACCTCTCAAGGTCCCTTCGAGCCCTACATGTCTATGATTCTATGTGCCTTAATGTCACAATGAAGCCCCGATTCAGCATATTTTCACTGCCATTAGGTGCAGTGAGATTACAAAGAAACAGCAAGATTGATAAATTCTCCATCTTGGACAATCTTATCCTTTCCCCTGTGAACAAGCCTGAAAACTAGACCTGAACCCAGTATAAGAAAATTATATCCTATTTAGAAACAATCTTTTAATCCTATTAGCAGTCTTTAATCATATTAGCTGTTCTCTTTATAAAATACTGTATTAGCATAGCATTAACAACGTGTCATGGTAATGTTCAAAGAAGTTAATTTCTTCTTACCAAAACTTTCCCTGTAGTTACAGATAGATAAAAGAATTTTTACTTGCTGCCTTTAACTTCTGCTATGCATTGCATAAAAGCCACCTTTCAGAAAGGGTTGCATTTCAGTGATGGATAAGATCAACACTTTAATATCAGTGGATAAAGTAGGCCAGGTGATTTGGAATGTTTGCTTGGTTGGCAAGGAACACTTAAGTGATAATTGTTATTATTAAGAATGTAATGGAAATACATGCCTTTTGAACACCTTTTCAGTAAATTAAAAGAACTACCAATATATTGGCCATTCTGTAATATACTAGAACTTGCATTTGTTTTTCATCTTTCTGTTAAATTGTACGTTGCATTATAGCAGGGAGGAAATTACTGTATTTAAAAAACGCGTTAGTACAATGCAATTTAAACTAGCCTTATAGAGCGCACTTCAAACATTTCTTCTGTCTGTCTATAAAATATGGATCTAGCTCTCCTATTTGTATAAATGAAAAACCAAGGGTTTGTGCACACAACTGTAAGCAATGGGAGCATCTATAAATAGTGAAGGTTGAAGTTCGGCTGCGGATGTGAAAATTCAGCCAATAATATTTTCCTAGCCCAAAAGGTTTAAACTTGGTGCCCAAATTCAACCAGCTAAATACTTAGACACCTAAGTAAATGGCCTGATTTTTGAGATACTGAAGATATGAGCGTGTGAACCTCCTAAAAAATCAGGTGGCTTTTGTTTAGGTTCCTAAATATAAACTCAGGCTCCTGAATTAGGCACCTACATTTGAATGGTTTGGCCTATCAAAATATGATGGGCTGAACTTTCAAACCTGCTGTAGAAAATAAAGACTGCTCTTATGATTAAAACATTGGACTGGGATTCAGGACACCTGGGCTCCTAGCCTGGCTCTATCACAGACTTCCTGAGCTACTTTATCTTTCCATGCCTTAGTGCCCTGTTTGTAAAATGGTATTAATAATTCTGCTCCCTTTTGTCTCCTATCTATGTAGCCTCTTTGCTGCCCAGCTCTTTATGTAGGGGCTGTCTCTCACTATATGTTTGTACAGGGCCCCGTTGTGCTAGGCACTGGTCTCAGTTGGACCATCCAGACACTATGGTAATACAAATAATAACTACATAATATATAAACTCTGGATTATATTTAAAAAATAGTGTTTAAATTTAATTTATAATGGTGCCCAAGGATTGCAGTGTTACCATGCTGCTGCTGCTGCCCAGGGATGCAGGGGGGGGGTGGAGAGAGGTCCTGGCTCACCTGTGTTGCAGAAAGGCACAATCTTGCCCTCCATTTTTCATCCAATGTCAGTTATTAACCTAACCCACTAAAAATGTAATGGGGAGTGTTATAGGAGCAAATTCTGCAGTCTTTACTCAGGCAGGCCTCCTACTAACTTTCCTGGAAATTCGACTGGAGTTAGTACCACAGGATTTGGCCTCTTCTGTGACCTGTACAGTAACGTTTCATTTGAATGACTCCTTCGGCACTCTGCTTCCCTGACTTCCAAAGGCAGTCAATGAATCATTACAAGAATTAGATGTATGCATATCCATAGGGTCAATGTGTCTCTTCAGGCAACAAACAATTCTAAGGCACTGAGGTAATAACACTACTTTCAACTGGTGAGTTTCATGATATTTAAATGTTTCATTGTGATTGACTGTTAATTGTGACACAATGTATTGGAGACAATTGTGTGTATATATAAAAAGAACAGGAGTACTTGTGGCACCTTAGAGACTAACAAATTTATTAGAGCATAAGCTTTCGTGGGCTACAACCCACTTCTTCGGATGCATATTGAGTGAAACATATCGAGGAGATATATATACACACATACAGAGAGCATGAACAGGTGGGAGTTGTCTTACCAACTCTGAGAGGCCAATTAAGTAAGAGAAAAAAAACTTTTGAAGTGATAATCAAGGTAGCTCAGTACAGACAGTTTGATAAGAAGCAAGTGTGAGAATACTTACAAGGGGAGATAGATTCAATGTTTGTAATGGCTCAGCCATTCCCAAACCCTATTTAGCCCTGAGCTGATTGTGTCTAGTTTGCATATCAATTCCAGCTCAGCAGTCTCTCCTTGGAGTCTGTTTTTGAAGTTTTTCTGTTTTAAGATAGCCACCCGCAGGTCTGTCATAGAATGGCCAGACAGGTTAAAGTGTTCTCCCACTGGTTTTTGAGTATTATGATTCCTGATGTCAGATTTGTGTCCATTAATTCTTTTGCGTAGAGACTGTCCGGTTTGGCCAATGTACATGGCAGAGGGGCATTGCTGGCACATGATGGCATATATCACATTGGTAGATGTGCAGGTGAACGAGCCCCTGATGGTATGGCTGATGTGATTAGGCCCTATGATGGTGTCACTTGAATAGATATGTGGACAGAGTTGGCATCGGGCTTTGTTACAAGGATAGGTTCCTGGGTCAGTGTTTTTGTTCAGTGATGTGTGGTTGCTGGTGAGTATTTGCTTTAGGTTGGGGGGTTGTCTGTAAGCAAGGACAGGTCTGTCTCCCAAGATCTGTGAGAGTAAAGGATCATCTTTCAGGATAGGTTGTAGATCTCTAATGATGCGCTGGAGAGGTTTTAGTTGGGGGCTGAAGGTGACAGCTAGTGGTGTTCTGTTATTTTCTTTGTTGGCCCTATCTTGTAGGAGGTGACTTCTGGGTACTCGTCTGGCTCTGTCAATCTGTTTTTTCACTTCAGCAGGTGGGTATTGTAGTTTTAAGAATGCTTGATAGAGATCTTGTAGGTGCTTGTCTCTATCTGAGGGATTGGAGCAAATGCGGTTATATCTTAGAGCTTGGCTGTAGACAATGGATCGTGTGGTGTGTCCTGGATGGAAGCTGGAGGCATGTAGGTAAGTGTAGCAGTCAGTAGGTTTCCGGTACAGGGTGGTATTTATGTGACCATCGCTTATTAGCACAGTAGTGTCCAGGAAATGGACCGCTTGTGTGGATTGATCTAGGCTGAGGTTGATGGTAGGATGGAAATTATTGAAATCATGGTGGAATTCCTCAAGGGCTTCTTTTCCATGGGTCCAGATGATGAAGATGTCATCAATGTAGCGCAAGTAGAGTAGGGGCGTTAGGGGACGAGAGCTAAGGAAGCGTTGTTCTAAGTCCGCCATAAAAATGTTGGCATACTGTGGGGCCATGCGGGTACCCATAGCAGTGCCGCTGACTTGAAGGTATATATTGTCCCCAAATGTGAAATAGTTGTGGGTGAGGACAAAGTCACAGAGTTCAGCCACCAGGTTAGCTGTGACATTATCGGGGATACTGTTCCTGATAGCTTGTAGTCCATCTTTGTGTGGAATATTGGTGTAGAGGGCTTCTACGTCCATAGTGGCCAGGATGGTGTTTTCTGGAAGATCACCGATGGATTGTAGTTTCCTCAGGAAGTCAGTAGTATCTCGAAGATAGCTGGGAGTGCTGGTAGCGTAGGGTCTGAGGAGAGAGTCCACATAACCAGACAAGCCTGATGTTAGGGTGCCAATGCCTGAGATGATGGGGCGTCCAGGATTTCCAGGTTTATGGATCTTGGGTAGCAAATAGAATGTCCCTGGTCGGGGTTCTAGGCATGTATCTGTACAGATTTGTTCCTGTGCTTTGTCAGGGAGTTTTTTTAGCAGATGGTGTAGTTTCTTTAGGTAATCCTCAGTGGGATCAGAGGATAATGGCTGGTAGAATGTGGTGTTAGAGAGCTGTCTAGCAGCCTCTTGGTCATATTCCAATTTATTCATGATGACGACAGCACCTCCTTTGTCAGCCTTTTTGATAATGATGTCAGGGTTGTTTCTGAGGCTGTAGATGGCGTTGTGTTCAGCATGGCTGAGGTTATGGGGCAAGTGATGTTGCTTATCCACAATTTCAGCCTTTGCACGTTGACGGAAGCAATCTATGTAGAAATCCAGTCTGTTGTTACGACTGTCCGGAGGAGTCCACGCAGAATCCTTTTTTTTGTAGTGCTGGTAGGGGGGATTCTGTGGGTTAGTATGCTGTTCAGAGGTATGTTGGAAATATTCTTTGAGTCGGAGACGTCGAAAGTAGGATTCTAGGTCACCGCAGAACTGTATCATGTTCGTGGGTCTGGAGGGACAAAAGGAGAGGCCCCGAGATAGGACAGACTCTTCTGCTGGGCTAAGAGTATAGCTGGAAAGGTTAACAATATTGCTGGGTGGGTTAAGGGAACTACTGTTGTGGCTCCTTGTGGCATGTAGCGGTTTAGATAGTTTAGTGTCCTTTTTCCTTTGTAGAGAGGCAAAGTTTGTCTTGTAAATGGCTTGTCTAGTTTTTGTAACTAGACAAGCCATTTACAAGACGAGTACCCAGAAGTCACCTCCTACAAGACAGGGCCAACAAAGAAAATAACAGAACACCACTAGCTGTCACCTTCAGCCCCCAACTAAAACCTCTCCAGCGCATCATTAGAGATCTACAACCTATCCTGAAAGATGATCCTTTACTCTCACAGATCTTGGGAGACAGACCTGTCCTTGCTTACAGACAACCCCCCAACCTAAAGCAAATACTCACCAGCAACCACACATCACTGAACAAAAACACTGACCCAGGAACCTATCCTTGTAACAAAGCCCGATGCCAACTCTGTCCACATATCTATTCAAGTGACACCATCATAGGGCCTAATCACATCAGCCATACCATCAGGGGCTCGTTCACCTGCACATCTACCAATGTGATATATGCCATCATGTGCCAGCAATGCCCCTCTGCCATGTACATTGGCCAAACCGGACAGTCTCTACGCAAAAGAATTAATGGACACAAATCTGACATCAGGAATCATAATACTCAAAAACCAGTGGGAGAACACTTTAACCTGTCTGGCCATTCTATGACAGACCTGCGGGTGGCTATCTTAAAACAGAAAAACTTCAAAAACAGACTCCAAGGAGAGACTGCTGAGCTGGAATTGATATGCAAACTAGACACAATCAGCTCAGGGCTAAATAGGGTTTGGGAATGGCTGAGCCATTACAAACATTGAATCTATCTCCCCTTGTAAGTATTCTCACACTTGCTTCTTATCAAACTGTCTGTACTGAGCTACCTTGATTATCACTTCAAAAGTTTTTTTTCTCTTACTTAATTGGCCTCTCAGAGTTGGTAAGACAACTCCCACCTGTTCATGCTCTCTGTATGTGTGTATATATATCTCCTCGATATGTTTCACTCAATATGCATCCGAAGAAGTGGGTTGTAGCCCACGAAAGCTTATGCTCTAATAAATTTGTTAGTCTCTAAGGTGCCACAAGTACTCCTGTTCTTTTTGCGGATACAGACTAACACGGCTGCTACTCTGAAACCTGTGTATATATAGATACATGTACTGCCTCTAGAAATATTTTGTTTCTAAAAAATTAGGGAGTTTGATTCTCATTATAAATTCTCTCTTCTCTGTTAAACAATCATCTGCATTATTTTAATACGGTTCAGGAGATCCCATCAAGAGTAAATCCCATCTATACAGTAGCTTTTAAGATGTCATCTCATCATGCATTATACCTGCTCACTGATTTCTCTTGAGTCATGTCCTATGTGCATCATAACAAAGCGTACAGGCTTTCAAAGAATGACTGTAACTTGAACATGCTTAGAAATAGGTCTCCTCCCCTGTGGAGACATGAACCTTTACAACTCCCACAGTGCATTACAAGCTCAGTGCGTACTGTATAAGTTATAAAGCTAAACCAAGTTAAAAAAAATAAATGGCATATGTGTTTGGAATTTATGTTATAAACACAGCTGAAATCAGTAAAAGTTAAATAGTGTAGCAGAAACTAAAGCAAAAGATATATGGACAAATGAATTAAAAATGAATAACCATCATCTACAAGGCATTCTGGCTTCCTAATAAAATGCATTCACTGTGTGAGTAGTGTAAACTCGGTTTTGTGCAGGATTTCTTTGGGTACCTGCACAGAAAGTAATATTGAGACTTTTGGAACAGGAAAAGGCTGTTTGGCTTCACAGAAATGGTACTTCCATTCAGGGAAATGTAAATGTATGTACTTAGGATCTGTTTCACGGTGTTATTCTGCTCTGCATCGGTCTGCTGAGGCAAGGTGAGGTGGCGGGGAGGGATAGCTCAGTGGTTTGAGCACTGGCCTGCTAAACCCAGGGTTGTGAGTTCAATCCTTGAGGGGGCCATTTAGGAATCTGGGGCAAAATCAATACTTGGTCCTGCTAGTGAAGGCAGGGGGCTGGACTTGGTGACCTTTCAAGGTCCCTTCCAGTTCTATGAGATAGGTATATCTCCATATTAAAAAGATGTAAGTCTAAGGCAGGGCACACCACTGAATCTGTGCCTTTGTAGAGATAACAAATCTTTGAGAAAATTCACTGTCACTGGATTATTACCATTTGGTAAAAACTGTCATTTTGCCAATATGGATGAGTAAATATATGTAACAAATTATTCCTTTGTGATATTTGTATCATTTATGCAGGAAACTGGGCCTAAGGAGTTTATTCTTGGTCATTCCGTGCTGTAGCAAGGAATACTACTACTAAAATCTAGCTCTTATATAAATCTTTTCACCAATAGATATCAAAGTGCTTTACAAAGGAGGTAAATGTCATTCTTTCCATTTTACAGATGGGGAAATGAAGGCAAAGAGAGATGAGTGACTTTCTCAAGGTCACCTAGCAGCCTAATAGCAAAGGCAGGAATAGAACGCAGGTCTTCTGAGTTTCTATCCAGAACACTAGCCACTAGGTTACATTGCAGCATTGCCCTGCTCAACTTTCATTGTCCTTCTCTTCTTTCACTCTCACTAGGACTCAAATCTTGCACTCCATGAGTGAGGAGGCAGACACAGCAACTTCTGCAGTATTGCGGTGCATGGGGGAGAGGGGCAAACTCTGGGAGTTCATGTGAGAAATATGGGTTTGAGGGAAAGCCTGTGTGTGCTGCAGTGTCCATCTTTGGTCTAGAGTCTGCCCATCCATGCAGAAAAAAAAGTAATAATGCTTGCTTTCTCCCACCTTTGTCTTTCTTGTCCATTTAGACTGCAAATTCTTCAAAGTGGGGCATATCCATTACTATGTGTGTGAACAGTGCCCAGCACAATGGGGCCCTGATTTCTATTGAGCCGCTATTTCTGTAAAGACCCTATTGTAATCATAATCACAACAACAAGAGTGGTAGCAGCTTGAGAGGTGCTTTCTGTGAACTGATATTTGGGCAGGCAGGGAGCAAGGCAGAACTAATGGATCTGCAACTGTTTGAGGATTCATTGTCTCTTGCCCACGCCATGGAGCAAGAGTGCCAGATTTCCAAAGCCCACTCCTGCCCTGAGACTGTGGCAGTAGAGAGGCTCTGCTGTTATGCCAGGATCTGGTGTGGGAAGATTCCTCTTCTGTGGAATATCCAGCCCCAAGCCTCGTTACACAGGTTGGCTGAAATTCACCCTGCCTGAGGACCAGGACAAAGCCTCTACACCACTCAAGACCGGGACTAAAGCAGCACATAGATCTTGTGTTGACCCTCTGCCCCAGAGCGAGGCCTGGTCTATACCTAAAACAGGATGACCTGGCTACATCACCCAGGGGTGTGAAAAAGTCACACCCCTGAGAGATGTAGTTAAGCCCACCTAAGCCCTAGTGTAGATGCTGCTAGGTCTCTGCACGGAAACCAGGATCTGTAGCCACAATACAGGGAGAAGGAAGGAAAATCAGTCTGTGTAATGTTTGGCGCGATGAACCATTTTGCAGTCATTGCTCAAAGGAAGGAAATAGAATGAACAGTCCCTGGAGTTTTGAAATGCTTTTTCATGTTGGTGCTGTGCTTTAATTTGATCTTTGAGGGAGGCAGGGGAGCTGCATACAACATAACATGTTTTTGTTTGATTTCTACTGTTCCATTTTGTTTTAAAAACATGTAAAGGGAAGAGAAAACCCTAAACCTATAATAAAAAAAGCACTTTTGTTTCCTTTCATGTCTTTGAGGGAATCCACAACTGTCATCTGCAGAGATTAAACAAAATGAAGAGCTCTCTCTCTCTCTCTCTCTTTGCAGCAAACCAAAATAATTATTTGCTTCATTTATGTATGAGGGTCAAATTTAATCTAATCTATAGTTAAAAGGAAGGTGAATTCAATGAAGTCCTTGATGTTCCTTATGCTACGTTCATTAAAATAGAACTTCAGATCTCAAGTGCTTCATCTGCGTTTCTCCTTGTTTGTATTTGTCGATATTCTCTTTGCTTTCATTCTGTGAGCAATGAAGCAATCTCCAATGTTTAATGTTTGATAGACTCAGAACTATAGTGCACTACTATAAGGGTGCATGGTAGCTGCAGGAGGCATGATGCTGCTGAGATAGTTAGGCATCCCATGTGCCTCAGAAAGGGTCTCTGAACTAGCTCCACATAGGCCAGCACTGAGGCATGTGATGGGGAGAATGCTATGGGCTCCAGGTTTACTTTGAACCAGTGGCTTCAACACACTCTGTGAGCAGGTTGGCGTGGGTACAACTGCTCTTGCTACCATGAGCCTTAGGCTGGTTAGGAAGTGGATTTTACCTCACCAACTTATCTGCATTTATCCTGCCCGGAACCTGACTACTCAAGTTCTACTGGTGAGAAGCAGATTTCAGCCAAAATTAATACAATGTAAAATATAATGTAGTGTTACAACACATTGAAAAGCCACTAAATCAAATTTAACACATCGCAAAATGTTCTTGTACTGTTCTCATCACATATGAGAGATGATTAATGTGAAGAAATCTGAAATAATTCTAATGAACTTTTCACCATTTTTATACTCTTGTTGCTCTCTCTACTTCATTAGTGTAGGAAACAAAAACTATCTAGTAAGTTTCATTTTGGTTTTTCTAGTCAATTTCACCTTCCTGCTCCTCACAGTTATTGCAAGGCTGCAACATTTGGTTTGCAAGCACTGTAAGAGAACTAATTCCATTTAACATTCATTTAAGGAGTGAAGCTCTGGTTATACATAACCACTAGTTGGTAGTCTTAACAGGGTATATTACCCCTGGGGAAATTCTGTGCCACTGCATATGCACAGAATTCATGTCCCCCAGCAGACTTTATTTCCTCTGCAAAAAATACATTCTGCCAGAGGGGCACTAGAGTTCTGCGTTTCACCCATCAGGGGCTGCTGTGGTGCCAGAACAGAGGACAGCTGCTCACCAACTGGAACAGCTGATAGGGAGAGAGCAGAGGCTGCATTCCTCAAAGCATCCTGTCTGCAGGGCCAGAAGAAGAGGCACATATGGGGGGGGGGGACAGACAGAGTGGGGCACATGAGGCTGCTGGGGGAATCACAGACTGGGGTTCAGTGGAGGGGGACAGACTGGTTCAGAGGCTGAATGGGAGTGGGGTGCAGGGCCACATGGCGATGGGGGGAGTGGGTGCATGGGGACAGGAGTACAGGGGCACATGGAGGCAGGGGAAGGAAGGGTACATGGACACATAGGAGTGGGGCAGAGGTGCCTGACTGAATGAGAGAGGCTAGGGGTCATCCAGGGTCTGCATAGGGGAGGCTCCCCAACTCCCTAACTATCTCTCCCCCCAAAAATGTTCCATACTTCTCCCACCCACACTCAGAAAGCCTCCAGCTTCACTCTCAGTCTCCTTCCCAGCAATTACTTCCCTTTCCCTCAGCTCCTCCATTACCCCTGACTCCCCCAAGCCTTTGCACTACTTCTGAGGAGTGCAGAAAATGTGTTTCTGTATTGTAGTTTAAATTAATTATTACTCAAGTTCTGTATTAATATGCCTAGTAAGGAATCTATTTGTCAGGGGGCGGGGGGGTTGAGAACATTTCCTGAATCTTTTTCATTGTCTGTATTGTTATAGACATATTGTTGACAGGCATTTTGAAATAAATTACCAAATTAATTGAAACTGGCATGATTATATTGTGTTATTTTAACAAATAAAATATGCCCAGAATTCTGCAGAATTTTAAAATATTGTGTGCAGAATTTTTTTTTTTTTTGGTGCAGAATTCCTTCAGGAGTGGTATATGAAGAGCATAGAACTACAGTGTGTAAGTGCGGTTAAAACGTTTCTCTGTGTGAGCTTTATTTGTAGTACTGATGCTTATTATTTATAGTTTAACCCTTATTTTCCAAACTATTGGTTAACAAAAGGTTGGTTACATCCCCTAGGCTTACACTGTGAAGTTCATTATTTCCATATATGGGCAGCTTCAGTCCCACAGTGCCATTAAGCTCTATAGGACTTAAGTAAACCAAAAACTTCCATATAGCTGCTCTACTCCACAGCAATGGAGTCCCTCTTCCATCTATCCTCCTAAAAGCAACACAGGAGCTTAGTTTTGACCCTGCACAGTTTAGGAGCTCCACATAACTGAAACTGTCACTTTTATGAAGTGTTCAAATAGCCTTGAGAAAATTTTAAAATCAGGATTTACCTGTAGATAGTGCCAACAATGTACAAGGTATTTTATAGGGAAGAATGAAGTCAAAAATAGAAGTCCTTATATGAGGAGTTAAATCAGAAAAAACAAATACTTTAAGAAGTCCTTATCTGGATTATGTACGATGGCTGTGTTTTAGGAGATTCAGTTCCAGGGGTGGTGAAAAAGCATGAAAGGTCTATATTAAAAGAAGAAGAATATTTCAAGATGTGTACTCCTGTTTCCCAAAGAAACCCTTTCATGTGCTTGTAGACGAACTCCGCCATTGCCATCACATTCAAGGAGATCAATTTGATTTCTTTCTTAGGTCAGATTAAGATGTTTAGACATAAAGGTCCATATTTTTAAAAGGTATTTAGCCATTGCTGCACTCACAGTTGCAGCATCTAAGTCTCATTTTCAAAAGTGATTTAGGTACTTAAGAGCCTTTGAGATTTTGGTTCCTAAATTATGTTTTCTTCTTCTGTTCATAAACAGGTAAAAAGGGAAAGGTGTACTTGAAATTCCCCTTCCTTTAATTTACTGAAATTCAATACTATGTTCATCTGATATTTGACTAGTAAGGGTTTTTTCAACAGTTAAATAGTAACAGGTAGTTTTATATAGTACTCCTCACACATAGATCTCAGGGTATTTTACAAAGAAAAGGAAACATCATTATCAGGGAAACTGAGGCTGAGAGAGTTGAAGTATCTTGCCCGAAAGTCACATAGCAGGTCAGTTGCAGAACTGAGACTAGAACCCATATCACCTGGCTCCCAATCTAGTACCCTATCCTTTGGCACACATTGCCTGCCTTTTCATATGCTCACCAAAGTATTGTTTAATATTGTTTATTTGCTCTCTCACATATGTTATTAACAAAGAAATGAAGCTTTAAAGATCAGAAAATGTTTCATTCAGATCATCATAGCGAATCAGTTGTTCCAGTGCCTGACTTATTCATTTTTCACTTACTCAAAAGTTTTTGTTGATAGTTGCACATTTAGTAAACTCTAGTATACTTCTTTCCTGTTCTTTTCAACTTTTGATTTCATGAGTAAGTTTTAACAAAAAGCTCCATGGATGTGAACCCAGTCATCTCATTACAAGGTTTAATGCCTTTTGAGTTGGATCAGTACAGAAATCATTATAACTTATGCGTAAAAGATTAGAATGGGCATGTGTGAAAGTTCCAGTATTGAGCATTTGTTAAAACATCCATTAATCAGGCAATAACCTTGCTATTTATAATCATAAGGGGGGAAAAAAGAGAGCACACTGCAAATGGGCCTTCTCGTTAGAATTATTCATTTGGGAATCAGTCAACCACTGATTCCTTTGACACAGAAGAGGTTGCATGAGAGCAGTGGATGATTGCACCTGAAATTTATGAGACTGACACAAATATCTTTCAAACACCGCAAAAGAAAACATAACAAATTCTTCACTGACAAAGCTGAAGTCATTCCAGATTTTTATATTCTGACATGCCCAAGAAGAGTATCTCCCAGGCAGTATGACCACTTTCTCATGAGATTAATCACTCTGTTTAATTTATTCTGACTTTCAGGTGTTAGTACCATCCAAACATATTCAAAATAATCACTACAAGAAAGAGAGCCCTAAACAGTTATCAAGACAAAATGAGTGCTGGCCTTTATGCTTTTGAAGTAATTTATTCAATATTCAAGCTGTACTACTTGGACAACTTCTGGAGCAGCAGCAGTTGAAGGCTGATTAGGTAATTAAGAAGGCTTCTGGGATCCTAAAAGTCCATGAAAACCTGAGATGAGGTGCAGGTAGACAGATTAAGATGAGAGAAAAAGAAGAATTTAAGGTATGATGTTTTGTTTGGGAGATTGCATGTTATGAAGGAACCACTTATTTTGGTGTCATATTGCCAGTCATTGAGAGAAATAAAGTAATGTACTTATTGGACCTGCTAAAATAACCTATTCCGGGAGATTGCGGGTTTTGGCTCCATTTAATGGATAGCCCATTAAGAGGTTGATGAGTTTTCTACTGCTTCCAGCTGGTGGATTTAGGGCCAGATTTATAAAAGTATTCAGGCTGCTGACAGAAACCTAGTGGGATTTTGAAACGCATGTAGGCACCTACCTCCTGTTCAAATTGGCCTCTATCTGCATCGTGAACAGAAAGAGGAGGAGAACACTTACTGAGGAGATGCAGGATCCCCTCGCTTTTAAAGTTTCTAGCTATTTATTGGCTAGCTTGGAGAAGAAGGAAGCTGATTGGTTCCTCACCCTCCCTTTTTAAACCCTAGCCGGGGCCATATGGAGCCTCTTTTTGCTCTATTCCAGCAGCCCCACCCTCTCTGTCCTGAACTGCTAGTTTAAAGCTGTGATTTGCAGATGTTGTGGATCTGACCAATCACTGGTTTTGGAGTCAGGAAGGAATTTTTGATTCCCAGAAGGACCAGACTGGCAGACGCCTGGAGAATTTTTATGCCCTTCTCACAGCATCCTGGAGACACAGTTACGTTAAATAGGAACAGGATTTAATTATTGATAGTACTCGGTAAGGATGTTAGTTCATTGCAACTTGTGGCCAGAAGTAAACAACCTGGGATTTTACTGATGGGCCTTGTGCTCATGGGATAGGGATGGTCTTGTGGCCTTCGAGGGCCGAGGTCCCCCCCCTTTTAGTACCCTCTGCCCTGTCATGGAGTGAGTGGGTGGTAGAACTAAGAAGAGCAAGCTGAGTCCTAGGGGTAGGCTGAGGAGAGTCTACTCCGAGTTATGGGTTAGATGGTAGAAGCCCTGTAATCCCAGCACTTAAAATGCATGCTAGGTGACAGAGTGGGTGACCCTCTCCCCTGTGTTTAAATTTAATAAAGTTATGGCCTGCCACTTAAAATCCATCCCTGCAGCGTCTACATCAATTTCTTTTGCTTACATTTCTAATAACGTTCAGCTCAGGTACTTGCTGATTGCCAGTGCCCTACCTGACCATCACTAGATTTAGGGTTACAAGATATTGGACCTTAAGCCTTTAGCTAGTGCACTACTGAATATATTGCCCATTCTGCATCTTGGACCAGGCTAATTGGTGAAACCTTCACACTAGAGGTGAAAAATGCTCAGGAATAAATTCTGACAGGCTGGTTCCTTTTTATTTTTTTTAAATAGCAGGTGATGGAGCTACCTAAAAATTTAACATGTCAGAATTAGTGAGCAGAGTGTAGGTGAAGCACTCAAAGGTGCGTGACAAATCTAATAACAAACTTGGCTCAACCATGCATTACAAATATTATGTTACCACATATTTGTACACCTTGTACATATCTATATAATGATTGCCACTGTCTGTCACTCTGAAGTTTAACTTCATGTTTGGATTTAGAGCAGAGAGAGGTTCCTGGGGCAAGAAGTAAGGAAGTGGGGAACTGGGGAAGTGGTACTGCTGGGTCCAAACAACTAGGAGGGAAGGTTGGTATGTTGTGGTTAGGGGATATGAGCCAAAGTTGTAACATGTAATGGGTCCAGTCCTATTCAACATATTCATAAATTATTTGAAAAAAGGGGTAAACAGTGAAGTGACAAAATTTGCAGATGATACAAAACTACTCAAGATAGTTAAGTCCCAGGCAGAATGCAAAGAGCTACACAAGGATCTCACAAAACTGGGTGACTGAGCACCAAAATGGCAGATGAAATTCAATGTTGACAAATGCAAAGTAAGCATGCTGGAAAATATAATCCCAACTATACATATAAAATTATGGGGTCTAAATTAGCTGTTACCACTCAAGAAAGAGATCTTGGAGTCATTGTGGATAGTTCTTTGAAAACATCCACTCAATGTGCAGCGGCAGTCAAAAAAGCAAACTGAATGCTGGGAATAATTAAAAAGGGCATAGATAATAAGATCATATTGCCTCTATATATATCCATGGTACGCCCACATCTTGAAACATAAGCCAAAGGATGGAAAAAGGAAGTGTCGTTATTCCTATTTTACAGATGTAAGCGCCTCATGACAGTAATTCACATGTACTAGGTGAATATGCAGTGCCTAGCTTAATAATAACAAATTATAACATGCCCACAGGTTTACAGGTAAAAAAACAACAGTAAGTTATCCTCATGTTTACATTTTCATGTGCATCCCATTGTCCGTGTCTATCTTTTGACTGTAAGATCTTTGGGGCAAGAACTCTTTCTTGTTGTGTATGGTAGAGTGCCAAAGACATAGATACTGTATGTTCTTGTAAAGAGGTTTACGTATGCACACATATACTTGTATTTATGCACACATGTATGGTGTGCACAGAAGTGGTAGCAAAATTGCAAAGTCATGTGATAAACTACATTTATGTAGCATCTTTGACAGCTTCACTTGTACAAGAATATTAATGCATTCCACACACCATTTCTTCTACTCTTTGGTAGCCCTGCTTTATCTTATACCTTGTTATTCTATCCTAATCTATTCTACTCTGCTCTACTCAGATTCTTATGTTACCCTCATTACCACAGTATCTAAGCACCTTCCAACAGTACATTAATTTGTTGGTTACTTTTTCTGCTACAACCCCACTTATCTACCAATTGATACTCATGCCCATTTGCATCAACTCTCAAATGTTTCACTTATGCCTCTACGTTGCCTGTGCAGTGGATCCTATTGGCCTGATTTTCAGACTGGCTGAGCACCTACAATTCCTATGGATTTTAATTGGAATTGCTGATGCTCAACCCCTCTGAAATCAGGCCACACGTGTCTTCCTGCTCCAGTCAGAATCCTTCTCTTACTCCCATTTCCAAGCTGTCTGCCATTCTCCCCTAAGATGTCCCTGCTGTCCCAGTTCATGAAGGCAATGCATTTTTCTTCATTTAAGAAGCTCATAAAAGCCATTTCCCTGAGGCCCTCAAAAGTGAGTTATTTCTATTAATTAAATTATCTCCAACCATGGATTTAGGTTGCTAGCTTTAGGTATCCAAGTTTCAAAGCATTTACCACAGACGTGAGTCAGCATGGATTTGTGCAAGGTAAATCATGTCAGGCAAATCTGATTGCTCATTAATGAACTAACCTATTGCTCTGGAATCCAAATTATACTTAATTCAATATTTAGCATATTTCAAAACAACACCCAGAGCATAAACAAACCAAACACACACTACAGTGCATTTCAATCACAGGGAGGTCAGATAAGTATTAAGTTTGAGCCCTTAAACAAAGGCCTAGATTCTCAGTTGCACCTGTTGTCCACTGGGTTCAGCTGAAATGGGAGGCCTGAAAGGAGATGGTTGAAGCTCCGCTATTCTGGGGCTGGATTTACAGTGGTCCCATCATAGATTAGAGCAGCTTTTGGGCTGCTCTAATCCACAGTGGCTGGCAATGGCCTATACTAGCTGGGGGCTCCTACACACCTAACAGGAGAAATCCTCTGTTGGGAAGATCCCTGGCCTACCAGCTTATTTGCATCACCAGAATGGTACAAAAGGGTCAAAATAAATAATAGGATCTGGCCTAAAGAAATAAAAAGAGGGTGACAGATGAAATATGTTATAAATAAATTACCCCTTTAAAAGTATAATTTAAGTGCTGATATTCATAATTTGGGACCTTGGGCCAAATTATGAGAAACGGCCCTTAAATTAAGCTCATATACATACATACAAATATACACTTGGTCATGACGATTCTCTGTCCGATCTGAATGTGTAAATATGGGTGCTGAACAGACAGCCATTTTGATGCTTTACTAGGTCCTGGACATACAGAAAATGATTACTAGGTAACCATCTCCATATGCAGAATCCTCTAGTGCAGGATCATTCTCTGTTGCACACAAGACAGTACAGGATAGTTTGAAATGTGCCAAGAGATAGGGCTTTCCAACACTTCCACTGGGAGACATCTCTAATAGTTCTCATATTCAGGAAGCTTTTTCCTGATATTCACCTATTTTCCCCTTTCTGAATTATATTTTATTACCCCCAGTTATGCGGTAACTTCCTTTCATTATGCAAAATAATTCCTTTTCCTCCACAAGTAGGGTGACCAGACGTCCCGATATCATTAGGACAGTCCCAATTTTAGGGGACTTGTCCCGCGTCCTGACCTTACATTGGTTGGGACGCCCTTTGTCCCGATATTGGGGACTGTCCGGACAGCAGCCGTGGTGCTGTCGCTCACCGCTTCCTGGGGCAGCTCCCGGCGCCCGCCCGCCGGCAGGAGTGCCGCGTGCTGCAGGGGCAGGGCTTGTAGGCACCGGGAGCAGGCAGAGAGCCCTCCCCACCCACCCAGACCCAACCTGCGACCATAGGAGCCAGAGGGACCAGCCTACCGGATGCTTTCCGGGACGGGAGCCGCCCCAAGTGAGCACAGCCGGAACTCCCCACCTCACCCCCTGGCAGGTCCCTCTGGCTCTTAGGGTTGGGGGGCTCTGCGTGCTGCCGGCGCCTGCAAGCCCCGCTCCGTGGCTCCAGCAGCTCCCATTGGCACTTTTCCCAATGGGAGCCACGGAGTTCGCGCTTGTGGCAGACGCAGCACATGGAGAGTCTGGAGACTCCCCTCGCCGCTCTCACCCTAGGAGCCAGAGACCTCCCAGCAGGGCTGGTGAGTGCGGCCAGGGAAAGGGGCAGGGTGTGATGGAGTGAGTGTCTGGGAGGTGTGTGTGGGGTGCTGGGCTGTGACAGTGTGGAGGGCGCTGTGCAGTGGAGGAGGTTTGTGTGTTTTGGGGTGCTAGACAGTGGGGGCCTGTTGGGAGGTGGTGGGCAGTGGGGGAGATCTGTGTGTGTCAGGGCACTGGGCAGTGCGGGTCTGTGTGGGGCATTGTGTAGTTGTGGTGGTGGGGCTGTGGGGAAGGGCACTGGGAGGGAGGAAGGAAGGGAGGGAGGGGAAATCTGTGTGTATTGGGAAACTAGCGAGTGGGGGGTTCTGTGTGGGGTGCTGGACAGCTGTGGTGGAGCTGTGGGCAGGGGGGCACTGGGCGGGGGGGGTGCACAGCACTGTGCATTTGTGGTGGAAGGGTTGTAGGGGGGCTCTGGGCATAGTGGATCCAGGGGGCGCTTGGCAGGGGAGCTGTGTGGTGCAGCATGGGCCCACCCCCAACAGGAAGGGGGCTGGTAGCACAGGGCCAGGCGGACCAGTGTGCCTCTGGCTCCGGTCGGGGCTGTGCAACCTGTGTCTGTTTGTCTGTCTGTCTCCCCCCACACAGACACCCCTCCCTCCCGCTCACCCAATGAGTCCTGATATTTCACTCTTGCAATCTGATCACCCTGTCCATAAGGTTTCAACATTTAAGATACCTGTAGACTGTTACTGGTATCATGTTGCCCACTTATTTACTGCTTCGCTAAAATACATAACGTAAATCCTTCAACACATCTGGGCTACATGATCATTTTTGTTGTCTTTCTCCAATTTGTCAGTATCTCTTTGGTAACAAGGTGCCCAGAACTGAATGTGGTATTCCAGGTCCAGAGCTGAATAGGATCCCGCCTTACAATAAGGTAAGTACCCTTGACTTCTCAGCATCAGGCAGAAACATGGCCACAGAAAATGATTATCAAGGTCCCTTTCCCTCTCCAATGATGTACATCTATGTAGATGGAGCTGAAAATAACCTGTAATTGCAACTACCATATTACACTGCAAAATTATGTCTAATGTTCTGCTTGCGATCACCCTTTGTCAGTATTACTAATTCAATAGGAGTCACGCCCTTGAGAATTTCTGGAGGACAGCATGAGCGTTTGTGGAAATGGGCAGGAGATGAAGGATGGGAGCAGAAGTCAGAACTGGGCAGTGAGTGGGTGAGAGGTGATGTACCAGCAGAGTGGGAATGCAACAGGTGCTGTGTTTGTGGAATGAGGAGTTGGAGACATCATTTGGGGTCCAGGAGGAGTGGAGCTGGGAGAAGGAGGGATGAAAGACAGGGGAGTATAGAGGAGATGGTCTGTGAACGCCAGGGTTGTTGAATGGGGTAGTAGAAATTTGTTCTTTGGAGCACAGAGGGAAGTCTGAAGTTTCACCATTTATTTAGGAATCTGATTTTTATTATCATATTATGTATTGACAATAACAGAATACATACGCACTTAATATGTATGGGTTGTGGAACATTTTACAACAGTTGGGATGAGTCCATATAATGTCTATCTTTTTTCCTTTCTGTCAGTGAGTTTATTTTGATCCATATCTTCTTGAAAACAATATTTCCATTAGAAAAAGAATCCTGTCTAATCATTTTGTAGTAATTTTCTTGTAATGGTCTCTAATAGAGTTAGGTGAATAACGTAAGAAATTTTGGCAGACATTTGTTCTAATTTTTAAAAGCATTCTCTGGGCTCTTGGTTGCATCCCTTCAGGGTTCATTTTTTGTGAACATTTGAGCAACTGAATTTAATTAGCACAGTTGTTCACCAAAAATGATTTTCAAAGTTGTACACGAGAGTATTCACAGAAATTAAGTATAAAAAGTACACATGCCAAAATTCACACAATTGTGTCCCTCAACCAATTAGGGAACAAATGCATATGATATATCTGGAAAATCACAACTAACACTGCTTACATTTTGAATATTTGTGATCAACCAGAGTATGAACATCCAAAAAAGCATTTGTCCAATACATTTGAATACTGATGAAATCTTGAACTGCTGGAGAATGTTCAGAAAGTAAAACAAAAAGGAGGCTACATTCAGTGAATACGTTATTTATAACTAAATATTTGCTCAGCTCTAAATAGTTTCCTCACATTTTGGTAGAAGTTGTAGAGTTATTTCTGGAACTACAATAAATTAGAATAATTGAAGCCGCATGAAGCCCTGCTATGAGGCATTTCTTCAGTTGCTAGTTAGAATCTCTCTAGTGAAAGGTGTTCATTAAAACCTTTAAAGAATTTGGTTGTATAACCATCTTCTCCTGGGGCCTTGCCAGAGTCCAGAGAACATATTGACCTATGTAACTCTGTTAATATAATTTCTGTTTCTAATACCTTCAGGTCAGTGGAGGTGAGACACTTCAATTCAATCTCATTCAAGTTATGAAACGATTTAAAGTAGGATGATTAAATTTGGAAGAATATAAATCCATTTTGGAATCTAGAAAAATGTGTTTAATTTCACCGGAATCATCAATTGTTAGACCTATACAGTCATTAGTAATCACTTTTCTCCTTATGTTCCACTCACCTTCTTTGATGGCCCATTCAGACCTCTTTCCATTTTGCATAATAACTTTAATCTCCATCAAAACACTTTCAAGTCAGCCTTTATCTACATAACACTTTGAGTCTTTGGACTTTGGTGGCAAAGCTTACATGTAGCTCCCTGCAAGTACCTTCACTGGCACAATTTCGAGAAATTCTGAATATTATAAATTTGAGGGACATGGAATATATTAAATGGATTCAGTGTTGTTCATATGAGTTACTGGGTTGTCCAGAAAAAAAATAGCTCTTTTATCATAATGGTGCTGAGAAAGGGAAAACTACAGTAACATCTAGCACAGCGTATTTTGTGGTTAATTACTTAAGAATTAATCATAGATGAGAATTGCAACAATATTGTCATCATCATCAGTCATGGACTACCAACATTTAAGGATTTAAAACATTCTGGAGAGATTTTTGATATATGTTACCTTTTTGCATTACGGCTGGGTTTTTTTCTAATTTTGCAAATGACTTTGCCAAGCCAATTTAATTAAAAATACAAATGCCCTAATAGCCACACAGAAGCTGCTTGGTGAAGTCATAGTAAGCAATTTCTTCACAGTGCCCTTTATTGTAAACCCCTCCCCCCCCAAAGTTTTCCTATGTATGAAGAAAGATTTTATCTGCATGAGACTTCTCTTGAGAAGAGGGTGACCACCGAGTTGAATCATATCTGGTTTCTTGTGCTACTGGATGCTATTAACAAAAAGGTGTATCTACTGATCAGAGAAGATGACTGGAAGACAAGAAGTTCTGTGTTCCATTCCCTGCTGTTACAACAAATATCTGTATAAATTCTAGCAAGTCATTTAACTTTTGTGCCCCGCCCTAACATACAGGTGCATTACGAGACTTATATTTGTAAAGCACTTGAGCATGCCTAGAGCATCACATACAAATGTTAAATAACAATAATAATAATAAAGAAAAATTATATCCTTGAAAGAAAAATGCTATAGAAGAAAAACAAAGAAAACTGATTATTTCTCATGACTTCATTCAAACTTTGAACCATTTCCCCAATTCTTGAATACCTGTATTTCATCACCAAAGTAACCAGTTCCCTGCATACCATGCCCAGCATCAAGATGAACCATCAGAGACAGTGTGTAATGTATAATGGGATAAAAGAATATCTCCTTAAACCTTTTTGACAGATACAAAATATGAATATTGTGAGTGCCATTAAATTCAAACACTTGGGCCAGCTCAGGGAATAGCATTTCCAGCTCCTGCTCTCTTCAAAATAGGGGGCCACATGGTGAAGTGCTTATTTAGTATTTAGATTTGCTCTGAAGTGTAGGAGCCAAGCTGATATGCCACCAAAGTTGCAGCCCAGAAATATAAAATGCTGATTATATTTGTGAGTCTATCTTCAGCTCAATGAGCTTTCCATTGGTTCATCAGTTAAAGGTCTACTACATGACATGACCAATTGATTAAGAAAACTTGATCTTTCCTGATCTGGCTATTATAGTTTTCAGCATATGATCAAGGACAGAGAATAATTTCAATCAATCTGTGACGAACAAATAAATTAATGATCTCAGTTTAGTAGATTAATTATTTGTTCTAAACTCCCTGGTGACAAACTATTTTTATTTCCTCTTTTCCCAACACGATCATTGAGGTATCTCATTGTTTTGTAAAGGCCAAGCAAAAGATGAATTAGCAATAATTTCAAGCACATTAAGAGAGTGTATGTGCTGATTAGAATCAAACATTGTAATGCTGTAAGATCTATTATTGATCATTGTTTCCAAAGTTATAAATGTAATGAGACTAAGGTTCCATGTAGACTGTAAGTACAACTTTATTTTGGTAACCTGGTTATAACACCTTCATTGACATCCATGCTGCAGAATTATAGTGTTACCACCTGGTTACAGGAAGATAACCAAGTGCCAGTTTTAGTCAACTGCAGGAGTGAAACCTCAGTAGCCAGTGCTGTTAGTAGCTGAATATTAACCATTGTGTGTGCTGGCACAAACCATACTATGGCAAACTCAGCCGTTAAGTGGCTACAAATTTGGTTTGTACACAAGGCCTTAGTGATAGCCTAGGAAAAATCTCCAAAGTTAGTAAACTCCAGAAAAAACTTCTTTCTTGTAAAATCTCTAAAGAACAAAGAGCTACTTACCCAAGTTTTCAATGGAATAGTAGCGCTGTTTGCTGTCTACTCGCACTGTCTCAGCATATGGGCTGCCCACTCCATAGCCAATGATGTATCCTCGTACAACAATGTTTGGATTCAGTGGTGGAGTCCAACTCATGACGATACTGGTTGTCAATGGCCTGACATGAAGAGAGCTTGGCTGATCAGGAACCTGAGATTCTGGGATACAAAGAAAGGATCCATTAATATCTTGCTCATTGAGTTTTACCATTTACAAAGGCAGAGTTTAGATTAAGAAATACGTTATAAGAAAGTAACCAGGAATCTCAGAGCTACATGCATAGTCTACATGCAATTTCCCTTTTGAACATTCAGCCTTGTTTTGAACTACATTCTTCAGCAACAAGCACATTAAGCAGCTTCTTCAACATATAAGATCTCCTTTCCTCTTTTAAAAAAAAATAGAATATCCCTCTGTTCGTCCCATTTTTAGCATACGAATACAAGGCAGATCCGAAATTATGCAGGAAAGTGGGAAATGGAAATGTTTGGAATTGATAAAAAATTCCCCATAACAAATTTTGAAGTCTTCCTGGTTTATCTGCAAGTCAAATAAGATGCTGAAATCAACTAGATGACTTATCATGGGCCAGTAGTTTAACTACAGTATTTAATGAACTGGTTGACTTTGTGAGTGATATAATAGCATTTATAACAGCAATGACCTATCTCATGCCTATGAAAACTGTAATGTTAATTACGAGCAAGCAAGCTTGAACTGTCTTGGACATGCCTCCCTTGGCTTGGAGGCTGTTCTGAATAATACAACAGCACTTGGATAATAAAATGAAATAATACAACAATATTTTTTATACAGGTTCTCTCAAGGCATATTCATTTCTACGTAGTACTTAATGACTTGACGCATAACTAGCACACTTTGTCTTCAGTGAACCCATTTTTACTTTAAAGAATAGATGAATAAATGCCTTTTGCTGGAGCGTATGGTAGCTACTATATCACAAGTCTCTTTAGAAGAGCAGCACAGTAGCTTGTCTTCTTGAGAGCAGAAAGAGACAAGCTACTATTTTTCCCCAGTGAAGAGGCCTGTAATATAATAGGCAAATGCATGGGGGGAGTGGGTAGTGGTACAAAATGCAGGTGTAAAACTCCAACAAAAGATATTTTGAGATTGTGAAGCATTCCCACTATAAACCTTGGAAAAGACCATAAAAAAGATGGAATTAATACTTTTCAGTCCTATTGTCATATATGGTACAATGGTGTCTTTGGTATTTTATGTGCTTTGAAATGAATTCTATTTAACACATTTGAAGAACTATTGAATCTGGTTAGTACATTACCAGTCTGATATGCAAGTTTTAAAAGTTCTTTGCACTCAGTTTTCTTAAAGTTGCTATACACGGTCATACACTTTAAGAATGAAGGAAATGCATTGAAGAATAGCTAATGACAAAACAAAAACCAGATTACACCAGCAGTGCCACCGCAAATCATATACAATTGTCATTCATCTCCTTCTGACCTCCAAACTTTGCTTCAATGCAGAATCTAAAGTTACTTGAATCACTGTCTTTGAATACTGATGATTTTCAAAATTACAAAAGTGGTTCTTACATGAATCAGACATATAGTAGCAGTTTAGCACCTTGTAATAGGAAGTCGTAGAATGAGGCGATACTGGATTCCTTGCACACGGTAGAAGCAGTAAATCTCAAGCAGTTCATGAAATCAGAACATTCAAAAAGCTATTGGCAACAAGCAATAATCTTTACATCTCACTTATATAATACATAGAGATTTTAACACCTGCATAGACGTCCCTACGTAGCAGTTGGGGTCAAACAATTTTATTCTGATATGCTGAACTGTTCGTATGAAGGAATTCAAACATATGTATCATACAATTTTAAACATCAGTGCCACTGTTGTCTCAGTAGCAAAAACCAAACTATAAAGAAACACAGAGATAAAAATGAACCTAAGGTGAACTCACCCATTTTGGACTATTTGCCCACATAAAAGTTTTATGAACATGGGAACAGAGGGCATTTCAGGGGCAGAATTCATTTTAGAG
Source organism: Terrapene triunguis (assembly GCF_002925995.2). Lineage (NCBI taxonomy): Eukaryota > Metazoa > Chordata > Testudines > Emydidae > Terrapene > Terrapene triunguis. Next base: position 11,773,691 of record NW_020664420.1, on the reverse strand, counting down.
ACAGAAGAATTCTATATATAATTCTAGCTTAAATCTAGCACCTGTCCTACTCCTTTTACATTGTTACTTAGATGATGCCAGGTGTTGGCATAAAGGCTTAGGAGAACTGCAAATGTGGTTAACTCTAATCTTTCTGAATATTGCTAAGTTTTTAGAGTGAACAATCCACTGTTGGAAGAGCTTGTTTCCTGCTGGCAGACTCATGGAAACTAAATGAATTGGTTCCCATTTGAAGGTTTTGTTCACAACCAGAAGGAACAGAAATGTAACATCACTCAGATGCTGCAAAAAACACTGTAAATGCTAAGTCTCCATCAAGAAATCTTAATTATATGCCAGACTGTGGAATTTCCATGCACAGGTGTTGGAACTAGGAGTGCTGGAAGTGCTACTGCACCCTGGGCTTGAAGTGGTTTCCATTATATACAGGGTTTACAGTTTGGTTCAATGGCTCTCAGCACCCCCACTATACAAATTGTTCTACCACTTCTGTTTCCATGGCTGGTACTGGTCTAATTATGATTAGAAATGATACAGAACATAGTCCTTTTGCTTAACCTTATTATCTGATATTTTTCTACTCTTGAGTAAATGAAGCAATCTATCCATACTCCTCATCTATCCAAGTAATTCTGAAATGTATTGCCTTTGTACTGACCAGACCCACAGTTTCTTTTTGTGATTAAACAATTTCATCACATTGCTAGCCATTATTTCTTTGGGTCACATATCTAAAAAGATCCAAAATATTTCCCCTTACACAATTACAATCTGCCTTGGATATCCAAGTAGGTTCTTTATCTGCTCAAGTAGCTCATCCCAATACCACCCGTGTCAATTCTGAGAGTATAAGCTTATTGGATGATAATGCACTGTAAACTTTCTTAAACACAAACTATATTACTTTAGGTCAGATCCCAAGGTGGTGTAAATTGATGTAGTTCCATTGACTTCCATGGAGCTATGGTGATTTGTGGCAGCTGAGCATCTGGCCCACTGTGCCCACAGCCACGTTCATTTATCAATGAATACTTCCTAGTTCACCACTGTTCTCTTTATCGCTTCTACTTTATGTAATGTCTATATCTGTTTACTGAAGCTGATCAGAAAAATTAAGATGGAACTATTTTCCATAGGAAAATGCAGTTGTTAAAACCAAATGCTTTGTAAAACGGTGTCAATTTTGTAAAAATTTCATTCCAGACAAAAACTGAAAAAAAGGCCCAATGTCTTCACCGTGCATTAAGGTGGGGCCCTTTCTCCAGCTGGATGTAGGAGGTAAACTGCCCCCTTCAACTTCAGTAATGGGGCTTGTACAGAAGCTGGTGGAAAGGGGGAATTTTCCCTCACCACCGAATTGGCCTAGGTGAGATGGGTTTATTGCCTTCCCCACAGTGAGTTGTGGACTTAATGGGGTAGAAAAGGGGGGCTTAGGCTACAATGTCACAATTCATTGTGTAACATTGTGGCAGATGTCCAGTGCAGGTATTCCATTGGGAATGGATATGGATCAGATAAAAAATGGATGGGTAAAGGAGCTACAGAAAACACACTTTAAATAAGCAGAAAAAGGGGAAGGGATGATAGCTGCCCCCAAGAACTGATCATGGAATTACTTGCACTGTACAATTTTATCAGCCAGATACTCCCAGGTATTTTAAAAATAATTTTGTGGCCTAAATAATACCACATTCAGGGTCTCCTCCTCCTAGCATAGATGGGCAATGTTGTAATGGGACATTTCAGCATCATTTCCAGAATGAAACATTTCAATTTTTTTCATTGTGAAGTGACTTTTCATTTTGATATTTTCTTTTTTATAATATATAATATGAACTTTTTTAAAAAGTCAAAAATGAAGCCAAAGTATACGTGGTGCTTGATTTGAAATGATTTTTTAAATCATCCCTTGGAAAAAATGTTAAATGTTGGGTTTGTTCTGATTCAAAACAACGCCAAATTTCAAAATCTGAAATACTTTGTGAAGCAGAATTTACATCCTTCACACAGCTCTACTCTTTACGTACCTTTTACATTTAGTCCCTGGTAACTCTCACTTCCCCATCATCTTCCAGCTAAATGCATGTAAACATCTACTTAGACTTAGCATATAGATATATAGATATACCTCTTACTGTCTTCTTTACTGCATTTTTTGCTCAATATACAGTTATGCCTGTGTTTCTAACCTTTTTTCTGTCTACCTGATATTAAACATGGTGTCTGAGACATTTCTGAAAGAAGGAATCTTGAAATTCTGTTTCTATACATAAATCCTCAAACCTGCTTTGAAAGATCTCCATTCTACATTCTACATTTGTCAACACTTCTAACATGAATAAAGATTCCATTCTCCTTGCACTCTGCAATTGTGCATGGAGTTCCTCTGACTGTAACTTGATGTCTCCTGTCCTCATTCATAGAAGGAAAAATTCTATGTGTACTCCAGCTGCTGAACTCAACCAGAATTGCACACAAGTATCTGAAGGCTGAATCTGGCCCATAGAACCAGTAAGAAACTCTTACTTTTTCTTATGTCTGAGGTTAGGAAACACTTCATGTTACTTTGAGTCTGCATTCTTTACCTTCTGCGCTATGCACATTTTGAGAATCTTAGGGCGTGTCTACAAGGTACCATGTAGTCAATCTAGATTCTGTAAGAAATGAAATCTTATACCATAGTTTCACTGCATAATGTGCTGTTTTCTTTATTTCATCCTTAATCAACGACTCTTTTATGTAATGGTCCAAGCACACGTCTTTCATTCAGGGAATGTCGTATGTTTAAAGGTCCTTAATTCCTCAGGCTAACTGACAACACTAAGGAAGTTATTTATATTTGGGTCACTTTAGCAATTGTAGAGGATTCTCTGGAGTTCATAGCTGTATATTTTACAGATTAAACTAAGGCTACCTGATATTATTTTCATTTTCTTCCTGTATTCTCACAATTCATTTTCAGAAGAAACTACACTGTAATACAGGTTTAGCTTGTCATGTTCTTAAACACTAATTTAGGGCTGAAGTTAAACTATATCACTAATATGTATAATAGCTTCCATCTGTTCAAGGCAGCAAGCAGAAACTGAAAATCCTAAACCCGTTTTCCTGGAGGATACCTTTGCAAACTTGAGTCTCTTGCATCCTTGCTCAAGCTATTTAAATCAGACCCTATGGGGAAAACTAAATTTCCATTTTTTAAAGCACAAAATTTGAGGCTCAAAAATAAATATTTAAAAGCTTCCCAGCTGTCAGTAAGGGCACACAGGCTTTCCAGGGAACCTTGAATAAGCAGTGATGTTTGGCTTTCTAATCACTTTAACAAAACACACTAATTAAAAGGAACATCCATAGGGAGTTAGTGTAGTTCTCCTAGAAACTGTTCATCTTTGTGTTGCTTATGCCAAGCAGACATACAGTGAAGGCAAGAGAAACTGCATAAACCATAAGAGCAGAAAGGGAATTGCAGTTAACAATCTGTGCAACAGCATTTCTACTATTTAGCTGACAGTTGCAGGACTTTGCATAACTACAGTAATAAGTCGATTTCTCCCCGGAGTTTATCAGAGTATCTCAGCGGTATATATATTATGCAACACAATGCATGCAAAGTGTCAGATTGCTGCAGCTTCACTACAGATTTTTCATTGGTACTGTAAATGCAAATATGTGTAGACACAATATCTGAAAAAAGTCTTTGGTTTAATTTCATTATCAGTGTGTTTTCATTTTCATTGCATGTCCCCTATGATTACGCTGCTAGCATCTTTGCATGCATATACATATATAATGTTGGAGGAAAACAAATATCATAATATTTTGATGTGGATTAAATGCAAATAAAAACAAATGTGTTCCAAGAAATGCATTGTGTTTCATTTTGCAACATAAATAAATAAAGCCAAGGGATGTATTTGCTTTTTTTTTAAAAAAAACATGATATTAAATATTGAGACGTGTTTAGAATATATTTAGTTTTACTTACTAAGATCTACCTCCAAATGAGTGGCCAGCTGCTCTCATCTTGAGTAATGTGTCATTTCTGAAAGCGCTATCCACCCAAAATAGTAGTTAGTAGAATGATAGCATACATCACCAGATACCATAGCATATTGTGACCAGTCAGTATGGTCACATCACTTCCAAAAGTGTCATCACCTCTTTAAAATGTTTATTGGAACCCAGTGGCATTGAATACAATATTTTAGGTGCCAACTAAGCCAGATAGACACATTCCTGGCTCCTCCATAAAAATGGAATTGGTGGTGAGGAAAAATGCTCAAAGTAGGGCAGGCTGGTTGTGAGATCATGAGGAAAGACTCTCAGTCAAAAAACAAAAAAAGGAAGATGACAATCTCCTGTTGCCTTTTTTACTAATTGCCTGTTTATTCTTTCATCCATTTTACCTCTGTTCCTCTTTAGATGTTTTGGCTTTATTTTGCTTTTGAGCCTTGATTAGTTTCCTCTCCCCACCCCACCCCCGTTCAGTTTCCCCATATTTTCTATTGATCTTCTTCCTTATATATTTGCTTCTTCAGAATTCTCCTTAGTTTTTTTTCTCAATTTCTATCTGCATCTTTTTTGTTCCATTTTACTTGCACTTTCTTTACTTTTGAAAGTAGGCAGATATTTCCATTACTTTTCCTTTCTTCTTTTAGTTCTTCAAATGTCTCAGTCAGTGTATCTGTCCCTTTGCTTTCAGTTACTTTTTTCTTTTATATCAACATCCGTAGTCATTTTTACATTCAATATTTTTCAGGTTCCTGTATCCTATCATCTTTCACTTATTATGTGGCTTCATTGCCAACCATCTGAAAATAGATACTTCAAAGACAATAATCCTCAAGACATTTGTAGGCTCATTTTGTTGAGTTAGAGGCATCACTATTATTTTAAGTGCTTCTCTGATTGATTGTGTTTATCGTTCATGATGTTATTGATTCACTTCATACTAATTTTCTTTCAAATAGTCATGACACACAGGCATGAAATTCTAATACCTGATAATTACAACAAAGACTTTTGACTCTTTACTGGTGATCAGATCAGAGACATAGCTTAAGAAATATTAGTAGTGAAATCTATGTACACATTATTTGGTTGGTTATTATCCAAGATTGTTATTGTATATTTTTTCAAGTGCAGCAAAAACTGAAAAAAAAAGCGAGACTGAAAATGAGAGTTCTTAGAGTGCCAGTGTAAATGAGAGAATAAAATTAAGTTGTCCTGTCTTCTCCCTTCCCCTTCACTTGTTCAGAAAGCAGCAGGCAATCTTAATAAAGGGTAATCACTGAGTTATTCTGCTCAAAAACACCCAGACAACAGCTCCTGCGACTATAATCATTGGAATCTACCCCAAGACCTGCACAGCCTCTGGGTAAAGCTCTAGGTAACAATTAGAATGACACCCGTCAGATAAAAACCTAGAAGGAATGTGGTGATAATGTCTGAAAAGAAATGTAATTACCATCAAGATCATTCTCTGGAGTTTCTGCTGTATACCAATCTGAGGAGGGTCCTGTCCCATTGACTGTCATGGCAGCTACCTGGAAACTGTACTGGCTTCCTTTATCAAGTCCTGTGAAAAACATAATATAAACCAAACAGAAGAAAAAACTAGTTTTATCAAGATTCCAAAGTTTGCAACAGAACTAGAGCAAAATTAATAGTCTCCAGTAAAATTCCAACTTCCTTGCCACATTTAGTTGTGTAGGTAAACAGGCCTGAACTAATATATTCATTTATATGAACACAGGGCCGGCTCCAGGCACCAGCCCACCAAGCTGGTGCTTGGGGCGGCACCTGGAGGGGGGCAGCGCGGCGCTCCGGCCCCCGGGGAGAGCGGGGCCACGGCCGGGCTCGCCGCCCTACCCCCTGCGCTCTGGCCGCCGGGGGCAGAGCGGGCTCGCCGCCCTGCCCCCGGCGCTCTGGCCGCTGTGGGGAGAGAGGAGCCCCCGCCGGGGCTCGCCGCCCTCCCCCCAGCCGCTGGGGCTCGCCGCCCTCCTCCCAGGGCTCCGGCCGCCCTCCCCCCTGGCGCCCTCCCCCCGGCCGCCGGGGTCGCCGCCCTCCCCCCGGGGCTCCGGCCGCCCCCCCCCCCCCCCGCTGGGGGGGGGGGCGGCCGGTGGCTTTTTTGCCTGGGGCGGCAAAAAAGCCAGAGCCGGCCCTGTATGAACAGCAATAGTGAGTATGTTCCTACAGACATATTCATTTACAACAGAACCACTGGTCACTACAAATTTCTATTACTGTTGCTACTTAGTACCAATTCAGTTTAGCTCATAGACTTAATTCTGGACCCTATGTTGCTATGGTGAAACAATCTGGCCACCAAACCTCCTATAAGTGTTTTATCATTTTATTTAGTCCATCCTGACCATGAAGTACAAGAAAAACTGTTATGTTCAATTGCAAACATTCTCTGGGGAAGAATGATCAAAATTAAAAACAGCAATTTAAATTGATCAGACATTGGAACTTACAATAAAACAGATAGCAGCCTTTTAAAATCTTTAAAATCTTTGTTTAAGTTACTTTACTATTACAGGTTTCTACATTATCCTGCAAAAACACCTGCCTAACAAATAGAGGATTGTAACAAGTATTTACAACTGAATATTTAAGTCATCCATTTAAAACAACTGTACAGTTCAGCTTCTCTAGCAACCATTTTATTATTTTATTTTTTAATATTTTATTATATTAGAGCCTATAATGATGAGGTCTGAAGGAAGTTTTGTTTTTAAACCTGCAAATTTAAATATGTATTTCCACTACTTTCCCAAAACAAATACCTAACTTAATATTTTAAAATGCAGAAAATCTTCCACACATTGAACGCCCCCGCAGAGACAACCAGCGCCCAGTCTTCTATCCCAGGTACATGCCTACATTTGAGTCTCACTTTTCAGTTAGAGTCAAAACTTCAAGGACAGTCTTTCTTCCTCAGCAATGTTGAATTTTCCAAGATCAAGGTAGCTCTATTATATTTATATTAGTATATAAAGTACAGTATGCATGCATGTGTATATTTTACAGAGGGATATATCATAGACTGTGATGATATCAGTGGAACAAATTATGGAGTCATGTGATAAACTCCCTTCATTATGTACCTTTGACCATATCCCACTAATCCATCACCTCCTGAAGCACTTTTAACACTCCAAGTCTCTGAGCAGCCACCACTTTTTATTTTGAAATCACCTATCATAGAAATGTTTCATTCTTTCCCAACAAACCTGAAATTTTTATCTCCCCAAAACTACCCTGCTCTGAATCCAATAATCACTAGTCCTACAATCTTTACTCAAGTAGTCCCATTATCTTTGAGACTATTTACATGAGTAAGAACTACTCATGGTTGCATCATTAGATCTTAATTATGTAAAAATTATCTTCTGCTTTTGATTTTCTGTGACTCTAAACAAACTTGGTGTTTTTTCAAAATAAATAATTTTTTTGTCCCTTAGATATGTACTTTCATGAGACAGAAATATTTTCAACTCTCAAACAATACTATTTTATTTTAAAGTAAATGGAGTGGGGAATTTCAGGGAAAGAGCCTGGGTTTCACCTATGGAACTTAACTTCCTTCACAATAAACACATATTGCTGGTGCAATATGAAAATATACCTGTCATAGTCTGACGATATCCTGGACAAACTTTATGGAATTAAGATAAACTTTACTGAAAACAAGTTAAACATTACTCATAGACTCAGACTTTAAGACTAGAAGGGACCATTAGGATTAATACTTTTGGGGGCCTATTGGTATTAAAAATGAAATGGTGTATGCGTTATTGTGGAATTGATGTACCTTCTCGATCAAGGAGGGAGATGCTAATGTATTTCCTCCATTATCAACCCTTTGAAGGCACCTCCCAGGAAAGTTATGCATATACTAGTTCAACCTGGATCCTTCAGGATTTTTGGATAAATAGCCTGGTTTTAAACAGACTCAGGGCCTTCTTTCTGATCCACAAAATAGACAGGATCCTGGTCCATGGAGGGCCCCAATCCTTAGGGGAGGATGGAAGCACTGGGCCTCCTGAGGTCCATAAGACTGTGTGCTTGTTCTGAGCTGAAGCTGTGAGGAACTTGTAAGCACAAGGAATCCCCTTGGATGGGGATTTGAAGGACTGCTTCTGCCAGAATCTATGTTAGGGTTGGGGTGCACCCTGGTAAGCTTATTAGCATGCGTGTAGGTTCTTTATTGTTTTAGGATGTTTTCTCTGTTTTGTACAGAAAAAAACAAAACAAAAGTGTGGTGATGTATAACTGTAGCAATTACACCTGTTAACTATCTCTGAAGAGGAAGCAAGCAGGTGTGCTTGGGCAGCCTGACTATGCTGGGAATAACACAGTGAAGGCAGGGAGCTGTGCAGCCTGAAAATACCCCAGTCAGAAGGGCATGAGATGCAGGTCTCCACTGAAGAAAGGCAATGGCTGGAGAGCTGAAAGCCTCAAAGTGGGTGCCCTGGCTGGGCCACTGAGGAGAAATACAGGTACATCTGCTCTGTGACAACATCCTCCTCCAGAAAGGACTCAAATGAAATTATTCTTTGTTTAATTTAATGTTACCTTTAAAGTACTGATTTGGCTGATTACACTTAGCATGGCAATTATATTTTTAAAATAGTGTAGTGTTGGACCTTTCACAGTGGGAAGAGAGATTTCCTCCCCCCCTCCCCCCCATAAAATACAAGAAGATGGATGGAGAAAAAATCCGTGTGGTAGATGTCATTGTACTAAGAGAAAGGATGTGTGGTTGACTCAGTGGTCCGAGAAACCAAACTAGGCTTAAGATGAACAGAGGGAATTTGCTTTCATTAAGGTGATGAAATCCAGGGGACAAAATGTATGAAAAAAAGCATTAAGGAGAAAAGGTAAAAAATATATAAAGATTGTTTCTGTACAGCCCAATAAATGTCACTTGCCAGAAAAGAAATCAATGTTTCCTTGAAGTGAAAATATATTTTATTCCCAAAGCATTTAATTCATCAAAACCTTGCAAAGCTACACCATGAACACTAACCTGTGAACAAGTACCAGAGGTTGTTTGGCTCCAGTGTTTCTATCTCACCCCTGCGGGTAGTCTTTCTGTGTCGGATTTTATAGCCGGTAATAAATCCATTTTGTGTGCCTGATGGTGGAGGTAGCCAACTAACTTTGATGCTCTGTAAAAACAGGAGATGTTAATGTTGAAATTTTTGCAAAAGATGACGAGAAATGGAATCACAAGTAAACAAAAGTGTGTTGGGGGTGGGGAGGGAGAAGGGATAGGTGTCAAGGCTGTTTTTTATAACAACATAGTAGTAATAATTAAAATTAATCAACTTTAGAACAAACAAATGTAATTTAAACCAGGCACCAAATAGGGTTGAAAATATTAAAACAATATCACATCACTAAAACTACCTATTAATTGGCAAAATTAACTATGTGGATGGTTGAAGCTTGGGGAATAAATAGCATGGTCCCTTGCTGGAAAACTCTCAGTTTCAGGAACATTTCATTTCAACAGGCCAAAAGGACGTCTCAGCTCCTTCATACACTTCTGTGATATTACAGCTGTCATCTTCATAGGTGAACATATATTGTGGCTCATCTCCACTTTCTAGTGAACCTCGAAGTTACAAAACCACCCATGCTAGCTGTACAAATATTTAGAGACAGGTTCTCATCAAGAGCTTTCTACTTCGATTAACTTCAGTGGAGTAATTTCTGAGTTATACTAGTCCCCATCAAAAGATCAGTCCCCTTGGCTTTAACCTTATTGCTGATTCTAACACACTAGAGCATTTTAGCAGAATTGTTCGATGAAGTCAACAGCAATAAACTTGATCAAAATTTGTGTAAATACCTTGGCCTGCCTTTTCCAAAAAATGACTTTAATTGTCTCATTTTTGGAGCACCTTAAAAGGAGCCTGATTTTCATAAGTACTGACCACCATATCCTCTGAAAAATAGGTGACTCAAACTGGGCATTCCCAGTACTGAAGTGCCCCCAAATCACTGGTCACTTTTGAAATCTGAGGTAGTTGCTTTTAGGATTCTTTATGATAATTCACTTTACACCATGTTATCAACAGATACAATAAAATCCTCAAAGGCATGATTCTTATCTGAAAAGTGAAATCTGAGCTACCATTTATAAGAGAGCTTTTGTTGTTCATCAATATCTCTTCCCCAGGACCACTGTCTGGGAATTAACTCTTTGTAAGAATCTGGTCACATGAGTACTGAGTGCCTAACTCCCATTGACATCACTGGACAGTTAGGATGTTCAAGACCTCACAGGATCAGGGCCCTATAAAAGTATCTTACCCAGTCTTTAATAGAACCTATGCAACCAGCTTTTGGACAAAAGGAAGAGTAATCTACAGGGCAGTGGATAGTTTGACCATATACAATTAATTATCATCATCGAATTGCTTAGTCCATGCACAAATAAAAGTTATGGCACATATCAAATTAATTATTGCAATATAAAAATCAATTTTGCACATCTACTGCATAGTGATTTATTGGTCCAAATCAATTAGACATTTCAAAATCAATAGGTGGGGTTTTCAATGCTAAATGATGTAATGTAGCAATATGGTAGAACAAGCTGCATTTTTCAATTCAAGGAATGATTGTTTTTTAAAAAATGGATTTAGCAGCTGTGGCTATAAAATTGCATTCATGTAATATGTTTATGGGAAAATGCAACTGCTCAGAAAAGAGATGCTATAAACATGGACATAATGGAGAACATAAAAAAAAAGGCTTCTGAATTCTTTTGGGAGGTTAACAGTAATTCTGTTAACATTTGCTTAAATGAGGGATTTTAGCTCGTATAAATCTGAGCACCCTGTGGGCCCTAAAAACTGCGTGGCACTGTGCCCCTTTGTATAATCCTGTGCATCTTTATCTCCCTTTGAAGTTAATAGTGATGGCGGGCCCTTGAATGATTGGCCCCATAGGAGCAATGGGTTTGATCTCACATTCAAGGTGTAATGCATAAAACAACTTTATAGTTAGACAAGTCCCAGTCCCTTAGAGCTCTACCCAAAGCTGTCACCATTACGGCAACAGTTCACTTTCACCTCAACTCAGTCTCCATGGACACTGCAGCAATGCTTTTTATCAATAGTACTTAACATGTGACCCTTGCTTCTCAAAAATCAATGGCTAAGGCTCTGAAGTGCCTCTTGTCCTTTACTCAGTTTGAGAGAGAATAGTAATTACTCGTACTTTAATCCTTTATGTTTTATAGAAGGGACAATTTACTGAAGGAAAATATTTCACTTCTATTGTACCAGGATTCCTAAGGAAACCATAAAAAGATTCGGCTATCGTGCTTGTTTTATGAGCCTTCTAGGCATGGCTGCAAAGAAATTTTAATAATGCATTGAAAGGATTTTTTTTACCACCTGTGTATTATTGCAATAATTCCACTGTAATCAGACTGTGTCCACTGGCCTGCACTTCTGTAAGGTCATCACCAGCAGCACCGTATGGGTCTCAGCAGCCAAAGATATCATTGGCTTCATTCAGAGCTGCACTTTTGACAGTCAGACCCTATGCTTATTGTGGCACAGCAATGGACATGGCACTACCCCACTCATAACATGTGGCACAGATTAAACGTTATGGTGGAGAGTTGCAGACACATCTTCAAATGTTTTTAAAGGGGCTATTATTTAAGTGATTGCAAACTGCATTGCATGATACACATTAGTGTTAGAAGAAAACGAGCAGGAGGACCCAGAGGCAGAGTTGAGTATTGGCTTCCTTATTGCGATACTTGTTCCCCTTGACCCAACTGTCGAGTAAGCACCGAATTAGTTACAGCACACTCTTTTTGTCTAAGTTAGTATGTGCATGCCTACATCCGGTACAACACCTCAAAAACCCTTACTAAGTAATAAAAACACCCATTCTGTTAGTAAACCCACCCTATCTATTGTGCACAGCATTACGCATATCACACAGCATGTCATATCATACAATTGGGTCGAGGGGAACAAGTATCGCAATAAAGAAGCCCATACTCAAATCCGCCTCTGGGTCAACCTGCTCTTTTTCTTCTAACAATTAGTTTGACTGAGGACCAATAATTGGTAAATCCGTTCAGAAAAAAATAGGTATTGGCCTGAACTTTCATCCAACGTTCATTGTCCTGTTTTATAAACAATGTATACAGGTTGTGTGTATGCTGCAGCTGCTGCTTTTCTTCTTCTTCCTTTTATTTATTTATTTATTTATTTATTTTTGCAATGCTAATGGATAATGAGGACACAATTTTCAAAGAAAAGGTCAACTACACTTTTGCATGTTCATTTACAATTACACCATGTAGATCCACAAATCAGGTAACTGCACCCAGGAAAGGTCAGTTATGCACCTAATTGGCCATTTTTGAGTTCACATACGTACCTGATTTGCACATGCCCTTGTTAGAAAACCTGGCCTTGAAAACTGTCAAAAATGCGGGGAGGGGAAATAGAATTAAAACAAGAGGACTCTAAAGTGAATTTGTGTAACACAATACACAGACACATACAGTTTGTATAAAGTTGGGAAAAAAATAAAAGGAAGAAGAGTATAAATTCAAATCATCTGCTGTGGCCACATCCAATGACTTCATACAACTAAGAGATGGACTATAGCTCTCTGAACACTCTAGGAGCCAGAAACAACTCAGCTCTAATCCCAAATCTAACTCTGACTTCCTACGTGACCTTGGACAATCACTTAACCTATTCATTGAACAGGGCAGGAAACTTGGGCATCAGGAGACCTAGGTTGTATCTTTGAACCTGGACTCCTAGGCAAGCACTTAACTTTTCTTTGTTTCCCTGGGGATAACATTTACCAACTTTTGTAAAATGACCTGAGATGGTTGCATAAAAGGCTCTATTTTAAGTATTATTTCTGCCTCAGACTAACCGTATCTGCCTTTTACCAATATCAACAGCAACATTGTGAAGATTATTTAAAGTTTATAAGGTGTTGTGTATTGTATGCATTAAATATTAATAATAATTTCTGTTCAAATTTTATTCTTTCAAATTGTGTACTGCACATACTTACTGTGCGTTGAAAATTCATAGGAATGTTATGTATTGCACTTTGGTACATATTCAATTTAAACAAAACTCCACTCTCCCTCAAGATGAACTCAATTTAGTGAGAGATTTATATTAAATAAGAAAGTAATCCATCATTATGGAAAGTAGAATTTTCTGGAATAGACTTCGAAGCACCAGTCATTCTGAATTTCTAGTTTAGCCATGCTAGTTCCTTCAAAACCAGCATATTCCAGCATATTCTACCATATTCCAGCAGAGTAATTGCATCCTGTCTACACTGCACAGTACCAGTGTTTTCAGTACTTCTAGGGAATGACATCTAAATGCAGAATACCATTCACAGCAGACACCAGTTACAAATAACTAGAACCTCCTAAACACATTTGATGGAAGATTTTAAGATTAGTTTGACCCATCTTCAGTACTTAAGAAGGAACAAAGGAATTGTCTCATAGGATCAGACTAGTAATAGTAGCCCAGCTACTCCAGTATCCTCTCTCCAACAACGGCCAATGCCAGTTGCTCTAGAGGAAGGCACAAGACATTTTTTATTAGGCTTCAGGAAAAGTCTGCCTTCAGGAAAAATTTCCTAACCAACTCCCAATATTCAGATGCTGCCTTATGCTGCCAAAGGGGAAGAGATAGCTCAGTGGTTTGAGCATTGGCCTTGCTAAACCGAAGGTTGTGAGTTCAATCCTTGAAGGGGCCACTTAGGGATCTGGGGCAAAATCAGTACTTGGTCCTGCTAGTGAAGGCAGGGGGTTAGACTCAATGACCTTTCATGGTCCCTTCCAGCTCTATGAGATAGGTATATCTCCATATTTATTTATATTAAACATGAGGGTTCCAATTTCTCCCAAATCCTTTTTAAAAAAAAATACTTTTAGAACTCATGATAGATTTATTACACCTATAAATGTCCAATTGCTTTTTGAATTCTGCTGAGTTCTTGGCTTCCATGATATCCTGTGCCAATGACTTCCATGGGCCAACTGTGCATTGTGTGAAAAAGTGTTTCCTAGTATTTTAAATTTGCCACCATTCCATTTAATAGAATGTCCCCTTGTTTTTGTAATATCAGAAAGGGTGGACAGACAGTTGCAATCTACCTTTTTAATTACAATCAAGTCCAAGTCTCCTGCATAACCCTACAGTTGTTGAGCCAATCAGAGGAGAAAATGTAGACCATTTCCTGAATCAAGTATCTTTTGAAAAACATGTGGGACTTGAGAAGAAACATAAAGATTATATTTGAGAAAAAAGTATGGTCTTCAGGTGTATTTTAAGGCAAGTTATTGCTTCAGCTTTCTCAAGTAAATGTTTCCTTTTTGCCGGAGAACATGAAAATCAATGTATTATTTGAGCAGTAAGATGTGCTAACGTTGGCATAACTGTAAAGTAATTGATTTTACCAGTAAGTTAACCATCCTGAGGTGAAGTGAAGGCAGCTTAATGTACTGACACTTTGCTACATGTGAATTCTCTCACTTATGGGATAAGATCAATTTCCAAGAAATGCCCATTAGGTTTTATGTATGTGTAATTGGCTTCCATGGGACCAAGATTAAGATTATATGCAAAATCTGAACTCTCTATTTAGAAACCAAACTATGGTAGTCCCTGGAATTGCTGTATGATGCTTAGTAAGAAATAAGTGTGTCTCACTTTGAAAGAGGTCACATGTGCCTCAGTTCTGCGAGAAAACAAATGAAGCCCAAGCATTACAAATGATATCAAGACCCTCAGACTAAATATAGTACTTCAATTGCGTACCCCTGTTATTGTGACTGAAAATCATTTACTTGTACACCTACATTTCCGTCCTTATCTCTATATTGTGGTGTTTAGATGTGCTTGTAATTTTTAGAACTGGGAGCACTGGCTGTTGGGAGTCTGAAAGAACAGGAAACAGGAAGGAAGGGGGAGGAGTTGAGGAGGCTGAGTGAGAGTTACAGAGTGTGCACCAGCAGCTTGGAAAAGAGGTTTCCACTGTAAAAATAAAGTCCTGTTGAAGATTTTTAGTACCTTGCCTGCTTGATACAACATTTTGGCGACAAGGATGGATCTTCTGCCTCTGAACCCACCTGCACCCTTACTTGTACACCTACATTTCAGTCCTTATCTATATATATGCATATAAAAGAGTAACCAAACTACAGAACTCTCAGTTAGGGCCAAATCCTGAATATTGGCCTGATTAACCAGGCTAGGTCCTGAGGCTCATTGGGAAGGTCTGGGTGGAGAAAACTTTTCCTCTGAGGCTGCAAAGCAGCTAAAGAGTTACCCCATGGCCAGTATTGTAGTCTTCAGATTGAAATAAGTCATTTCTCTTTCTCTGGTCACTCCCCTACCTGTGTCTGTGCTCAGAAATCTCCCTGTAGAACTACCTTCTGCACAACACATTGGGGGTTCATCTCCTTCACTGATTCTCCAAACCCATCTCTCTCTCACACACACACACAGAGCAGAACCCCCAATAGTTTTGCTGCATATGGGAACCACCGAACGCATAAGAGGTGAGGGAGGGCAGAATTCACTCCTTATCCAGTTGCTTTCCATTAAAGCTGGTCAGAAAACTTCAGAAGCTGATGGAAAATAGGTATGACATTTTTGTGAACACTGAATCATTTTTCAAACAGTTCTAGCAATTCTGCTTATATATGGAAAGTGATGCAATGGATATAAAGGACCTGAGTTCCGGCAGTGCTGCTGAGACATCAGGGGGAAAAATCAATTTAATTCATGATGTTTGATCTCCATAATAAGAATATTTAACCCACAATGTCTGTCTTGCATCCTGCATTCCACGACATTCACTTGCTCTTTTGTAGAAGAGATCTAGCAGTACAGGTTAAAAAAAAAAAAAGAACAGACCCAAAACTTCACTCTAATCTAAACCCAAACAGAACATTTTTAAAATGTTCCTAAATTCAGATAACTTGCGTTTTCTTCTCACCCCTGAAATCATTGCACGTCTTGACTTTGGCTGGGACTGGAAGTGTTAAGCTATCTTGTAAATAGACTGTTCTCATGGTAAGCCTGGAATATAAAATACATTCCTTCTCACAAGAGAGCCTGTTTGCTCAAGCTTACAAACCCAATATTTAAGACAATTTTGGGGACGCAGGTCAGCTAAGCCTTCCTACTTAGAGGGCGGATCAGAACTGAACCTGTGAACATTCAGAGATTCAATTAGAAGTTCAATCACTAGCTAGATGACTTATGTCCCAGGAACAACACTGTACATACAGAGCAAGACACTACAAGGGGAAGGGGGCACAGTGGGAGGGGTACCTTACTCCATGATACATTATTGCAAATGAAATGTCCTACCTACCTTAACACATTCTCTTGTCCCATTAATATGTGTAAAAGGCAGCGGAAGTTTTATGTTTAATGTTAAAGCTGCATTTCCTCAAATATACTTGCTACTGTCAGATCTATCTCAATCCCCAATCCTCTTCATCATCGCCACTCCACACCTGACTTACTCTGCACCGTTAGGGAAGTCTCTATTGTACAACTAACATGGAAGCTGCAAATTGATTTACCAAACAGGCCTGATGTCAGTGGACAGTTGGCTTGGATTCCAGCAGTTTTGAAGTCCCCAATCATGTTGTTTTTATTAAACCACTTTTGCTCCATTGTTCTTCATAACAAAAAAATTATACTAGGGTTTTTACAGCATTCAGACCCTTCCAGTGTGTTTAGGGTATTTCTCTTCTGCAAATATTTCCCCAAAGAGATCTCCTATTAAAATTATGCTGTCAAATATTCAATACCATCTCAAAACCACAACCTTAAAAAAAATCAGGAAAAGGAGACTGATATAACACCTATGGACCTCTTCATGGTTCTCCTGAGTGGCCCAGCCTGGAAAGCTGGTGGGATTTTCCAAAGTGCAACATTGGCTTAACTTTAATTGTATCTTGATTATGCAGTTACTAAGGGGGAGGGGGGCATAACCATATACATGTGTCTAAAGAGTTTAAACAACAAGTAAAGAGAAGAATTATTTAGGGTGGCACAAGACAGTATAACTAAGAGTAATGGGATGAAATTAAGTATGGGAAAAATCATTTCTAATATTCACCCCTTATTTTCTATGCTTCTGTGGTACAATTGCAGTTATTGCATATGCAATGATATATTGGTCATTCAACTAACTAAATAAAAAAACCAGTGAATATTGCTCTCATTCTTTCTAAACTAGCCTACTTTACTATTGTATTTAAATATGATGTGGGTAATAAATATGTATAACTCAGTGAAGTACCCCTTGGAGATAAAAAATATAGCATTAGAAATACTATCTAGCTGGTTGGGAATTTTTCAACATTTTTCCCATTAAAAAAAATGCTGAATTGTTGAAAGCAAAACTTTTAACGGGAAAGGGTCAGTTTTGATTAATTTCCTGTTTAAAAAAATTTAAAATAGTTTTGAAGTTGTCAAAATGGAATGTTGACATTTTCTAAATGAAAAGTTCCAGGTTTTTTTTGGGGGGGGGAGGGGGGGGAGGGGTTCAAAACAACTTTTCATTTAGAAATTTAAGAAAATTTAGTAAAATAAATAAATAAATAAATAATAAAGGTCAAAACTGAAGTGAAACATTTCAAAACTGTTGAAACAAAATGTTTCAATTGACCCAAACTGATTTCCAATTTGCAAAAATTTTCAAGATTTTGACTTTTTGTTCCAATTTGGGATAGGAAACTTTTTGAAATCTCAAAATTTTCCAAAGAGAGGAAAACCATTTCCTACCCAGCTCTAATACTATATCACAACAGAGGTAAAATATTACTTTTCAGTATGAACGCCTTCCCTTCTGACTCAGGTTCATTTATTCCAGTGATATTTGCTTCTTCCCCCTCTTGTCAGTATTCTAGCTTCCAAATGGCTATAAACATGCGGACTAATTAACCCCCCATAAAGGCCAATCAGCAAATTGACATTGATACTGACTGCAGTCTCCTGGCAAAATAGGAATTCTATCATTGTTTATTGACTGTCACATTGCATATGTAATGGCCCTGGCATTTGCCAACTCCAGACGTACAGGGACAGCAAAACCATTTGCAGAAAGCTGCTTGTTCTCATGCAAATAAACCTATTAAAATTCAAACGCCCATTCAACAGCCAGTCAAGCCAGTTCTGATCTACAGTACCAATTTTATTCATATGAACTGGAGTGGGCAGGGCCATTGATGCTGATTTTCAGAGCCAATTTTATTCTCCTAAAACTCTGTAATATTCCACACCTGTAAAATGCTCAAGTCAACTTTCAGAATACCAAGAGGCATTTCTCTGTTCCAAGGTCCATAGTCAAGTATCAATACTTCAACTGAGTTTTCAATTACAGATGCAATAATTATGCATTTGATTGATTAACAATTAGCAGCACCTGTAGTTGGCTATCATTTAATTACTGATTACACTAGTGCTGATTACTTAAATGATATCTGCATGAGAGCCCTATGATTAACAGTTTATAAAGCAAAGGGCACAACAATTCCAAAATAATTAGGCTATTAAGATTCAGATTAAAACCAAATCTCTAAATATTTCAGAGAGATTTCCATTTTAAACAATAGTAATGTTCTTTTCCTTAATTATGCAGCACAGATCTGAGGAGCTTCTAGCAATTGCTCGAAGGGAGCTAATTTCCTGCTTCTCCCTGGCATATGGAATATGTAAGTTGTCCATCGGAGCAAAAGACAGAACAAAAATAAACAAAAACAGTGGACCCCGCCCCTTCTCATTTTGTTTATTAAATATTCATACTTCAGCAATGAGAGGTTTGATTTTTTTAAATAATGCATTCTGTGATGCTAGCTGACCAGGTGCTAGCTCATGCCAATGTCCCCAAGTCTTAATGGAACACTGAAATCAGTCGCACCTGTGTGTGAGTATTGTTAAATTAGATAGTAGAATGATACGAATGTGTTTAGTGTTTACACTTTACGGAATGCTTTTAAGTTGCTGCCTGCATTCATCTCACTTGTAACATCTGTATCCCACATTATAAAATAATATCTGAGGGTTTGCATTGTGACCCTCTGTCACCATGTAAATCACTAGACAGGAAAGAGACATTAACTAGCGTGAAATGCCGATCTCCAACAGAAGGAAGGCCCATCAACACCAGACGGACTAGAGTGGAACATTAAAGAGGACAAAAGACTTTGTTGTTTACCCCCATGAAGATGTGTCTTGCAAGTGAATTCCTCCCATCAGGTGAATTTGCAGCTCAAAGCAGAATGGGGAAGGGAATAAAAAACTCTAACAAGGAGGAACTGTGTCTTATTACTGTTTGGACTCTGAGGGGCAAGATTTCTGGGCATAAGGAAGAGATCCCCAGCTCCTTAGCCTGGGTTAGCCCTAAAGGACATATAGTGCTTACTTATAGAAGCTTCAATTACCTTCTGAAACTTAAGATTCAGACTCATTTTTGTACGCAGGTTTATCTACTTTAGCCTTGGAAATAACTCATTTCCATTTCCTATTAATAAATCTGTATATAGTTTATTATAGGGTGGCTACAAGCATCATTTTGGGTGTGAGATCTAAGGTGCAGTTGACCTGGGGAAAATGACTGGTCTTTTGGGACTGGAAGTAACTGGAATATGGAATCACAGTGTAAAGGACCATCTATCAGAAAGTTAGGCTTACCTCAGTGGCAGATCGGAGAACACAAGGGAACTCTCTGTGACTCCATGTTAAAGTTGTTACAGTGCCTGAGGAGTTTACAGTTGATAATTGCTTGGTAAAATCTAAGTGTAGAACTCACAACCAATTTGGGGTTTGTGCCCTGGTTCTTAACAGTATGCCCTGAGGTTGGTTCTACTGCTGTTAAGCCACTGCAAGACAGCTTGACATATTCATCAGTCATTCCTTTTCCAAAGTGCTCTTGATTTCTCTGTCATCACAAGAAAAACCAGGTCACTGTGACCACATTAAATGAATGAGAGAGTTCTGCAGAAGTCTACAATTTACTACTTATATAAGGCTTGATTCTGCACTCTTGCCTTATTCATACTGAGTAGTACCTCTCTTCACAAATAATCCCTGATGAGTGCTACTCAGTGTGAATAAGAGTGCCAGAATCTGGCCTCTAAAGGTTATGGCACCAATCCTGTTCCTACTGAAGCTGAAGTTAAAACTTCCACTGACTACAGCAGTGCAGGACTGAACTTTAAAACTCACAGTTGTACTCTCTCTTTTCATTGCTTTAGTTGCTGCTTTGACACTGACTGTGTGTGACCTATAGAAAGTCACTTAACCTCTACTTGTCCCAGTGCAGCTGTGTGCAAAATGGGTATAGTAAGTAATTACATACCCCCATAGGTTGTTGTGAGGCTTATTTAGTGACGGTTTGTCAAACATGTTGAGAACCTCAGATGTAACATGATATAGAAGTGCAAAGTATGACTATCATTATTATTTACTTATTAAGGCTACGAATCTGTCATGGGGTCACAGATTCCATAAGTTTCCGGGATCTCTGTGACTTCTGCAGAGGCCGGTGCATCAGGCCTAGGGGGCCGCCAAGCATCTCAGGCAGTCCCTGGGTCAGTCGCACCGGCTGGTGCTACGGCAGTCTTGGGCCACACACCCTCCTGCTCCAGAAGCAGCAGGGGTCCCGGTCTGCGTGCCATCATCTGTGCCCCCCAAACACCAGCTGGGGGACCCAGGCTGTGTGCCGCTGCCCTCCCCCCCGGCACCAGCGGGGGTCCCAGGATGCATGCTGCCAGAGCACACGCTACCTACACCAGCACCCCCTGGCAGCTTGACTAGACCCTTCGCTCCTGCCGACACCTGAGGCTGAACCATCCTGGCCCCACGCTGAGCTGCCTCAGGAGCTACTTGGAGATGGCAGCAGAGCTTGGGCTCCTACCACAGGCTGCTTAGTAAAAATGGCTGGCAACAGGCCACCACTGCACCCTCCCAAGAACCAGCACCCCAAGAATTTGCATCCCACCTTCCCCCACAGCCCCTCCCCCCCCGCAAGCCAGCTCTGAGTTCTCAGCATCCTCCCTCCCCCATGGGCAGCATGCAGGGAGTCCTGGAGAGTCAGAGCCTTCTCCACCAGCTGGCAGCAGTAGCAGCTCGAGCTCCTCTGCCACTGCATGCATGGCAGCTTTGAGCTCTCGAAGGAAAAAAGAAGCCACATAACTTGCATCAGAGCAGCTGACTGAGGACAATCTATACTGGCAAGAGAGATGGATGGGGAAGTCACTCTGCAGGAGGCAGCTAATCAATGAAGAGGCAACGTTACAGGTGATGTGTACAACTGCTGCTAAAGTGCTCAAAGATATAAGAACATGAGGCCTAGGAGAAGGTGACCACATCATCAAGCCTGAGGCAACCAGAAAGCACCTTATGACTGGAAATGGGCAGGAATAATTCCAGACTATTGCAGTTTAACAGCTGTTATGAATGTGTGGTTTTGAGAATGAATGTGCAATTACACATTCACACTGTGCAAACTCATAACGAAGATAGAAACGGATTTCCTACCCAACAAGACACTTCACATTTCTTTTAAAATTCTCTTAAGAGGTAACATTTCATATGCCAGGGTCCAAGAATACCATTAATTCCTATTGACCTCCATAAGAACTACTGATATCCTCTGGAGAAACAAAGATGGGGAATGACAGGGCCCCAGAAGTTAATAATTAAACCTTACAGACACAGGCGCCGGCTTCCTCTGGGCCCTGGAGGTGCTCAACCCCCATCCAGTTCTGCCCTCTCCCCCGAGCACGCTCCGTCCCCACTCCTCCCCCTCCACTCAGCTCCTCTTGCACACCGCAGACCAGCTGATCGTGGCAGACAAGAGGCGGTAGGAGGGAGGAACGGGGAGGAGTTGACCGGCAGGGCTGCTGGCAGGCGGGAGGCGCTGGGGGAGGTGATGGGGGGAGCTGGCTGCCAGGGGGTGCTAAGCACCCACTAATTTTTTTCCGTGGGTGCTCCAGCCCTGAAGCACCCAAGGAGTCGGCGCCTATGGTTACAGATATTCTTGGGTTTGCATATGAACCAGTTTGTTTATTTCTACTCCAGTCCCTTCCCCTCACAAATGATAACTGACTCCTGTCCACTCTTAACATACCATTGTGCACAGGATTGGCCTTAAACTTTTTGGGAGGAGCTTGGGGGATGAAAGAGTCTGACTGTAGGACAAGTGGAACCTAGGTGTGTGTGCTGGGATCTGCATATCGTTTCTGAAATTTAGAAAAGTGTTTCAATGGACAATCCTCAAAACAAGCTGGGTGGTTTGTGTACTAAAATTCACCTGAATGTGCATTTATTAGCACTGCTTTACAAATATTAACTAAACAAACACCACAACACCCTTGGGATTGGTATAGGAGAACATCCTCCTCCTGTAACGGGAAAAACTAAGGCAGGAAGTTTTAGTGACTCAACAAAGACACAGATGGAGTCAGTGTCAGAGATGGAATTAGACAGTACTCGGAGAAGACAAATGTTCGTATTTCCATGGAATCATGGATTTTAAGGCCAGTAGGGACGATTATAAACCTGTAGTCTGACTTCCTACACAACACTGGCCATAGAATTTCACCAAGTCTTTCCTACATCAAGCCCATAACTTCTGAGCTAGAGCACCCGTTTCAGAATGACAGCTTTTCCCAGCTGCCCATGGGTCAAATTCACCCTGCACAGAATGCCAACACAAGGCATCTGCAACACTTTTAGACCTCAAAGTAGTGCTTAAGTTGGACTTAAGTTGTGCATAGGCCTTTTGTAGACCCCCTGCTTGAGGGTGAATTCTATCCTATGTGAATAGTTCACGTGAGCTTAATTTTGAGGTTCTTCAGCTTTTATGAAGTTCTTACTCAAGACTTTAATGTCAAGGGGAATTTTACTTAGCGAGTCGGTCCTTGCTCAAGGTCTTTTGAATTTGGTCCAATTACTTCGGTGGGGTTTCCTGGCATGGGTGTGTAAAACAGAATGCAGCACTGAGCTATGCATGACTTTTTGACAGGCATAAAACCCCATGCTTTTCAATACACTGTTTTTACAACTTGAAACCCACAGTGACTATGGGAAGAATAAGTCCTCTTTGTTACTGCTATTCTCCGATTTCTCTGTCCTGTGTTTTATACAATGTTCTTCATATTATGCTACGATATTATAGACATTGGAAATAAAAGACTTCTCAGACATTGGTAAAGATAGACAGGCAAGGACCAAGCCTCTGATACCATCTAAAATTAAAATGTGAAGTTGGCATTTTGGTGAAAAATGAGGGTGCTCAGCCATTTTCCCTAGAGTAAATCAGAATACATTAATCCGTATCAAAGAGCAACTGACAATCCCACCTAGGGTCTCATTTCCCCAACACAGTTTTATTATCTTAGCATTTTAAATCCTGCTCACAGTTCTCTTCTCCACATTTTGCACCCCAAGGCTGATCTTATTCATAAATTCTGATTGATCTTTATCTATTCTTTTGCTCTAAGCTTTCTGAATTCTATAAAACATTGGCTTTTTAAACTAAAGTACTCCAGCTATCACATATCGCCTTAAATATCTCTGGCTGCAACCAGCTATGAAAATACATGATCTTTAATAATTATCTTAGTGTTGATCTCTATATTTTCATCTTTAAATTTTCGGTGCTGGAGGGTCCTGTAATTATCCTGGGCACCAGACACCAAATTCATCTAGAAAAGGTAAATGACTAGAAGTTACTAGACAATGCAACACATTATATTGATTTTTAGGATTAATGACTATGGTCATTCAGCACAGGTCTTTAAATTGTGCACCCACTGGCATCTGTTTAATTATTTTCCTCCCCTGCTTCTTGTGCACATTCAATAACATTAAGCAGAGTTCTTAAAAAAATCAACTTTGCCATAAAAATAGATTTTACTTTTTTCCCTTGAACTGAATATCTTTTATAGCTGCAGGGAAAAAAACAAAACAAAACCTCTTCAGCTGAAAAAATAAAGGGAATATGCCCCAATTACAAACCAATTACACTTATAAAAAACAAAGTCAGACATTTGAAAATACATTTCACAAGTCATCTTTTCATTTTTAATGCTGGTTGAAGAGGAGCAATTTGAGAAGGCAAACAAACTTGTACAGGACTTCTTTAGCTATCAGCTAGATGTTGATGGTATCTTTGCAGACAGTCTTGTATCCATTAAGCAAATATATTCTACATATCTGCAACTGATGTTCATACAAATTGTGAGAACAC
Organism: Terrapene triunguis; assembly: GCF_002925995.2. Taxonomy (NCBI): domain Eukaryota; kingdom Metazoa; phylum Chordata; order Testudines; family Emydidae; genus Terrapene; species Terrapene triunguis. The sequence goes on along the minus strand of NW_020664420.1, from coordinate 11,749,376 downwards.
AACCCTTTCTGTCCATCTGGCTCAGTTCTTTATATGGCACCAATCAATGTAGTATGTACGCAGGAACAATTCTGCTTCCACTGAAGTCAATGGGAGTTTTGCCATTGACATTAACAGAAGCTGGGTTTTCAGGGTTGCCAGGTGCCTGGTTTTTGACCCAAAAGTCTGGTAAAAAAGGGGACCTGGCAATGTTCGGTCAGACACCAAAAGTCTGGTTGCCGCCTGCGCGGGGGGGGAGGGAGGGGTGTTGGAAGGTACCAGCTCATCAACCTGTGCCAGTCTCTGCTCAGCCAGGGGCCACCTCCTGCCTGCATCTCGTGGACAGACAGCAGGCTGCAGTTCCCGTCCCAGCCCTGGAGCAGAGGGAGCCCAGTTGGGGAGCGCAAGGGAGGTGGAAAGGATCGAGCGACAAGGAAGGGTGGGAGGAGGAAGAGGAGTGAGCAGGAAGAGGCAGACTGGGAGCTTGTGGAAGAGGCGGATTGGGGGCGGGGTCTGTTTTTCAGCAATTAGAAAGTTGGCAGCCCTAACTGGGCTTTCTTGGATTAGCACTAAAATAAGCAAATTTGAGGGATCTCTCAATATAAATATTTGAAGTAGGAAGCAGAGTTGGAAACTAGAGCCAGGCTTTTCAAAAATAAGCTAAAGTTAGGCTCCTAAAATAATAGCCTGGGCTTTCCAAGTGGTGAGCACCCACAGCTTCAATGGGAGTGCTGGATACTCTACACCATTGAAAATTGTGACTTAATTGGCATTACAGAGACTTGGTGGAATACCTCCCAGACTAGAATACAGGTATAGCATGTTCAGGAAGGACAGCCAGGGGAAAAAGGGAGGAGATGTTGGATTATACAAGCTTGTTCAGAGGTCCAGAAAGAGGTGAGAGAAGGACTAGTTGAAAGTCTCTGGGTGAACATAAAAGGGTAAAAAACAGGGGCAAGGTCATAGTAGGGGTTACTATCATCCACCAAATCAGAAGGAGGCGGCAGCATTTCCAGAACAAACAACAGAAATATCCAAACCACAAAACCTGGTAGTAATGGGAGACTTCAACGACCCAGACGTCTGTTGGAAAAGTAATACAGCAAAATACAAAATGCCCCATAGGTTCTGAGAATGTACCTGGGACAACTTTTTGTTCCAGAGGTGGAGGAAATAACCAGTGGGACAACCATTTAACTCTTGATTCTGACTAGCAGGGAGGAACTGTCTGTAAATCTAAAGTCTGAAGGCAACTTGAGAGAAAGTAACAAAGAGTCCTGTGGCACCTTATAGACTAACTGTTAGTCTATAAGGTGCCACGGGACTCTTTGTTGCTTTTTACAGATCCAGACTAACAGAGCTACCCCTCTGATACTTGAGAGAAAGTGACCATGATTCTAAGGAAAGGAGAGAGTAAGAGCAGTAGAATAAGGACAATGGACTTCAACAAAGTCAGAACTAGCAGGTAAGGGTCCATCGCAAGAAAATCTAAGGGATAAAAGGAGTTCAGGAGAGCTGGCAGTTTCTCAAAGAGATGATATTAAAGGCCTGAAATATTAATGACCTAAAAATCAAAAAGGAATCCTACAAAAAGTCATTTGCTCACTGCATGATCTCTCTCTCTCTCTCTGAGACTTGGCATGCTCCCTTTCTTTGTGACTCAGCCCTCTGGCTAGATCACAAAGATATAGTCTTATTTGGGGGAGGGATAGCTCAGTGGTTTGAGCATTGGCCTGCTAAACCCAGGGTTGTGAGTTTAATCCTTGAGGGGGCCACTTAGGGATCTGGAGCAAAATCAGTACTTGGTCCTGCTAGTGAAGGCAGGGGGCTGAACTCGATGACCTTTCAAGGTCCCTTCCAGTTCTAGGCGATAGGATAGGATATAGCTCCCCCCTTCTGGGATATCAAAGTCCCTCTGGACCAGATGTCTGGTTGGCATCTCCCATAATCATTTGCCGTTTCCTAGTGGCTAATAGGGGAAACTGGACCCACCCACTACTCCAGATTCCAGCCGAGGACCTTACAATCAGCAGCCACAGTCTGCACAATCTCTATCTTCTGGTCTTGCTGCTCTTTTGCTCAGCTGTTTCCTACTTCACCTCCCACAGGTTTTCTACTCCCTTCGGGGTAAACCCTTCCCTCTGGGCCAGGATCCCAAGGCTTCTCTCGTTTCCCCCCTAAGCCCACATTGTGATTGCTGGCTTCAACACCACAGCCCCTTTCTGCTACAAGCTTCCTGGCTTTGTACCTTGGCTAGCTTCTTGCCCACCTGGGCTTTAGCATCCATTAGTCATTTTCAGTCAAGCCAGATTCTCCAACAGATGCAGCCTAGAAGATTAATTGGACCATTGCATGCCACTTAACTCATTCAGGGATGATGTGGGGTTAAAATCCCATCCCAGGTGAGTCCAAAACTAGTTGAATGATGGTACGCAAAGGATAGTTATCAATGGTTAAAGTTAACTCTCAAACTGGGAGGGCATATCTAGTGGGGTCCTGCCAGGATCATTCCTAGGTCCGATACTATTCAATATTTTCACTGATGACTTGGATAATGGAGTGGAGAGGATGTCATCAAGCAGCGAGGGTTTGCAAGCACTTTGGAGTACAGAATTATAATTTAAAATGATCTTGACAAATTGGAGAACTGGTTTGAAATCACATGATGAAATTCATGTAAAGACAAGTGCACAGTACTTCGCTTAGGAAAGAAAAATCAAATGCACAGCTACAAAATGAGAAATAACTGTCTAGGTATTATTATTGATGAAAAGGATCTGGGGGTGATAGTGGATCACAAGTCGAACATGAGTCAACAGTGTGATACAGTTGTGAAAAAAAGGTAATATCATTCTAGGGTGTATTAACAGGACTGTCTTATGTAAGACACAGGAAATAAGTCTTCCACTCTACTCAGCATTTGAGGTCTCAGGTGGAATATGGTGTCCAGTCTTGGGTGCCACACTTTAAGAAAGATGAGGACAGACTGGAGACAGTCCAGAGGAGAGTTTAGAAAACATGACATATAAGTAAAGGTTAAAAAAAATATTAAGGGGGGGAATTTGATAACAGTCTTCAAATATACTAAGGGATTTTATAAAGAGGACGGTGACCAATTATTCCTCCATGTCCAGATTATTTTTCTGGATTACAGTTTTGAAAAATAATCCATTATAATAATCAGCTCCTTTAACAACCCTGGCTGGATTCCCAGTTGCTGATCACAATTAACTTCCACAACCTGGAAGAATATTTTAGAACAGTGAAGTACCTCAACCTGGCAGAATTATCACTTTTAGCAATTTTAATCCTTATTCTTTGTTCATTTTGTTTAATACAGCAATGTAGGTGAAGATGTATTTGAATTCTCACCATCCTCATTCACATGGACACAATGTTCATGTCATTGGGGGTTTAGAACAAGAACTGTTAATTTCTTGGAAAGTATAGACTAGTAAGAATTTACCAAATCACCTCATGGTGATGTGCAAAGCACACCAATGAATCAAGCAAATTATGTGTCTGGTTTCAGAACAAGTGCAAGCTTTATCACATCAAACTGCCTTATTAAATATTATCAACCTTTCACAAGAGGGGGATGCTAGAAGAGACTGCCCTGGAGCTTCCTTCATGACATGTTAGAGTTTAGGGCCTGACTCTCTACTCCATTACACCAGTTTTACATTGGTGAAACTCCAGTGGAGTTTACTTGAGTTAAACACATCTAAATCCAGAGTGAATCATAGAATCATAGAATATCAGGGTTGGAAGGGACCTCAGGAGGTCATCTAGTCCCACCCCCTGCTCAAAGCAGGACCAATCCCCAACTAAATCATCCCAGCCAGGACTTTGTCAAGCCTGAACTTAAAAACCTCTAAGGAAGGAGATTCTACCACCTCCCTAGGTAACCCATTCCAGTGCTTCACCACCCTCCTAGTGAGAAAGTTTTTCCTAATATCCAAAAGTTTTTTCCTAATATCCAAGGAAGAATCCAAAGAAGAATCAAGTCCTTACTTATCTTCTGACCAAATAATTATATGCATAACAAAATGCTGCACAGTAAACCATAGTCAATGCCTTTATCGCTATTAAACAAAGCAAAACCCCAGAAATATTATGGTAATGATAATATATATATCATCCTACAGCATGTCCTTCTCAGAGCCTTAGTGGGCACGTCCGGAGCAGTACATTGCCAGCACATGAGCTATTCTCAGAACTAGTGGTTTTATGAATTTGCAGAGCAAAGCATCGGAGTTATACTAGATATAAATAAAAGTCAGAGTTGCTGTTGATGTGCTCTGCTGAATTGAGGCACCGCTGATTTTTTTTTTTTAACATAGTGTTTTCATCAAACAAATGACCAAAGATTGCTCAGGCCTGGTCCACTGAAGAAGGGGGAAATTTCTGAGGAATACAATCAACAATGAACTTAGTTTGTTCTATCTTTAACACCACAACTGTACAGGAAGAAGAAAGCTTAAAAAAAAATCTTTGAATGTGACAAACCACTTCCATGATTTTTTTCTACTTTGCTTAGTTTTTACCTGATGTCAACTCTCGGAATATTCAGTCTGTAGTTAAGATGACAGTATAAATTAGCGTTTAGGTCCCATTTGTATTTGGCATGGAAACCTAGCACGCAGAATAACAAACATACAGAATAAACCATCATCCAACAGCAAAGAGTGACATTTCCATGAACTTCCTCAAAAAAGACTGGCTTCAATCTTGCCATCTGGGTAAAAGCACTCGTATGCATATATGAACCTAGACGGATAGGATCATAGCAATGGTAATTAGGTCTTATGTAGAATTTTATAAACAGTGATCTCAAAATGCTTTACAAAGGAAGGTAATCATAGTATTACTGATAAAGAAACAGACATGGGGAGGTGAAGTGTCTTGTCCAAGGCCACAGAGCATGTCAGTAGCAGAGCCAGGAGAGATTACACAGAGAATGGGCAAAAGAAACAGTGAGTGCAAAGAATAGTATGGACCCAGCACATTCACATGCAATGAGGGAAGTAGCTAGTTATGGGAGGAGGGCACAAAGAGGTCACTGGAGGTCCAGATATGGTTTTAATCTAGTCAACTGGCACAGTTATCTGAAGAACAGAGATGGTCCAAGCCCCAAATCTGGAACTAATTCAAATTTCCCCCAAACTTTGTTTTGTATCCAGTACTACTGAAAAGTGCTGATCATGAATAATAATTATCATAAGCACATACAAGGGCAGAGGGATTTTACTATACTTGGTTGCAGTAAGTAGATCTGTTAAAACACTGGCATTGTCCCTTTAATATAACTAATAAAGATGATTGCAACAAGTATGTTGCTGGAGATTCTTCAAAGGTTAAAAAAATACCCAACCCTCTGAATCTGTTCCTCATGAGGTATTTTTTGAGGTACATACAGAATTCCTCTCTTTAAAGTTCTCCTATTATGTGTCAGCACTGCTTATCCAAAGCCACATTGATTATCTCCTTGCCTCAGGCATGCCCAGGGCCCCATTGTTTAACAGGGGACCCACATTAGCTTAATCGGAGAAACAGTTATGCAAGGATATGCAGCATATGTCTTTGGTCCATACAAATGTGGCTTCTCTTTGTGTATGCTGTATAAATTCAGTTTCAATAGCGCATTTGGACAAGAGAAGCTAGATGCTGAAATACTGCTGTGTTTAAATGAAAAGCATCTAGAAGACACCATAAAAAAATGCAGGGAGGAATGGAAAGCAAGGAACTCCCTGAGCATTCAAAAAACAAGCAGAGAAGGGAAGAAATGTTAAATAGATTGTCAAGTGAAAAGTGCAGTTTAATAAATCAGTATGAGAAAACATACAGATGTGGAGATATTTAGCTACACACGTGATATTTAATATGTAGTTTTTGACTCAAAAAAAGGCAAATAATGTTGTATTCCATGATGATCCCAGATCTAGTTCTCCCGAATGACAATGAAAAAACAAAGAGGTCAATAGCATCATTTGCTTTCATTATTTAAATGGTAATATGTTATCAGTCTGGAGAGCAATCACAGCATCTAAAAATGAGCCAGCTTCATGTGCACTAAACCCCATATATTTTTCACATCCAGATCCAATGCTCATTGAAGTTTATAGGAGTCTGACTTCAATGGGTATTGGATTGGGCCCACAAAATGAGTAATTGTGGACATAAGCAAGCAGTGAAATACACACTTATGTAGTAAGAGGAGGCCCTGAGATATAAACTTGGTATCAGAGGCCTGGTATGAGGCCTAAGGCCTGAACTAAAGTAATGTTCAAGATTTTGCTAGCATAAAGCAAAGTTAAGCTGTGAGCCAAAGGCAGGCCCTGCTCACAGAAGCTGGCAGGGAAAGGGCTGATGCTGCAAAAAGAGACATACCTAAAAGGTACTGAACACCAGATATCAGAACACATACTATACTGGAACATTCCACAGATAACATGGAACAGGCCGACCCATCCCAATGACAGGGGCAAAAGGGTAAAATGATGGATAGAGTTGTTTTGATCGAACCAACATGTACAAGGTGAGAGGCGGCACCTTACTACGTAGGGAGGTTGTACCTTGCTACGTAGAGGGGTTGCACCTCAATACGTCAGGAGTGATGTGTAACTTGTTTGTACCTGTGTATAAGAATGTATCCCTGGGGTGGTGTCTTTGTCCGGCCCCGGGGGCAGTGGAAAGTCCCGCCACTGAGCTGAGTCCATTGCCGAATAGCACTTTCTAGCAGTATGCCCGGTAGACTAAGTAATCTACGGGGAACTGAAATTGTGTCAGGGTCGCAATAAACCTGGCCGAGGTGCCTTTGTACCTTACTAGACTCTGTGGTTATTGGGGGTTCTCGTCGGGTTTGCTGTGTCAGCTATCTGCGCAGAGCTGGGGCAGCACACAGAGGGAACACACGCACGCAGCCGAGTGATATCAACAGGAGAAAGCAGAAGCACCACCCTGGTAGCATCTCACAACAACTTATATACCAAAAATTTAGGTTGTTGTGCATTTGCAAATTGATGCAAACATCAACACTTCAGGCTTCACTTAGAGGCCAAAAAATCTTTTCTATGATATGTAAGATTACCCACTGCATGGAGACTTTTGAAATATTGTGATTACAGTAGGCAAATATGAAGGGAGCACAAGTTAGAATTTAGCTTTAATTCAGAATTTTCCTATATTAGTTGGTTTAATTAAACTTTTATCCTTATTCAAATGTAATTTTGTGGAGATTAAAACTTCTTTGATGATGATTTAACTATTCTGGAAGAAATGCAGTTGGATAATTAGCTGCATTGCATGCTGTGTAATGAAAAAGAGTTAGAGTTGTGCATAGTTTCTGTAATAAACGTAAAGATGTTGAAGCTACTGCTGGAATGCTTCTCCAGAAGAACTGTAGTGTTGCTGCATGGATAAAAAAGAACACCAAGTCCTGTACTCTCCTGCACTCGTCCCCCAACTCCAATCTTCCCCAAAAAAGAAAAACTCTCAATAACATTGGAAATTTCACATACTTTTTGAATTTTTCCTGAAAGATAACACCGAGTTTGTGAAAGGAGTCAATTATGCTTTACTTTACTTTAGGCAAAGTTTTCCCGGCATGAATGATTTCACTGAGTATCACGTAATTTAGGCCTGAAGACAGACTATCTTTAAAACTGCTATGTTCGGAGGAGAATGGCATCTGGAGTCTCAATTTTCATGTTGGCTTCAGTGGAGCTATGCCATTTGATAAAAACTAAATTTGGTTGAAAAAATTAACCTATCCAAAGTATCTTCCCCACCACCAGCAACCACCACTGTTTTGGGGGCGTACAAAACCCTGCTGATTCTGCAGCATCAATTAACAAGCAGACATTAATCCCACTGCTGCACTGACATTGGCAGAGAAAAACAGAGAAGAATTTAGGATACAAAATAATTAGTAGTAGTCACAAAAATTGTCAAAGGGAAAGAATATTAAGGGCCTGATTCTCATTTACACAAGGCCGCTTCACACCACTCTGGCACTATAAATGAATTGTTCCCACCTTAATGCTTCTTTACAGGGCCAGAGTGGTGTGAATCAGGGCATAAATCTGTAGGACACTTTTTTTATATGTTATTGTTATTTTTCAGGTTTGCAGATCAGGTTGGGTCAATAAGAGGAATGCAGTAGTATTCCCACTTCCTCCTTGGGATGTAAAACTGAGGTCCAGACAATCTGTGCTCATGAAAAACAATATAACCCCCCCCCCCCCCCCCCCCCCACACAGACACATAACACTGTTTTCAAGAGTGCAAGTGTGAACTGACCCTATGATCTTGACCAAATTCTTGCTTGGGTAATTAGGTCAACTTAACTCCCACTCCTTCCCATATAATTTAACTGGGTAGAGTATTTCCTTCTTTTCAACTTCCCAAAACTGTTCTCCAGTGTTCTGGAATTATATTTAACTGTAGCATTTCATGCCACAGAAAGCTAGATTTCAGCAATAGATTTCAGATTCCTACCATAATGTACACATACACATGGATTGTGCAACTATGCCTTTGAACATACATGTATTAGGGAGTGTGTAATCTACACCCACTCAGTGTGGCATCCATGTGTATACACAAATCTACACACAATGTGCATATCAGAAAAATGTAGTCTGTCAGGATGAAAGGTGCTATCAACATGTTTGATTCAAGGGCTAACTCTGGCCCTAACTGGTAATTACAAGCAACAAAAAGCTGACAGACAATAAAAGCATTTTAAAGTATTCAGCAGTGTGAAGTTTTATATTATTTTAAAAATAAATCCTAAAATGATTTTCCCATTTGGGGCACAGTGGTAGTTCCTTAATTTTGTGATATGGAAACCAATATCAATAAGAGGAACAGTGTAACATTATTTTTTCTTTTGAATTTTTCATCCACCTGTCCCATAGATGACATTTCTGCTCAGACCATTCATTCACTAATGTGCTTTTATTCCAGAAAAATGCATTGCTATTGCAAATGACGTGGACCATAGTCCATAAAGGGAAACTGCCTTTTCTCCCAAAGGTGGTCCTCACAAGCTAGTTTCCTTACTGTTCATCCATCCTCATTTTACACTGATCCTAAACAAACCCAGAGAAACATTTGGCTTTATTCTTGCTCATATAAAGTGGAAAACAATGCTGCTGTTAGAATCACTCAGGATATCATCTGAAAGACTCAGAAATAACACAGTAATCATGGTACATTCTAAAACTAATGTGACAGCCTAGGTTTGCCGAGTGAAAGTGCTCCCATTTCTACCAAGCTGACTTGAGCAGGGTCCTGATGTAAATGCTGTCATTTTTTTACATATAAAGAGAGGGGAGGTTGGGAACTTACATCGCCCTAGCTACATTGCTCAGGGCTATGAAAAATCCACACCTCTGAGCGTCATAATTAAGCCGACCTAACTCCCAGTTTCGACAGCACCAGGTTGACAGAAAAATACTGCCTCTCAGGTAGATCGATTACCTACACTGACGGGAGAACTCCTTCCGTCGGCATGGATAATGGCTACACCGAAGAACTACAGTGGCACCACTACAGTGCTGCAGCTTCGCCGCTTTAGCATTTCATGTGTAGACAAGCCCTAAAAGTACCGAAGGAAAGACAGAGAAAATATGTGTCCCAACTAATATAAAGCCAATCTTTCTCACTGGAGACATAGAATATTGTTATGACAATTATATCATTCCCCTCCTTTCCAGGGACAAGGATTTAAGTTCATTTTTATTATAAAAAAAACCAAATAACCTACATTAATGCAACATTAAGTTTACGCTGTTGAAATCTCACAAAGTCAGAAATTGCAAAAATTAAGTTTCCCAGAGCAAAATTCACTCAGTCTTGTTACACGACAGTGTTTAGTCTGAATTTCTGATTGAATGTTTATCTTTTTGTGTCATAAAATGCATACCTTAACATATACATTATTTGCAATTTAGCTAACATTTTTGTTGAAACCTTATTATGCATTTCTTCCTTGTGTGTGATTTGGTCTGTGCAATCTTAGTAACAGTTTTTGGCATTTAATGTCCTTGAATTTTTTTAGAAAAAGAAAAATAGATGTTGTTAGCATGTAAGTGGTCCTAATTAGGCTTTGAAATTCACACCACAAGGAGGTGAATACGCTTGTGACAAATGTGAAGATAGTCTCTAATAATTATACCTATTGTATCTGGATCTATCACTACCTTGGTACATCTGTACCATATATGGGAAGAGATATTTATCCCTAAGGGTTTGACTGGATAGCAAAGCCCTTTTAATAGTCACCTAACCTCTTATACTTAAGTGTCATTAAGATGCCAACATGAGTAGCCTTACTAGGTCCAGCCTTTCTCCTTCAGGAGCACCAAAACCAGTTTTCAAAAGGATGGGTCATACTGAGAGAACCAGATTAAGAGACACACAGGAAGGCCTGGGTTTGCTAGGACAATGTCAGATGGTTATGCTTTGTTCCTGCAATGGAAGAAGAAAATCTATCTAATTTAGTGTGTGTGAAGAGGCAAGACTAGATGAGAGTAAACATGCATGTTGGCTGTTTGCCACTAGTGTATAGTTCCAACTATTAAATAAAATTATTTTGTTTCAAGATGGCCGTTGGTCACTGTAGCACTGGTCACAGGTTCTAGAAGACAGGACAGGCAGGTGCCCAAACCCCAGTTGGAACTGCAGGGTGATAAAATGGCTGGAATATGCTGCAGAGTGTGCCAAGTTCCCAGTCTTAAAATGGAAAAATTGGTATATTTCAACCGAGATAGGTTAAGAGCAAGAGACCTTACACCTGAGGTGCACTCAGAGAGAACAGAAAGGGGGCTGGGATGCAGTTAGCTCTATACTGTGACCATGGCAGTGCAAGTTCCAATCTTTGTTTTCTGCAAAACTGGGTTAACAGGACAACAGCAATAGGGCAGTTTATACTCTTATGCCATATCTTTGCAATGGGAGAAGACAAAAGCGTGGAGCGTAACCCTAGCACACTCAATTCCTATAGGAGTCAATGTAATTTGAGGAAACTAAGCACTATATAGGAGATGCTCAGCACCTGTCAGGACTTGGCCTAATGTATTCTGTTTGGTTCTTTGTTTAAATGAGAGCCTAGAATATGACAAAATTTGTACCATGTAGCAAAAAATTATAATGGGATTATGGGATCCATGATTTTTTTTCATGCCAACAATTTTTCTCTTGTCCTTGATATGGATTTAAAGAAAGAAAGAAAGAAAGTCTTAGGGCCAGATTTTCCCATAGAGTTGGCACCTCAGCTGCTTAGATGCTTTTAAAGATTCCACTAGGTGCCTAGCTGCATCTTTCAGTTCCTAAATACCTTTACAAATCTGGCTCTTACGAGCCAAAGCAGCATTGGCACTTGTTCCTAAGTCTCAAGTCTCTTTTGAAAATAGGACACAGGCAATGCTGAAAATTTTACCCCAAGCACAGAAAAGTTCAGCTCAAAAGGGGAATATTCCAGAATGTTATGAGGCCATGAAAAATGGGATTTACGATAGAAACCGATTTGTAATCATGATAGTAGGCACAACTATTGATGCCTATAATAAACTGGATCATGAAATCAGACTGGTAGCTTATTAAATAGTTTTTGTTTTAGGTATTGTTTATTATGTGTGTTATAGTAGTGCCTAAAAATCAGGGCCCGATACAGTGTACAAACACACAGAAAGAGACAGTCATTGCTCAAAGAACTTTCATTCTAAATAGATAAGACAGACAGAGCCAGGAACAGAATCTAGGTCTCCTCAATCTCAGGCCAGTGCTCTACCTAGTAGACAAACCTGCCTCTTTAAAGGCAAATATGTTGCAAGATTTCATTTCAAAGTGAAAGCGTGGGTGTGTGGGTGTGCGCGCACACACATTTTTAGTACAAGTCAACATAAATCCCTGTGATTTCTGCCTCAAACGCTCAAAACTCATGCAACTGCAAGAATGGAAAGTGAATTCCTTTCTCGTTCCTCACTCTCCCAAAATAAACCTCTCAAAGAAAGCCGTAGACAGCTCTTAATATTAATCTTGTTCATGGACAAATTTACTTCAGAGACCTTTTAAATACTCATTCCAGTTGCTTGTGTTCAAGTGGAAATCAAATATTACAGATACAGTGGAAGCTCCCAGCTACACCGAAGCAATAAGTCTGCTGTACAACTTTCTCACAGGGGAATCTTTGAGAGTTTCAAGCGCTTTCTTTTTTATGACTTCAAAACAATTATTTCTGTAGTTAGAACACAAAAGAGCCTTCTATGGATGAAAAACATCTCTTCCACGTTTATCCTTTATTAGAACATTATACCCTGGAAGAATGCCAACGAGGAATCTAAACATCTCAGCTTCAGTTCACCAGATTTGACAAGTCAATGCACATATCGCAACTTTATTTTCATCATCAGTGTTTAAGGTGTATTTAATAAAAAATGCATGTTTTATAAGGGAATATTCCTACATAAGTGAAGAGTTTGATTTAAGTTAAGAGTCAAGGGGGAAACTAAAACAAACCTCTCAAATTCCTGAGGTTGACAATGTATTTCGGACTAACTCATCAGATCCCAGAACACATCATGGGTCATTTTCTACAAGCAGGGACATCTTATGCCTGTAAACTATGTAACCTACCCTCACCTCCGCAGCAGTAAGTTATGCTGCTTTGCTATGAGAAAGAGGAAGCTTTGAGAATACATTTTTTATCCAAGGCACCTGGGCTACCATGACTCAGTAAATTTGGATAATAGAAAACTGCGTACCTCTCTTGCAGAAGTCATTGCTACGGAGTCCATTGTTGGGGGTCATAACTCAGTATTTCTACACAGAGCAGCTTATTCACCCTTTTGACTTGCAGGAGTCACAATTATAGACAAAAAAATGAAGTAATATTTGTACAATTTGACACAGACCCAGGGCCGGCTCCAGGCACCAGCCCTCCAAGCATGTGCTTGAGGCGGCACCTGGAGGGGGAAGGTGCTCACCCGGGGAGAGCGGGGCCACGGCCGGGCTCGCCGCCCTCCCCCTGGCACTCCGGCCGGTCGGGGAGAGCGGGGCCCTGGCCAGGCTCTCCGCCCTCCTCCCGGCACTCCAGCCGGTCGGGGAGAGCGGGGCCGCAGCCGGGCTCGCCGCCCTCCTCCCGGCGCTCCGGCCGGTCGGGGAGAGCGGAGCCCCGGCCGGGCTCGCTGCCCTCCCCCCAGCGCTCCAGCCAGCCGGGAAGAGCGGGGCCGCCCTCCCCCGGCGCTCTGGCCGGTGTCGTCACACCGGCCAGGGAGAGCGGGGCCCCGGCCGGGCTCACCACCCTCCCCCCGGCGCTCCGGTCGCCGGGGAGAGTGGAGCTGCGGCGGGCTCGCCGCCCTCCCACGGCGCTCCGGACAGCTGGGGAGAGCAGGGCCCTGGCCGGGCTCGCCGCCCTCCCCGCGGCGCTCCAGCCGTCAGGGGAGAGCGGGGCCGCGGCCAGGCTTGGCGGCCGGGCTTGGCGCCCTCCTCTGCTGCGCTCCCCGCCGGAGGGCGGGGGGGCGGCGGGAGGCTTTTTTGCCTGGGGCGGCAAAAAATCCAGAGCCGACCCTGCACAGACCTCTAACATGTAGGGCAGCATCTCTATCTAGCACTCAGGTGAGTACTTAGAAGGAGGCTTGGGTTCATCGTTAGCCACGATTCATAACTCCTAAGGGGCATATAGTCTGTGATTGGGACACATGGTTTCACACATGTGATTGCTAGGGGCCAACAACACTGTGCACCTGGTAAGGCATTCTGCTAGCCCAACCTGAGCCATCTGGCACCAACATGATAGCTTATCTTGTGCACAGTCAGTCCCAATCCACTCCCTCTGCTCACTTCTGATAGGCTCAAGATTCTCCTTTAGTAATTGCACATCTATAACAAGATCTTATGTCATACAAGATAAGTAGTGAAATCATATAAGTGATGATTTTGCTCACTGGTTGCAGGAATTAGCATGAAGAGTCCTAATATTTTCAATGATATTACATATTAAACAAAACTATGCAGCCAAAACTAGAAGACTGTTTTATACCTGGATAAACAAATGACCAGAAAACTACTGATAAATTTGAGGGAGTACAGAGAATAGCAATTCCAGTATCATCGAGTGTAGGGGATTTTAGTTATAAGAAAAGGATGACATGAACATGTTCACAAAGAAATGTGTGCGTATTTGCAGACTCAGTTAATATAATCTTGCAAAGTACCAGTTGGTTATGCAAAGTTGTTTGCACATGTAATTTTCATGAATGTGCATGTCAACAGAGTAACTGCTCACACAAATGAAGCACACATTTTTCTGAAAATATATCCCTAAAAGAAATAAACATGTATCGCTTGACTAAGTGAGAACAAAAGCAGGAACAAGACAACTGTCTAAAAACATATGAAGGCTATAAATACCGAAGCAGAGGCATAACTTGGAGCAAAAGAATGAAATTAAAAATGGGAAAATTTAGGCTGAATCAGGAAAGACTGATAATGAAATATTAGCCACTGGAATAGACTCCCAAGAGAAGTGACCTATAAGCACTATCACTCGGAACTTCCAAAATTAGATGTCGATAAACACTAGAAAAATGCACGGTAGGTAACAAAGGGTGAATCAGGCAAAGAGTGGGACCTGATAATGTAATGATTCTTTCCATCTACAATTTCAACCATTCTATGACAGAATCACATAACCCAGAAGTCTCTATTTGCTGGTTCACCGTGAATGTAAAAAACCCTCTTACTCTAGATTAATGAACCTCAGAAATAAAGTTTTCATGAAGCCAAGCTTAGATGGACATGTGCTTCATCAAAGGCATTTATTGCCTAATTTGTTTTAAACTGTCTCATATTTCTTCACTCTCCCATTGCTGTGCTCTTGTAATTAAAAAACTTTCCCTAAAAAAGGCAATACAAAAAAGAAAGATTGCACCCAACATTATGATTTAAAAACCTACAGTACAAATAAATAAATAAATAAAATAAACCCTTATGGTTACAATTCTACAGAACTGCCCAGTCACTTCTGATCCTTTGAGAATGAAGGATTGTCCTATTATGTTCCCAGTCTTAACTGTATATTGCACTGTAAATGTTGCATTTCATTTTCTGGCCTGCTAGTATATTGTGAAAAATTATTAGAATTATAGAGCTTATGGGGAGAGCTCTCTGACAACTAGTTTATAATTGAACTGGGTCTGGGAGTAGCATACCTCTCTCACCTCACTCAAAGAGATGGATTATCATCATCATGTCTCTTAATTGAATAGAAGCAGCAGAGTCAGGTTCACTATTGACCCCATCCACAAGCCAATGAAAGTACACCATTAATTACAGTTAAACTTTAAACCAAGGGTGGGTAAGTGAATATGTTCACTGAATATATTCTACTGTACAGGCACACTGAAGCTATAACTTTTAATCATCTGCAGAGGAGTCCAGCAGAAGGAGTAGGCTGAATGTAGGCATCAACCATGCAAACTACAGTTTGTGCAAGTGTGCACAAGGCGCTATCCATAATTACAGACCTTTCACTCTAAGAGAGCAAAATCTTGAAGCAAGCGTTATCAGTGGTACTAGCTGCCTAACGGTGGGTAAAACCACGGCTATGCCATCTCTGCCCCAGCCAGTGGAGCTGACATGATATGGGAGGAATGCCTGCTGCATTCTTTCGGAGTATACAAGCACCATGTTAATCTGAATTTTCAGAAACGTTTTGCCTATCCCAGAGACAAATGCACACAAAACATATAATATGCAATTGGTCAAGGCTCATCATTATCCAGAGTTGTAACAGAAAGGTCCCAGCTCCCAACAACTTGTCTTTAAGGACAACACTGATTCACAAAATAAGCGCTGTCAACTTATTGAATTCTCTGTCTGGTTCAGAGAAATAATATCCTATATTTATTCAGTGCTTTTATCCCAAATGATTCCAGAACACTTTGCAAACTATGAACCAGATTCTTTATCCTAATGTAGTTACACCCATTTTGTACATGGTATAAATTACAAAGCAAGCTACAAGGCAGTGATAAATCAGTCCCCTATGCACACAGAGTACCACATTTTCAGGAAGTGGTCTCTGGTTATGGACATGTAACTTTATAAGCAAAAACACATGGGCAAATGGATTTTGCACTTGTAAATTCATCTCGGCATGTGGCGGTTAGAATCTACTGTTCACACTGATATTTGTGCTCAAAAATGTGTGTGCAGGTATCTGTACATTACAGATGGAGGCCCCCATGCTCAGCATAAGCATCATGGAACATGCAGCCTGGTGCACACTACATGACACCGAGGAAGGTGGGGAAATTTTTGCTAAGGACACTTTGGCTGTGTCCATTTTCATTAAATCTTCGGGAGTAGATTTTGCAACAGTCCTCTGTATGGCCTTCTTGTGTGCATGCACAAACATTTAGACATGCAGATGATTGCACATTAATGTGCAAATCCCACTTGTGATAACAAATCACACACCAATGTGTGGATATGAATATAAATGGTTACATATACACAAAAACTGTGCACACAAATGACTGTGTGTTGCAAGCTGTGCATGCACAAATGCAGGTCATGTTTTGATAATTTAGCCCTGCACGTCCAAGGACAGACATGCCGGCAGTTTTAAAGATCTTCTCCACAAGGCCAGCATACAATAAAATCCATCAATCTCTATTTCTTTTCCCTACCTCTGGAATTTGCTTCCTTGGGTTCCAGAGACTAAATTTGGAGACCTTCAGAAGAAAGTTCTCTCAGGTATGTCTTTGGAAGGGTTGATAAGCAGCCTTTAGAGGAGGGTTGAGTGAGGGACTGATTGGATAGTTGTGTAATCCCCACTTGGAGTTGGCCAGCTCCTGGCACTCTGTACTGAGCCTGTAAGGGGTCCCACATAATAGACTACAACAATAATGACTATCCCCAGAGGCCTCTGACACCATTTACCAGCATGCCCATGGAGTTAGCGGAGGGAGTTAAGGGGGGACAGAATGGACTTGAAACACCTGCTGAGGCCAATAGGGTGGGTTCTGTATGGGGTGATATGCTCAGACAGTTTGTTAGGCCTATAAAGAGCCAGGGCTGCTCAGCCCCTCAGTGAGAGGGGACAGCCTGACTGAGACAACAATTAGTTTTAGTTTCAGGTTTGAGCTTTCAGTTTGGGAGCTGAGAGACAGAGAAGCAAAAAAGTTCAGGAAATCTCTTATTAACTCTCCCACCCCACAAAGTCTTTGAACTGCTGTGGGATCTACTGCCTGGCTCAGGCAGTTCCAGATAAAAGAAAAGAATGACCCTTAGATTCCTGGGTATGCTTCTGAGCAAAAGCTGTTATGAAGTTGTAACCGCAGAAAACCCCTTAGGTGGAGTCTGAAGGATCATTCACCTGCCAGAGACTTTGCCGGAATTGGGGTGATTTCTAGTAAGCTTATGCATCTAGGGTCTTATATTGTTTTTAATGTTTGCTCTATAATGCCCTGAACTGCAACAGAGGTGTCGGGCATCACAGCAAAGAACTCAGAATCAACCCCTTGCAAGGAGAAGGGGGAAGCCACTTCAATAACGGACACCAGGGAAGAGGCCTGAGCCACACCTCAGGGGAGGGGCTACAGTGAACCGAGAATAGCTGGTTTGGGTATTGGTGATATTACAGAAGGTCTTTGTGCTTTTCTTGTATGATCTCAGACTGGAGGTCTGACCTGGAAAACATTCTATTTCAAATATTATATATAGTTTTGAATGGCAGTAAGATCCTGAGATAGGTGCAAGGGCATACTTGATTGAATAAATATCCTTAGGAGGATAAAGGATAATATTGCACAATGCAGCTAGGGATCAGCTTTGTTGAAGACCATGACACAAATGTTACCAAAGAGTGGGTTTTCATTATTCTATGCTATTCCAAGTTGTCACTTTTTCAGCACAGGCAAGTTGTTTATCCCTTTGCAGATAAGTTTGTAAATTGTTCTCTTTACTGTTGAAAGTAGTCATTTCCATTATGGCATTATCTTCAGAGGCAGAACTGCGGCATATTCACTTGTGAACAGGAAAATTTCAGGCACTGAACTTGCATTCTGCTATAATCTAGCAGCAAAAACAAATTAAGTCTTCTCCTGTTGGATGTAAAGGATTCAGATTTAATTATAAGAAGGCCAGCATAGCTTAAGCAGGGTATTTGAAAGATTACAGTATCCTGATTCTGATTTGACCAGACTCCCTGGATCAGTCTAGAGGTCTGAAAATATATATTATCAGATTACTTATTATTTCTTGGTTCTGCTTTCCTGAATGTTTCAGTCACCTCTGTATTCCTTTCAGAATCTCATGGATGTCTGGGTAAAGGAACTTGAACTCAACTAAATATGAAAGAAACAAATTAGGGTGTGTTTTTTTTTAAGACACTTTGCATCTCCCAAGTAGAACCCTTGGCCATTATTTTCATTAGGTTTTGGAGAAGATTCCAATACATCACAGCAACCCGCCAATACTAAGGGGAGAGGAGAACACCAATCCACCTTGCACTGTGGTGTTGCAATCTTAGAACCTGCAGTAAGGCAGCAGTGAGACTGGACTCCACATTATCCTATCCTTCTGAGACTCTTTCCCTTTATTCTCTAGCTATAGTTGCAGAACAAAATAATGTTTTAAAGATTTTGCACAAACAGTTCCAGATGGAGGCAGCAGGCTACACAGGCTGGAAGTAATTAAAATCCCCTCTGAATTCCTTTAGTTCCTCGAGCCAATTCACCATTGTCATGCACTTAGTGTAGTCATTTGCACCAGCACAACATGGGTGTAAAATGCTACCAGATCAGAACGATAGGTATTTACACCCATTTGGCACTCGCATGAATAACTACACTAAGTGCAAGGCCATGGTGAATTGGGTCTACAGTCTTTATCCCAAATTAGGCTCACTCTGAAACTGACAGTCTCCTTGCCTAGATCGGCCACAGTCCGAGTCACATTGCCAGCCATTCCCAGCAGGCTCTAGGTGGTAGTTTGTACTTCCTTTTCTATGCTCCTGGCAAGGTAATAAGCTCCATGCATATTCTGCCCCGTCCATTAAACCTTCCCTCCAGGGAGAAAAAAAAAACCAATATGAGACTCCAGGGCCTTCTGAACCCATCAGCCTCTTTCCCATCTTGGGATTCAGGTGGGTACAGACAGTACATTGCATCACACAATAATCTAATTAGGTATCTAGGTTTCCTAGACACCTGCCAAAATTCATAGCTACTCTCTCAATCACTCTGTTTTCCCACACATACCAAGTGTACTTGAAAAAGCATGCTCCATACCCAGCATTCCCTAATATTATATGGTACATAGCCTTCCTCTGGTGTCATTCAGTGCCTTCTTGATAGATTCACCATTACCTAAAATGCGTTGTTTTACTCTGCGTGCACCCGCATGTGCAAGAAAATGTATGTTGTCATCTTCACATAACGGGAAATGAAAAGATCCACATATAAAAAATGGATACCTCTGATAGTCATCTAGTAGAATACATAGATTCCAGTGGTATAGATAAATGTTACATTCACTGCTCCTAGGGAAAATAAGTAGCAACTAATAGACGAGTTTCAACTGTCTCCTATTCTAGGGCTCTGACTTTAATAGCATAGTACAGGAAAATGTACAAGTGATATTATCTATGCAGTTTTATTTCATTTTCTCATAGCTTTTATGATTGAAATAACTTTGTTTTCCTCATTCAGCAATTTTGAATACTGGAAACTCAATTGAGCAATTTTCATCCCTGGAAGAAAGGGTACTATACTGAACAGTTACTACATGTACTATGTACATAAAGTGTACTATACTTTTCCAGGAAGTTGACAGGCATGCATTCATTTCAAAGGGGATTTGTTTTAAACAATCACAAGATCTGTGACACTGTTTCAGTGAGAAGATTGTAGAAATAATCAACCAAAGTAAAAAACAAAACAAAAATCATCTCGAGAAGTACAGGTCAAATAAGTAGCAGCACTGTTGACAGACTATTAACAACCCTGGTTGTCTGCATCTCCTCCCTTTATATTTTATAGGAAATGTTTCTATCTTTTGATCACCAAAATGCTTGGCTATATAAAGTTTTGGACGCCAAAAAAGTATTTATCTAACACCTGGAATGCCCAGGAAATACAGTTCTTCAGCCATAGCACTTTAGCACTAAAGTGGCTTTGAGAGTCATACTGTTATTTTTATTCATCACATATGTTGGAATAAATATTAATCACACTTTAAATTCAATGGTTTTCTTTTTATGGTATCATAGGGGTTTTCAGTTTCTCAAGAGTGAGAAGATATAAGCTTTCTATATGCTCCTAATAGAATTTTCTTTATTTTACATAACACTTATTTTTCCCAAAAACCTGTATTGTTTTTTGATAGCAAAATCAAGCCCGGTGCTTACTGGGTTCTAATTTTACCAGCAATTAAAGGCAATCTCACTAACCCTCATATTATAGACTTCTGAATAAATAAACAAAAAGTAGGGAGAGGTAGAACAAAAGTTAGATTGACTTCTATTGAATAACACTGTGCCTACAAGAAAGATACTCCCATTCTGTAGGACAGGTGGGATTTCACAGCTCTGGAAATGAATTGCTAAAACTTGCATATATTATTTTTACCAGTGATAAAAAATACTGAAAATGTCAAAATCATGTAAATCTATACACTGAGCCATCCAAATGTAGGAGAGGAATTTTCTTAAATGGCATCAGTTCAATACATTTGAGGATGCTAAAAGAACATATTGTCAATGTATCCATCTGTATAAAAGGCAATTAAAATTTAATGTTAAGAAATTTCAGAAAAATTGAAAGAAAGACACCAGTCTTTTTTTTTTTAAACTAAATAATACAATAAAAATACAATACCATCAAGAAACTTTGCAAATGCTGCAAAAATCTTATGACTCATTACACGCCACTGGAAATCAACAGAAGATAGACACCCTGAGTAATTGACAACCCAAACCAAGTGTATCCAGAGACAGTGGAGAAATGAATTGCCACTGTGTTCCTAATTTAGTAATTCTTTTTATAGTGAGTCACTGTAAACATTTCCGATGGCTCATTTTATTTTCATTGTGTTTCAGCTGAGAAAAAAAAACTTGTCATAATGAACAAACAGACGATTATAACAAACACTCACATGACAGCATTTAGCAGGTTATTTGAATGGACACATCACTTTAGGATGAGCCTTTACCATCTGTTTCAGTCTCTGATTACCAACGCAAAGAAAGAGCAGAATTCACAAGTGCATCATAAACTGAAAGCTAGTGATTGGAATACATGTGTGTGATCTCCCCAAGCTTTTTTTATGCATCAGAAACAAATCACTAGGAAAATCTGCTCACTCTGCACTGGTATGTAGACTATTGTATAGGCCACTAGAATTCACTGTAAGGGAACTATAATGTACCTATCAAGAGATGATTTGGGTCCTTTCTAGAATCTATATGGTTGGAAACAATGGGAGTTGGGAGCAGTTGGCAGCTCACAGGCACACTTAGCACTTTTCAGGATCAGGTCCTAAATCAGTAGCAACACTCCCATTGACTTGAACAGGAGCAAGCGCATGTCCTTAATTAGCTTTTAGAAAAATCTACATACACAAACTTACAATTATATTGACCGGGAAACACTACTAAAATGCTCCTTGTCCCAAGTTACCTGTGTAATTGACAAAGACATCATTTTGGATATCTTATTTGATGATTTCTGTAATCACAGTGGAATAGTCAAAATATCCACCAAGTGAAGACTAGCTAGAAATAGGTAACAGCTACCAAGAAGGTCTCTGCAGTAGAACTTTTAAACCTGGAATACAATGTTTGACCTACCCAAGGTCATGAGACCTGATTCCATTTAATGTAAATATTATTTAATAGAGATCACCGTTATCCAAAACCTGAGATCCAAAAATTCCTGAACTTTGGGGTAATGAGGATCCAGATCCAAGCATTGTGGTTTTTGTCCATAGATTATTTAATGAGCACTGACTGCTGCCACTGGCATGTTCAGCCCTGTATAATACACAAAAGAAGAATCAGCACCAGCCACAAGAAGCTTGTGCTCTAGAAAAGACTTTACTCTACAAAACTGATGACAACATGCTGTAGCAGAGGGATATTAGCCACCAACTTAAAAGGGGAAAATGAATCACAAGAAAATATGTGCTTCCTTAGCACTCTACACTCTTCCTTACAAGGGGCAAATCTGGTTTGAGTATTCTAATTTCCTATTACTATTGGAATCCACAAGGGAAAAGGTAGGACAAGGATGGAATCCTCCCGCCAAGGCCAGACCACTGAATGAAAGCTAAGTCTCCGTGCCCATCTCAGGGACATAGAGGAGAAGATCCTCTATGTGCAGTTGTGTTTCTTCTAGTCTTGCCTCTCTTCCAACCCACCTTTCCTCATTTTTGTCCCCAAACACTCCCAGCTTGCTGCCAGGCAGGAAGCTCTGTAGGGATGAGCTTCATGCCATATACATGGCATATATCCCCCTTGCCACCCTCAGAATCCTGTTCTCTTGAGCAGAAGAACTCTACCAATTCTGGTGCAGGGAGCCCTCTGCATCCATTCAGATATGGCCAGATAATGTCCCTAATGATGGGAGTACCTTCTAACAATGTTTGCAATGGTTATACGCTCCCGTTCAAAGGATCATCAAAAACTTGCCTGAGATACTCTCTTCCAATAAAACCAGCTAGAGGCAAACTTCAGTGATCTTGTGCAGATCTGCATAGGGCTGTGCAAAACTACAGTTTCACTCTGTGGAAGTTGCATTCAAACATTCTCCTCTGATTCAATTTGTGTCAATTCCCTCCCACCCAAATTTTGCTGAAGTTCAAAGAATCTCAAAATGTCAAAGCATAAGGTAGTCAAACTACCTAGTTTCACTTGATTTTTTAAATCCCCCCCCACACACAAAAAAAATTTGTTTTGCACATTTGAGATGGAAAAATATAAGCTATCCCAAGTCCACTCAGAAGGTTTCACTGAATAAGTTTTCTACGGTTCTAGGTCTCTACTGAATGTATTTCCTTTAATAGCTGATAAATTAACTCTGCTCTAAGCAAAATGGTTCATAATGTCATTAAATCATAATATTCTATAAATAACCAGGTATCAGAGGGGTAGCCGTGTTAGTCTGGATCTGTAAAAAGCAACAGAGAGTCCTGTGGCACCTTTAAGACTAACAGATGTATTGGAGCATAAGCTTTCGTGGGTGAATACATCTGTTAGTCTTAAAGGTGCCACAGGACTCTCTGTTGCTTTTTATAAATAACCAAACACTGTCAGCTCCATATACCCTCTTCCTATACACTTGTTGCATTAGTATTTTTTTAAATAATTCTTTTTTTTAAAGTCATTGACAAACTCAATAATAACTCAAATAATGTGTTTCACAACAAATCTGGAATGAGACATGTCAGGGAGAATCGTCCATGACTCTTTTTATAAACCCATAATTGTTTGCTTTACTACTGGCAATAACTAGTTGTGTGCCATGCAAAGTTTTGTGTGTGTTTGTGTGTGCACCTTTTCTTGCTGTAAACATACAGAATGTCTTCAGTCTCAGATACTATACCTACTGAATTAGTATCTTTGCGATTGACCTATAAAAAGCATTAGTAATCCACAAACAGCCTGCATTATGTTTTCTTTAGCTTTATGAAAACCTTTATAATTGCTAAGAAATTCCTATTAAATCTCTTTCTAATAAGCACTTTATCTATTCATCCTCCTTGGTCTGCCTGTGGTCTGAGCTGACGGGGAAGGGTATGAGCTCTAGTTGCTTGATCATGCAAACTTCCAGCTTGTTATTATGTGTCTGTATAAACTGTCCACTCTGAAGATGGAAGATCTTAAAATGGGAGGCAAAGTACTAATCAGCAAAATGGCAACTAACAAACTGGATGTCCTAATAGCCCAACAACCTGTCTGTCTACTTACAAGCAAATAAAACTAATACATTAATGGAAATCCATTTATTCTCATAAGTACCATTTCTGGATGTTTGCATTTCCAGAGATAGTGTCCTTGTGTCAGCCTGATTAGTATCTTTCTGTGCTCCAAGTAACATAATTCCAGGAATTTTCAGCTTTCAGGAAAGCTCCCACTGACCTCAATGGGTTTTAGATTGAGGGCTGAGGGATGAAAATATCTAACATACTTACAGGCTTTCTGAACACCCTTAGCATTAGAGACTCATACAAACTTGACTGAACCGATTTTACTTATTTCTTTTCTGTCTGCCAGAAAAATATTTTCCCAGTGTCTATGCTATTTGCTGTCTGCAGTTAATCCTGATTCCTAATTAATTCTCAGACCCTATAAGCTCCAAAGACAACTAGCACAAAGACTGCCTGAAAGCA
This sequence comes from Terrapene triunguis, assembly GCF_002925995.2. NCBI lineage: Eukaryota > Metazoa > Chordata > Testudines > Emydidae > Terrapene > Terrapene triunguis. The sequence continues at coordinate 11,724,995 of NW_020664420.1, read as the reverse complement.
TCTGGTGCAGTAACGGTCTTGAAGCAAATCTCACCTCCTGACTTTAAGGTGCTCCAGAGCTCCCAAATGTGGTAGCAACATGGGATGCACACTGAGGCATTGACTTTTCTAACTGTGAAATGTTTTAGTAGCACAGCAAAGCAATAACAAAGAGAAAATGAGATAAAAATCTTTGCTTGAACTTAGTTTTCAGACAATATAAATCTATAATATAAGGGTATTGCTAACTTGATTGAATACATCAAATAATACTACACCTCTACCTCGATATAACGCTGTCCTCGGGAGCCAAAAAAATCTTACCGCGTTATAGGTGAAACCGCGTTATATTGAACTTGCTTTGATCCACCGAAGTGCGCAGCCCCGCCCCCCGGAGCACTGCTTTACTGTGTTATATCAGAATTTGTATTATATCGGGTGGCGTTATATTGAGGTAGCGGGGTATTTGTGATTATACTCTCACAAAAGTTCTTTGTACATCGCAGAAGCTGCTCTGGCAGACTCCAGTATTCCTTCGATTGCTGTTCCCTAGAACCAGGATGGCTTAATATTCCTCTTCATGGCAAGTAACAAACTGAACAAATGTTATGTTGAAACCGGTTCAAAGATGTTTTGACTTTTCTCACTACACTGAAAGCATAGTTAGGCTCTGCAGTGAGCTGAGGCACATAGGAGATTGTGTAAAAGGCTTGTAATAACTATTTTAACTGTCTGATAGCTTCAGACATTCTTTTTAGCGCTTTGCTCCAGGATCTGAAAAACATTCTGCAATGATCATGCATAAGATAATCATGTAAAAAGAAGCTGCAGTAAACTGCGGAAAGCCAGCTTATGAATATGGACGACCCTTTCACCTGGTTTGTTCCAGAACACAGAGAGAGAGGAGCAGCTATAGTCTGAGAGTGACAGTTAAAGAGACAGAAAGAAAGCAGAAAAAAATTGCAATGCTTTAGATGAAAAGGACTCGGTTTGATAGTAGAATAATTGGAGGAACAAAGTCTCTTTCCTGACAAAGGGATGAAACTTGTAGAATAAAGAATCTCTTTCCAAAGAGGTAAAACCTGCAGATTTGAATTTTCATCACAGATGATCTACTGAGGGCTGACTGCACCAGCAGAAAGGTGCCTAATGGAGAGGAGTATTTTAGAAATGCTTAAAGTGGTTGTCATTAAAATCTTGATATTTTTGCCTTTATTATGTAATAGGGCTGTCAAGCGATTAAAAAAATTAATCATGATTAATCGTGCGATTAAAAAAATGAATTGTGATTAATCGCACTATTAAACAATAATAGAATACTATTTAAATATTTTGATGTTTTCTACATTTTCAAATATATTGATTTCAATTACAACACAGAATACAAAGTGTACAGTGCTCACTTTATATTTATTACAAATATTTGTGCTGTAAAAAAACAAAAGAAATAGTATTTTTCAATTCACCTAATACAAGTACTGTAATGCAATCTCTTTGTCATGAAAGTTGAATTTACAAATGTAGAATTATGTACAAAAAATAACTGCATTCAAAAATAAAATAATGTAAAACTTTAGAGCCTACAAGTCCACTCAGTCCTACTTCTTGTTCAGCCAATTGCTCAGACAAACAAGTTTGTTTACATTTGCAGGTTGCACAGGCAGACTTAATTGTGACACTTCATAAGTTTTGAGTGCTTGATTTTGCAACCTTACAAATGTTCTTTTAAGAGGTTTTTTTTAATTGTTTTGTTTTGAAGTGTAATTTAATACAGATTACACAGTAGCCTGAAAAGAGTGCTGAATAACCTAGCTATTTTGTGGCTATGACAGGAGATTAAAAACTTCTCCACCTCAATGTACTCTTCTTCCTGCCTTATAATCAGAATGTAAGGATTAGTATCTGCAAGTCAACCATCAGGTGACTGGATTCTTTGCCTATGCTGATTACTTCTAAACCGATAGCCAGGTCTGCATTGAACAAGCAAATAGATATGAATTGCTGTAGAGGCGTTCAAAGAGTAGGCAGTATTTTTCAGGAGTTAATCTCTTACTGTGAATGAGGTTATGCTTACTTACCTCATGAGGGTATTGGGAGGATTAATTAGTTATATTTGTGAAGAACTTTAAGAATTAATTGTTATAGCTCAATTATTATTAATCATCTAGCTAGCACACTCTTTTGAAAGAGGGTTTTACTTCAACATGGAGAAATCTAATTTTATACAGTGAAAATGATCTTCATTGTCTAATATTTTCAGAAAATTGTGCTTTAGAAATATCACTGCAGCCTCCAGATTCCAGAAGTCTACAACATAATAGCTCTAATATTTTGCATAATTTGCCATGTAGTGTCATCATCCACGTTCTTCTAGTGTCATCATCCACGTTCTTCTAGTTTACATTCCTGTGATCACTGCAATAACAAAGTGGCAACTTGTGTCAGTTTGCTTTATCACACTTGTTATCCCCTCAAAGCACCAAAGATATTGTGTGTGACCACAGGAGCCAACTGAAAGGATATCCACAGCATGGTACTAAGAAAGCCTCAACACCTGATTTACCACAGTTATCGGCCAAATGTCAGACACCCCATATTCACTATGTTTGGATCAATTTGTTTTAGTCTAGCTGCCACTCAATTGTGTTTCTCAAGCCACACTGTCAGAGTAAAGTACATCAGGATTCTCAAAGAATATTGAATATTTCTACTGCAGTCCATCAGTCAGATATTGTCTTCTGGTTCCCTATGTGTGTGGAGGACTCTGACTCATGCAACATTCTTTCAGAGGTTTTCACTGTCCTCTACTAAAATGACAACCAGTTTTGTTGTCAGTGTAGAGGCTTTGATCTAGGAATGCAGAGAAGAGGAATTCACAGTTCAGTTTCACTAGTAATACCGCTAGATATAGTAGCATCAGCATCATTGTTTTACATAAATATGCAGCAATTTAATATCTCATACTTTAATATAGCACAGAAGACTGTAGCAGGCCACTGAGAGACTGAAACAATTATTTTCCAAGTTGCCATTGAGCTGGAATCTTGAATTTTCCTACACCCATTGATTGGGGGCTTCTAAGATTCAGACATGAAATCTGACTGTCTCAGAGGTCATCAAAAGGTCAACTGTTGTTTTTTTAAATCAGCTCTAACCATTCCAGTGTCCTTACATGTGTAGAAGGGGCAACAATTTTAAATGAGTATAGTAATTTCTTCCGTAAACCAGTAATGCTGGATTAAAAACTTTCCAATTTGGAGAAATTAAGGTCATTCAGGGCTTGTTGAACTTTAACCAAGAACATCTATACAAGTATCTGGTAGGTGATTACAAAAAATACATTAATTTCCCATGTTCTCCTCTGTGAGGCTGTGGAACAAATTCAGACATGACATATAAAGGTGGTATGCAGTGTAGTTGTAGCCGGGTCGGTCCCAGGATATTGGGGAGACAACAGAAATTGGTCCAATAAAAGATATTATTTCACCCAGCTTATTTCGCTAATATAAAGATGGTGTCAGTTTGCCACCCTTATCCCTACCATCAAACTACCAATGTGTGAGCATCTTTAAAATGAGTGTAACTTACCCCGAGGAGTCAGAAGAAAGTGTAGTTAAAATGACCCTACCTATTTTAACCTGTGCCTTTCACCTCACCATCTAGCTTCTCAGCATGTATCCTTCAACTTAGACCGCCAGGCGTGTCAAAAGAGAGGTGTAAAAGGTGGTCTTAGAAGTGTAAGGGCATTTTAAGTCCGTATTAGGGGGTCTACATTACACCGCCTTGAATGTCTGAATTTGAATTTTGGTCCCATCCATTTGTTCACAGTCACCTGTTTGTTGAAGTCGTGCATGGCTGAGCAGAGGCCACTATTAAAACATCAATGGCAATATACTGGTGTCAGAATAGGGACCTCTTTATGCACGCATGGCCAATATAGCACTCCTAGCTCTGAATCAGGCTCAAGCAATAATGTTTGTGTGAAAAAACTAGCTGCCTGACAGTTTTATGTTTTAAAAAGTATGATGAAATTATCCTATACAGTATACTCCCACTTATCCCAATAGCATGGAGGACTCAGATTTTATTCAGATAATTGGGAGTTTGGAAAATCAAAAGGATAGGTGCCATTCAGTAGTGGGGTGGCCTCCCCGGTGGCCGGGGGCTTGTCTACCGCTTCCTTCTTGTAATCCTGGCTGGAGGTTTCTGCTCTATTATCTGACCTCTGCATTAGCGGAATCCTACCCTCGTCCTCCAGCATAAAATACATGGGGGACAATACAGGGATTTGGATAATGCAGATGTTCATATAATGGGGAGTATACTGTATGTCCTTTATGCAATTTCTGTATCCCCTTTAAAATATGAAAAAAGTATTATTAGAAGGATGAAGATCTACATATATGAAAAAGGGATCGAGTTTAGTGACCACAGACTACTCTCCTTGTTTCAAATAAAAAGAGCAAACAAAATTGCAACATTTAAATGTTGGAGCTTGCCCTAAGCAAGCAATGCCTTGCAGCTGCTAACATTGATCGCTATCAACGCTAAAAAAAAATAGTTGCAAGTTTGCAAGACAATTGTCAGCACCTTGACAAAACTGCCCTCCACCTCCATTACCTTGTATGTATGTTTGTACAGCAAACAAGCTCATCCTTCCCCCTCCCCCGCAGCAGTAGGCCACTATTATACTGACATTTCTGTGATGTCTCACGTTAAGACACAGCCAAGCATTCAGTGGGGTCCAAAGTAACATAAAATCCACAGACCAAAAGTATCCTTGTTTGCTCTCAGCGAGTCAATTGAATAGTGTTCTAGCCACATGGGAACACTGACTGCTACTTGGCTCTCCTGTAATATATTTTTCTATTTGTCCTTGCTTGAGTTAGCATCTTCTGTACTTTGTGTCTTCTCAGCTGTAATGGCAGTGTTACTCTCATTTACAATTTTGCTGTTCAGTTTTAAAAAAATCTGGTTTTATTGCAAGATGTTTTCTAGTCAAAACAATTACAGAACAGGCATTAGGTGCAGAGGACTAAGTGATAACAAAAACCAAAGAAATCAGTGTGGAATAAAATCCCTGGAAGGATTACAGAATTAAGACAAAATAAATTAGCATTAGAGACGAGCGAATAATTCACAATGAGTAATTTAGCCTCCTTTTCTGCTAACAAAACATCCATGAGAAACTTGCAATTACCTCATATTTATTCAAGTAATCTTTGAAAAATATTACTCTGATTTGATTATACACACTGCATATCTGAGCTGTGTAGATTTGCTGTGACTGGTCCTATGTGTCACATGGTATTGTTCCTATTGCCTGAATGTGTGAGCATACAAACACTCCTGTTGCGAGGACTTGGATGTGCAAGTTTAAAATTTGGTTTCCACAGATATGGATATGTGCTGTCCTCAAAGGCTCACAGAAAAGAAACACAGCCAGAGTAGATTCAGCTTGAAATGAAAACACAAAGAAATGTTTTTGCTTTTGTCACCTACCTCTAATTAACACACAGGATAAAGCAATGGGACAACAGGGAGCTGATTCTGCATAGAGAGGAATAGTTGTAACATTTTCAAAAGCAACTAAATGATTAAGAAGTCTAGGTCCAATTTTCATATATAACTGAACATCAGGGATTTAGGCGCCTAAATCCCATCATTTTCAAAAATAACTTGGGTACTTGGATGTCAAAGTCAGCTGGATGTTTTCTAAAATCTTACCCAGGGTTTTTTTTTTTTAGATTGATCATTTGGTCATTAACACTTTCCATATGTAATTAGTGTTCCTGTCCAGTTTGACTGAGGGAGGAGCAACACTGGAGGGATTTTATCCAAACTGATGGCCAATATCTTTATTAGATCTTTAATACTTGCATTCAGCAGCAATATTGATTGATAAAAGCAAATACCATGGGCTGAGGGAGTCAATGCATAACTAAAGTATTGTAAATGTATATCTGAGGGTAGGTTCAAACATTTTCACAGTGATCTCAGAACCACTTATCATTACTGAATTAAGCACAACAGGACCGTTGTTAAATAATATTTAAGACTGGCTGGAAAAACAAGAATTCTGTTTTGTGAAAAGATTTGAGAGTTTTCAGTCTCTATTTTCATTCCACATTGAAAAAAAAGTCTGTTTTTTTTTCATTAAAAAAAACAACAACAACACAGGAGACAGACCCATTCCAGAACAGCCAACAGCCCAATGGTTAGGGCATTTACTGGCAGTGTGGGAGGAGAAATTGTTGAAAGAAAAGTAGTCAACTTCATTGCTCTTATAACATTATGCTTATTAAGACTGCTATTATACTGATCTCTCAAGAGTCGGTATTTTGAGAAGATGTATAAATTGGTTTATGCAACAGGTCAAACTAAGAAGAAATGTGTTTAGAATCGGATTGCTGATTTAGTTATGAATATATCCTATTTGTTGTCCTCAATAGGCATAAGCACAAAAGGATCAATATCAGTTAAAGTAAAAAAGAATGTTTTACTGTAACTCACTGAGCTGTAGAATCCAAACAGTTTTGACAGAGACAAAATAGACATTTTTACAAAAACCCGATTTACTAGTTTTTCACCAAAAATAAAAGTTTTAACATTAGCTATATTTTTAAAGTCAACAACAGGAAAAATAAAGGCATACTAGAACAGTTTCAGAGGGAAAATAGCTATTTTGAACAGCACAAATCCATTTTGTATAAAGCAATCAGAATTAGAGCTGGATGGGAATTTTCCAAAATGCCAAGTCAAACAGTAGATGTTTTGTGGAAACACTTTGGGTTCAACCAACTTTTGTTTGACCAACTAGTTTCTGGCCAACTCATCTGACTGGCTGCTATAAAGCCTAAACTTCCAGGGTCTGAGACTCTGGGGCAATCCAGCCACATGGACTGTCCAAGGGTCCACGGTGGAGCTTGGGTTCCCTGGCTCAATTTCATTTTGAAATTTTCAAAAGAAAAATGTTTAATTATATCAAAATGATATTTTTTAGGATTTCCCTTCTGTGGGTCAAAAATGTTGCTTTTAATTCTGAAACAATATTTTTCATTCAGAATTACCCACAGACCAGAAATTCTGACTTTCAAATCAGCTCTTGTCAGAGCCTCTATTAATAATTTGACTCCAGATTGATGGGAGAAGTATATACAGCAGATATAAGTCTCTACCAACAGCACTGGAGTCTAAAGAGATGCTTTGCACTACTAACAAATTAAAACAAACCAAACAAACACTAGCTAATGTATGTAAGATGGAAAAGTGACCACAGAATGCATCCTTGCTAAGAACCCAAAGCAGCATTACAAGTATAAACACACATCTTTTCTTAAAAGAACAGGAGATGAAATAGCGATAAAATATACTGGGTGAAAAACACTGCCTCTATATAAAGCCTAAGTAATCAGCTCTAAACACAATAAGTGTGAATGCCCTAGGGAAGATCAAATCTCCCTGTTTAGATTCTTAAGTTACATCCATCATTGTAGTATTTGAGTGTCTGGAAATCCACCCCATATGTGGGGCCTAAGCCTGGGGCTGCAGTGCAGTCCTCCATGACTGCTACTTCAGCCTATGGGCTAAACTAGCATCAATAGTCACTTTGTAACACACATGGGTGTTGGGACCATATGTGGCCTCCTACTGTCCTGCTGCCTCTAACAGTGCTGGCTTAGGCAAAACTAGCTTGGGGAATGCCCCACAGCCTATAACCTCCCCCATGTAATTCCAATGTGGAGCATAAGTGTTATATATGACTTTGTAGTACAGGTAAATTTCACCCACAGCGGTCCATCAGTTGGGTAACCCACTGAAGACTGATAGAGAACAGCATTTGGCTCATATTGTATAGGGAAGGATTAAATGCAGTGAGCAAAATGATTAGTAGGTTGGATGACTGGAGGGTTTACTGGGTTGGTAATGAGATACAGAGTTTGTCTTCTATCCCACCACTCAAGTCCAGCTTAATTCAGTAATGTTCAAATGTAACTACTATCTAACAGCTGATCAGTTGCCCAGATGAAGTGAGTTCGGTGTTTCAATTTGCACCCAATGGACAGGTATCCACAGCGCACACACAAAAATACTGCTACAATTAACACCTTTCTGGTAGTCTGAGAGCTCAAGAATGGGATGGGCATGGAGACTAAACTATTCTATAGGTCCTAGAGGGGGGTCACTACCGATCAGGACTGAGGCACTCTGGCAGGATGTGTGAGGAGGCAACTGGCAGGGTGTCTGAGAAAGCTGAAGGAGCTTCAATCTGCCTCTTTTCCCCAGTACTAAACAATTGGCTTTTAAAAAGATTCTATAATAAAACTAAAACCACAGCTCAAGGCAAAGAAACATAAGAACAATAAACCCATTTATTTTTTTCAGCTGCAAAATGAAAAGTTTGAAGAACTCTAAATATTGTAATGCCATGGAGAATGGAAATGGATGGCTGATACGTTATATTTTTCTCATCTGATTTTTATGCATGAAGATTTTTATTTTCTTGCTGAACATATTCTCTCTAATTTATTTCCAGAGACGGGACTTTTAGCTTTTGTAAATTCAAAGATTTCTTCAGGCTGTTTGAAGACAAGTCTTTTTCCAAGAACTCATCAGGCTTGCTAAATATTGCAGGTCACAGTGTATTCCAACAGTACTTGAGATTAGACTTAAACAAAACAAAATCCTCGTAGTTTCTTGTATAGTTCAGCAGAAAGAATTTAGAAGAAAAATATATTAGAGCTTGCAATGGTTAGCTCACTCTTCCCTGAATTCTGAAGGTAGGGTTTTTCAACCATGATGTTTACAAAAAACAACAAATAAACATGTCACAGTTGTTCTCTGCATAACAAGCAGCCTTAGACGGTCATATGAATTTTTTTAGTGTGTTCAAACAATGTCATTACACATGTTTATTCAGCATCAAGTACAGCAGGGCCCTGATCCTGATTGAGCTGTCTGTGGACTACTGCAATTCTTTTTTTTTTCTTTTTTTTGTGGGGGAGGAGGGGAAGAAGAGGTTGAAAAAGAATTTTATAAGTAGTGAACAAATCTCCAATTAAGATCAATATCTATTGAAGCATATTAATAGCCACCAAGGACTCCATAAATATATACTATGTTTCAATTTGATCTCTGGTTTAATCATACTAATCAAAGAGTTGGCTGACTTTGTATCAGTTGAAAACTCTTTATCTTCTTGTCAATGAGAACATTTTCCTTATCAATTCAAATTTAATCCTTTGCCACATTTTATAATAACAATGAGATCATGCGATTTTTTTTTCAGGCCGTACATTTATTTTTTATTCTTGAAATAGTTTGTATTTGAGCAATTATATTTTCTTAACAGAGACATCATCTCCATCATGGCTTCCCAGCTCAAAGACTTCAGCTCATTTAAAGTTTTCCTTAGCCGCAGCCACTTTTGAGAGGCAACTGATTCCACTTTAGTATTCGTGTAACTCTTTCACCTCATTTCCAACAGAGCTTCCAAGCAAAGTCTTGTCTCAGAGGACCCAATCCAGCACCCACATAAATTAGTGGGAATATTTCTATTGCCTTTAACAGGAGTTACAGCAGGACAATATGAATCTCAAAATTCAACCTATGCCTAAACCAGAAGTGTCTCATCCTCCATAGCACTACACCATTTTTTAACCAATGTGACTGTACCAAATTTCAGAATAACAATCAAGTAACACTGAGGAGTATCAGGCCCCAATGTGGTTCATAGGGTAAAATCCTCTAAAATATAGATTAGCACATATGGCCTGATCTAAAGCCTATTGAAATTAACAGTAAGGCACCCTCTGACTTCAGAGGTCTCCACAGCTTGTTTGTTTGTATCCTGTCTCATATAGAGCCTCTTACGGGGCTCAATCCATAACCCACTGAAATCAATTTGAGTCTAAATACTTCAGTACATTTTTAGATCAAACCCTAATCTTGAATGGTTCATATGTAACCATAATATAACTAAACAGGAGTACTTGTAGCACCTTAGAGACTAACAATTTTATTAGAGCATAAGCTTTCGTGGGCTACAGCCCACTTCTTCGGATGCATGAAAGCTTATGCTCTAATAAATTTGTTAGTCTCTAAGGTGCCACAAGTACTCCTGTTCTTTTTGCGGATACAGACTAACACGGCTGCTACTCTGAAACATAATATAACTGGAAATACTTGGAGAGGTGAGCTAGTGACCATAAAGGCCAGCTGAATAATGTCATAATGAATAATTGCCACAGCAGTTAAAAAGTTAATGAATAAAGATACTTTGACAGACAAGTGATAAGAAGGCAGTTGTGAATTCCTTGAGTGCTGCTGGAGTACATTCAAAAAACTAAGGACCTGCAGCACTGCACAAATACTCTACAGAATTCAGAGGTAGAGTAGCCACACACAAGGGTAAGAGTGACACTGAGTGTAGCACCTGTTCATAAATGTAGCAAAGGGGTGACACAATGGTGTAAGAGAGTCAGCAAAATTTAGTGAAAAATATAATACGATGCTTAGAAAGAATCTTTAGAGTAAGCTTGTGGAGTCAGATGACCAAATCCATTAAAAGAGATGGCTATGTTGTCCATAGTGCAGTTAAATGCCTGGGAATGCAAAGCAGGCTTTGAGAGGGTGGACACCAAAGACTAAAAAGCAAAAAAACCTACCCTGATGTATGTCTGGGGCGCCTTCAGTGCCATTAAATGACCAAAATAAATAAGCACAACCTTGAAAAGCCTGCTTAGTAACTAGAAACCTAGCATAATTAATGTATTTCATGCAGGAAGATTCAAAATATATAGTAAATAATTTATTAAAAACATATACCTGATTTAATGCACTCCCAAGGGGTGTCCAAACTGTGACATGTTTACCCCGGGTGGTACATGAGCTCGCTGTTCCAATTCATTCCCTTCACAACAATTTTTAAGAAGGTGATAATTGAAACAATAAATTGAAACAATGGCAGCACAGCAGCTTTTCCTCGGCTGATACTTCACTGGTTTACCTCCCCTGTAATCGTATCATTTTCTTGTTTTCCCCTTTCCAGACCCATTGTCTTCCACGCACTAGCTGGCTGAATTATGGAACTTGCCAGTTGTATACACTAGCGCAAAATGGGGAAGGCCCCTGTTCAAGGCTTGAGAGTTTCAGTTACTTTGTGAATTTCAGATTTAGTGGAAAGTCACCGCTGACTTGCCCAAGGAAAATGTGGCAGGTCAAATGCATTTTTCCCCCTTTGCAAAGAATGAAGAAAAAGGGAATAGTGGAATGTAAGAGTAACCCACTGTTCGTTGTGTGTTACATGCCCTGCGCACCCATGTCTAACCCACAGAGGATATTAGCCTGTTAAAGCTGACAGCTAAGGGACTTGGCTCTTTAGCTCAAACTCTAGAGGCTCATGTTTTTAGCTTTGGAGAGTCTGGTGGTGACCTTACAACAGTGGGGGCGTCTCTGAGGTCTGAGTTTCTGGGGACCTCAGATGGTTGTATCAAGATTCCGCTGTCCAAGAGAAATATGCAACTTGTTGTTCAGTGGAACTCATCCCTCTCTGTGCTGAGCCACAGAATATATGAATTTAATACAGTGGGGAAAGCCTCACCTTTCCTAGCATGCAGTTGCTAGTGATCTTCCAAGGGTTCATTAGCTCCAACACTAAGGTTTATGGGACAACTTTTCTCCTAAGCTTATGCAATTGAGTTTCCCAGTTCCTGCTGCACTATATGGAACAGGGTAGTCACCTTCAAAGAATGTCTTTACTGGGAAGGTGACCAGATAAGGGAGAAGTAGCCATGCAGTGTCTCAATCAAGGTTTAGAGGATGCAACAGAGGAGTCCACCAGATACCAAGAGTAAGGAGTCGGAGGGAGACAGCTCCCTGGAAAACAAAAATAGGTAAGAAGAAGGATCTCAAGCTTGGGCAGAGGGGCAACTGCAGAAGATAATTATGTCAAGAAGGAGTGGGCATTCTTCTTAGAAGCACTGCTTCTTTGTAGAAGTCTTGGGCCTAATTCTCCATGGCCCTGCATCTTGTGGAGTCATTTACACCTGTGCAAAGTGTAAAATACTTTTACTAAAAAAATCATTTACCCTGGTTTAAAATACTATCTTCTAAGAGCTTTCCATTTATTTACATCAATGGCAGCATTCTAAACTGACTTTGCACATTTCTTAAGGACGACACTACATTCAAGGCAGTGGAGAATCAGGTTCCTTACATCCAAGAAAATCAACAAGAGGCTGATTTGCTTCCAGATATTGCTAATGGGCCCAAGAGGACTCAGTTCACAGACAACTTAAGAACAGAACCCTCCAAGATTCCAATAGTTCTGTCTGCAATGAGTTAGGAACAGCTGTGGGCTCTGTGCCCATTTCTGATGCCAGCACATGGAACCTTTGGAACTGGAAATTAGACAATACATCAGCTACATGATTATTCTTTGCTGGTACATAACTGACACTGAAAAGTATTCTGTGGCTATTTTCCATGGCATAAATGCCTTGACTAGCTCGGAGACTGATTTTGATTAAGGGGGTTGTTTATTCTCAGTCTTGTTTATTTTCAGTCAGGTTTATAATCTAAATGAAATATGTTTTATCCTTCAGACTTGACCCCCAAGTTGCATCTCTATACAAGATAGAAAACTTGGGGAATACATAATCTCTTGTAATTCCCAGTTTGCTACAGACTGTTGACTGCTCTGCAGTGCACCATGATTCTCAGCAAAGGAGAGGACAAAAGAGGAAATTAGACAAAATAAAACTACCACCCCATTTCCAAATGTTTGTCCATTTCTAGAACCAAATCTGAATGAAACGTTTTTGAAAGTTCTGAGATATTTTGCAGACTTAGTTTTAATATGTGTTTTCCTTTTTGTGCCTCTGAACTAACTTCTGCTCTGAATGAAAACAGAAAGTAATGGAATGCTCACAAAAAACATCTTTTGGGAAGGTTTGCAGGCAAGTTTTGCAAAGACAAGAAGTTGAACTATCTCCAGCATTCAAATTTTTGCCTCAGATAGAAGGCAGTGTAGTCTGGTGGTTAGTGAAAGGAAGTTGGAGTCAATACCGCAGGGTTGTTTTCCCCCCCACTCTGCCTCTTGGTCATTGTGTAACCTCAGGGGAACCAATCAACCTCTGTGCCTCAGTTTACCCCTATGTAAAAAGGGGATAATAGTAATACTCAGCTTTGTAACAATGCTTTGAGATTCTTGGGTTTGATGCATTGTATTACTATTATCCAAACCTAAAGGATAGCTCCTAATCTTTCATCACTATCATGAATTCCAAAATCCCAGATTATTATATGTAGCTCAAGCAAATAAGTACATCCACTTGGACTGAAACAATCACTCTGTATTTCTTATGTTTAAAGGAGATCCTCTGAACCACCAAACATAGGTGTTAGGTTAGATGAGTGACTTAAAATAGAGAGATTTTGGCAATGTCTCTGATAACTTCTTTACAAACTACCTTTTCCAAAGCCTGCACAGGTGTAACAGATGCCTTCAGCATAAAATCTCTATGATTCAAGATATCCAAGAAGAAATTTCAGAGGCTATTGTACGACTATCAACTCAAGATCCATTTCGAAGGGTCAGTATAATCATTATCATCTATCTTCTGTTAATGAGATTCTTAGGTATTGATAATTCTTTTAGATGGTACAATGCTTTCTTGATATCATCATTCTTAGTTGGATCTATAAATGCAATATACGGATATAGTGTACTCTCCTTATAAACAACTTGAATCAAAACTGCCCATTTGAAGGATATTCAGAAGCCTATGGGCAAGGAATTACCAAAATAATATTAGACGCTGAATCACATACCTAACAATTCAAAGTCCTTGGGGGACACTGGCAGTTGTCAAAACATTAATTCAATACTTTTTGAATGTTGATGCTGAGTTGCCTAATGATACAGCACTCAGTTATAGTTAGAGGAAGCCATTATCTGATGTGCCTTCCAGATATGAAACATGACAGATTTAACATGTATTTTTCCATACTCCCTTTTTGGCACCAGGCCATTGGCAAAACAGTTAGAATTTGGACAAGAGAAATGGTATTTCTAAGCTCAATATATTAAATGTTCTTGTTAAAAATGCTTCAGTCTTCATTTGATGCGTTATATAATTAAACTACTTGGCTTTTTAGTTAAATGGCACCATAACCTTGGAGGACATGTGTGCATGGGTGACAGTGAGGTACTAACTAAATAGATTTAGAAAATACACTTAAAACCTAAAACTAAAACTAAAGAAACTAAACCCATATAAATAGCTAGAAAACCCATTAACAGAATTAGAACAAAATATTTGAAACACAGTATAATAATGCCATCCCGCTACTGAAACTTTTTTGGTGGGATAAGCGTAAAGAATATTTACCAAGAACATGACCCACAAATGGTTTTAGTTTCAGGGAAAGTGTATAATTAAAAGTGAGAAACAAAAGATATGTTGACTTACAGACTATCAGCAAATTTCTCCTTTTTAAAGGTTAAGCTCAGTGTTCATTGCTGTTCTTCCCCATAAGTAATAGGTTTAAAGGTTAAAGAGCTCCTGCGTTGCAGTCCTCTTCATAAGCAATATATTTAAAGGTTAAACACATATCCTAGAGGTCTCTTCTCTAAATAGTGGTGACAATCATTGTTTTCCCTTTTTTTTTTTAAATATTCACTTGACTATTTTACAATACGTTTTATATTTGCCCCTGGATCTCATTAAAGTTTATTCATGTCATCATGGGTCAAAAATCGGCTGAATATTTTGAACGTTTGCAAAAACTATTTCCCTTTTTTTTTACCCTCTGATTGTTCTTCATTCTGCAAGACTGGAGAAAACATTTTATCGTTCCTCCAGTCTCAGTTTTAAAAAAAGCAGCTCACCTTTAGAACTTGTTTCTACTAAGAATATTACTTTGCATTTATGTAGCTCTTCCCAGCTTGTTAAGTGTTTTAGAAACATCAGTTAATTAAATGAATCAGACACACACCAAAGCAAATACTGTGCTAAGTTCCAGCCTAACTACCTACTCTAATATTCCTACATCTTTGGTGTAAAAACACCATATTGTAGAAGCACAGGAGAACATTTTCAACTGAGGTGACTGAAGCTAATCACTTAAATTGGTGACTTGATTTTCAACAGTAAAGAGCTCCCACAAGTTTCCACTGACTTGAGTGCCTTAGACAAACCCTTCTACTGGAGACACAGCTCATATAGGCAAAATAGATACCAGTTACAAAATAAGCTAAACTGGCAAAGGGACTTCCCCCTCCTCTCCCCTCCTCTCCCCCCCGAATTATTATATTTACACTGGCACTTTTGCTGGCATAGCTGCATTGGTTAGGAGTGTGATTTTTTTTTTTTACATTCCTAACCGACATAGCTGTCCCACCAGACCTCGACTTGACCATCTGCAAAATGGGGGTTATCACTCCTTAGGGTAGCTACTTGACAAGGGTGATGTGACTGAATTCTAATTAGTTCCTGATCCTAAGCACCCTCCGCTCCCTCTCAAGCCAATGTATGTGAAAGGCAGTCAGCATCTGGCAGGTTCAGGCCTTAATAGCTGGTCAGTGCTTTGTGATCCTCACATGAAATAAGTTGCAGTGTAAATGCAAGGAATTATCATATTATCATTGCTTAATGCTCTACTGCAGTGGTCCCCAAACTTTTTCAATCATGCCTCTCCTTACCTGGTCAATGTTCCTCCCCCACCCGCCCAGGAGCTGGGGCGGGGGGGGGGGAGTGGAGCAGGACAGGGGAGGGTGAGCCACGCTTGGGGCAGGACAGGGGAGCCACTGGTACCTCTCTCACTGGAGTTGGCCCTGAGTGCTCCTTGAGGCTCCAGCAGCTGCTGCTGGTCTTCTCACTCCCTGGTGGTGGAGGCCAGTTACTGCAGGTAACTGGACTTTTAGTGTGTGGGCAGCTGGGACTGGTGCCGGAGCAGAACTGGGGGCAGAGCGGGGCTTGGTGGCGCTCCCTCCCTACCCCCGTGGGGGCTGATCTGGGCCCACCATGCCCTCCCTGGATGTTCCTCTGCGCCCCCATAAGGGGGCACACCCCACACTTTGAGGACCACTGCTCTACTGGGAGGTGTTCAGATACTACAGTGATGAGCTCAGTGTAAGAACCAAAATAGAATATAAAAGAATAGTATAGAACCTGCCCCATTGCCTGGGTTCGGCTGGCCTTGTAGACAGCTAGTGGTGGAGGTGCACATGCTACTTCTGGTCCAACATCAGGTCGCAGAATGCATGCAGATTGCCAGACAGGAGGAGCAAGTATGGTATATGCAGATTCAGGGCAAGGACATGACCTCCCCCCCATCATGGTAACCAGTGGAATACAATGCTGAACCACCATAAGCAATTCCTTGGTGCTTTAAGTGGAGTTAAAACAGGCTGTGTGGCCTAATATGTCAATATTGTAAGAATGGTCTGGGATGTATTTACATGATATTTTAATACAGATTTCATAGGAAAGTAATTTTAAACAGTTGAACTAAATGTGTTGTGACAGACCCGTTGATCCCTTTACTCTGCTACAGTATATAATTTCCCTTCAGTGCAGAGCAGTCGCCAGACCCAGATGCCAAGCAATGAAAAAAAATATTTTTTCCACTGGCAACATCTGGCTCCTCTGTGTCTCATGTCTGTCACATTGTATCCCACGGCATGGCTTCTGATGTCTGCGTCCATCTAAGTAGCAGAAATTAATTCCAGGAGCAGAGAAAAAGCGCAGTAGCATTTTAGAGTTACAGTGTTTAAAAATGATGACAGCCACAGTTGCATGGAAATGATATGAACAAAGGGAGGGCACTGGCTTGGAGGACAAGAATTCCACGCAAAGTGGGTGGCATGAAAACAGGCACAGAGACATTTGTGAAAGAAGCAGGCTAATGGTGCATCAATGCTGGCATCATTGGTGAAGCAGAAGCAGCATGAACTTACTGTGCATTAGGACTCATGGGTCCTGTTTCCAGGTTTGTCACTCATTGTGACGATGGGAAAGTCCTCTAACCCTTCTGTAAAATGGGGATACCAATACCACTCGCCAATCTCTGAGCAGCGTTGTGAGGCTTCAATTAATATTTGTTATTATTTATACAAAACAACAGAGGTGGCCAGTGCTTTACAAAGGAGCTACCCACATCAGTAAATAGCACTCAGGGTTAATAAAAGCTGCGGAATTGGATTTTAAATTAGACAAAGGAGTAGAAAGGGAAAGAGAAGCAACATAAACTTTCATGTGAATTTCTTTTTAAACAAAAAGTTTGGTTTCCCGACTGATATTTTTGAACTATCTGTACTGTAGGTTTTTTTTTTTTAATAGTGCCCATCACCCTAAGGGCTCTTTTTCATGACAAAATGTTACCATGATTGAACATGGTTAAGAATCAAGTTAGCAGGCATGATGCTTACTACAATTTGTCCTTCCCTAGGTTGATCAAAGTCAAGCTCAACATTGTGCCAGACAACCATGATGGAACCCTTACGTCCTCAGGTTTAATCATGATTAGCTGGCACACTGCTGAATGTGATTTGCTCAGGTCTACCCTGACTACAAAGTCATAGTCAAAATCATATTAACTAACTTGATTCTTAATAATTGTGTTCAAACACATGAACATTTTGCAGTTTTGACCAGCTCTCAGAGTCGTATGAGTGGGAGGCAAATCATGAAGCCACAAATGTACGGCTTGTGGTGAAAGTAAAGTAATTTGCTAAAGGCAGTGGACCTGATTCTCCACTATTTTGCTCTTTATGTAACCACTTAAACCTTTGCAAACTAAGGACAAAGTGACTGTAAGATGCTATCACCAGTTTATGTAGATATTTCAGATTTGGTAGCATTTAACTTCGACTTTGCCCAAGGTGTAAATGACCGCACCAGGCACAAAGCAGGGGAGAGTGGGACTCATTGAGTGTTAAGTGTTATAATTATTACTACTGTGAAGTAAAAGAGAATATTCAACAGTGTTGCAAATAATACATTCAAAAGAATATTCCATTATCATCGTCTGTTTCTGCCAGTCATGTTTAGCCATTGTCTCCTTCAGCCAGGGGCGGTTCTAGCTTTTTTTCCGCCCCAAGCACGGCAGGCAGGCTGCCTTCGGCGGCATGTCTGCGGGAGGTCCGCCAGTCCTGCGGCTTCAGCGTACCCGCCGCCAAATTGCCGCCGAATCCATGGGACTGGCGGACCTCCCGCAGGCAAGCCGCTGAAGGCTGCTTGACTGCCACCCTCACAACAACCGGCAGGGCGCCCCCCACGGCTTGCCGCCCCAGGCACGCGCTTGGAGCATTGGTGCCTGGAGCCGCCGCTGCCTTCAGCATGGCTGCAACAAGAATCTTATGCTTGTCTTAATTTAAATTGATGAGGATGATCATATTGAAGAACATTCTTCTGAACTTTTCATATACAGTTAAACAACTCATATCTTTTCTCATTGTATTAACTGTGTGAGTTTTATTTGGGGTAACATTCTGCAAACAGTACTTGATAGAGTACTTATTACCATAAGTAGCCCCTGGTGAAGTCACACTATGCCTCGGTGATAAGTCTTCGATGGATCATTTGTGGGTCTTACCATTGTAAATACTTCACCCTAAGCATGGCTGGGTCTGATTCTGCTCTCAGTTACATCAGTATAAAACTGGCATAACATTGACTTCAGTGGAGTTTCTTCTGATTTACATCAGAATAAGAGAAGAATCAGGCCTGTTACCTTTTACCTCATCTTTGATTAGGAGGAATTATTACATTCCCGGTTCGAAGACCCTTAACTATATTGTGCAGTGCCTTACTTCACAAGCAGTCCCATTCACTTCAGTGCAACAACTTGTGGATGATAATTATTAATAGTAATACTGTAGAGACTAGGAAACCCAGTCATAGGCCAGGACCTCCATTGTGCTAGGTACTGTACAACTAGAGAAAAAAAGACAGCCCCCGCCCCAAAGAGCTTACAATCCAAGTAAAAAGCAAGAGACAACAGATGGATACAGGCAGACTGGTGGTTGAGTAAAAGGGAAAAATGAGACAATACTGGTGGTGAGCATAATATGCAGTGGTCTCAGCACACCAGCTTTTTGTCAATTTTTTTTGTAGGTATCACAGCAAAGGAGAATTTTAAGGAGGGATTTGACAGAGAAGAATGGGAAACATGCCTCTATGTTAGCTGTACAGATCCTTGATGCTCCTTTCATACAGGTCTTTTAAAGTACCACACAGAAAATGTAGACATTGAAATATAATATAACTACTACATACTTTAGTAGCTTTAAAACTGCCAATATACTAACAGGCATCAAAGTTTCTGTGCATCAGAGAAAAATGCAAAGCCTGTATTGTATTAAAAAAAGCTCCATTATAACAAAAATCAGAACACAAAAACTAGAAACAGACCGAAGAATTTCCCCTCACAGAGAAGGGCTCTGTTGAGAGTAAAGTTCTTTGCATTTTAAAAACAAAATTGGAAAAATATCAACTTAATGGCTATTGCCTCTCAGCTAAAATAGCGGCTGGTCTGTCAAAGAAATCAGACTAGAATTCTGAAGTGTTTAGATCCAAGACAGGTCTCTTTCTCTCTCCAAAAGAAGAATTTCTTATAGTTTTTACCCAGAGCTATGTAAAGAATTTCACACATATCCTCTCCCACAAGAATAGCTAAACACAGTTTTATACCAAGTAACTTGCTTTTAAATTTACTTTCTTGGCACATGGCACATGGCACATTTGTGTAGGTGGATCATCCTGCTGAAGTGGCATTATGAATTCCACAGGTTTTGTTTTCTTCCCCAAGATTTCCAATTTTGTCAGCAAATATGAAAAAGCACAGAGTTGTATATAACTTTATGGTCAAACACTGTTCTAGGACGCATGCTAGCTCCCACTGACTGAAAGAGCTGCCATGCACAGCTCTGAGGGCTGAATTTGAGCCCATGTAGAAGTTAAACTGAATGAACATACACGCACAAATAATAATAATGCTTATTTTTTTGTAATGCTGGGATACAACAATGGAACACACATTAGTAGAAAAAGAAGATCTGGAACAGTTAAGTATTATGTGTAAAGAAATACAAGCAGTTGTGATTACTGCTACTGATTGGCTATGAATTGCCACACACCGCTCATCTGGTCTCCGATAAGACATTCAATGATTTTTGTTACTCTGTCTTCCAATAACCCTTAGCCACTTGCTTATCTCATCCCCCTGCAATATCTTGTATTTTAGATTGAAAGCTCTTTAGAGGCAGGGACTGTTTTTTACTGTTCAGTACCTAGCAAAATTGAACCCTGATCTGACTGAGGCCTCTAGACACAACTACAATATAAATGTTAATAATAATAATACTTCCAAAATCTTCTATGTAATTAAATTCTTACAGCTCCCACCACTGAGGAAAAATATTATGAAGCCAGAAATCTTATTAAACTCAACATGAAGTTTAAACAGGTATGGGAAGTGTTGGAGCAGGTTATTGTATTAGACAAGGTTGCATTATGAAGCAAGTTGCCCTGTGCAATATTTAAATACAATTTGGGAACTGTGCTAGAATAAAGTTCAGCTACTTTTTTTTTATGTAATCAATATGTGAAGTGGAAGTGTTCAACTGAACTAATTCTCAGTGACTACTGTCAGGTTAGACGAAAAGAAAGAATGATCAGGACAAAAGCTGACAGAGCGTAGAAGTGTTATATTTTAGATCATTGCAAAACCGAAGAGATAAGAGAGAAACATTACAAACCTCATCCAGACTTTCACTAGACTGGTAAATAATGTAAAGTTCAATGTGAAATTGGGAATTAAATTATGTCTTGGCAACAAATGCCACAAGAATTGTATTTCTTAGCTATAAACAAAGGCATTTTAAACACAGTCCATGAAGCCAGTTCTTCTGCTTGATTAACTTTGTTTCTCTAGATTTAGTGAATTTACTTTTCTTTTTACTGTATTAAGATTGTTCTTCAAAAAACAACCCACATTTAGAAATCTGTTCCAGCTTTTTCAAACAGTGCTCATGTGTAGATATACATGTGTACCAATGTACTTTCTATAGGTTGAGGGCTTTAATGATGGACAAACATGAAATGTTTCAGAAATTCACTTTGGGACCAATTCACTTTGGGACCAATAAACACACTCTTGGAATCACTCTTTTTGAATGGATTGCTCATGAATGGTGCCATATTGATAGCTCTAGGAAACAGAAATTCCCTATTAACAGAAGAACACTTCAGGGCCTGTCTCTAGAATATTTCCCACACTTCCTTGCCAACGTGCCTCAACCTTGACATAGTGGGAGGACAGTTCAGATTCCATACGCAGCATTCAATCCTTTGCCTTCAGTGTCTTCAGATTGACAAAATGTGTGCATGTTACGACCATTTGGTTCTGTGATATCGAAACTTGGCCATCATGAAAAGAACTAAGATACATTTGTTTTGCATGGGCTACAGCACAGCAGTCCTGTAGGCCATGATTCAGCAAAGCACTTCAGCATGTGCATAAATCCATCCCCATTAAACAGATCATTTAAATATGTACTTAACTTGAAGTATATTTTAACATCCCATTGAAGCTTTATGCTTAAATGTTTTTTGAATCAGAACTACAGTAGCACCTTCCGATTATGACAGATATAGAAAACCTAGAGATAAAAGGGTCTATCCTTTAGCAATAGAAACATAAATATTATTACTATATGAACAAACAAAAAGAACTTTAAAATGGACTTAGTCTGTCCCCATTGCTGTGCAGCATTATTTCCTACAGCATATTTTCCTGTTTTTTAAATGTCTTAACACTGAATGAGCACTACATAAGGTCACTAAAGATTACCAGCTGCTCTGTGACATATGTGTCTTGAGAATAAGTCAAAGATACACACAAAGATTTGGAATGAGATATTTCTATACACCATTGCCCTTGGGTACTACATGTAGGAGGGTTTAAAAAGTAGAGGGTAGCACTTTTTAAAAATACACATTTGCATTCAAGAAAACAAGAGATGGAAAACGGAGATCAGCATGAGTGAAATTTAAGTTCATAATTGACATGAGATTGTAGACGTGTTTCCAAATAGTAAGTTCATCTTTTGTAATGAGCTTTTGATTTAACTTGTTGCTTAAGTGTCAGTGGTGCAAAAGGAAATGTCTGAAGGGCATGTTCTACGAGACTACCTGTAAATACAGATTTCACAGATGGACACTTTTCCATTATGTCTGATGGCTGCTGAAACTGATAAAGTATGTGTGTACATTTCTTTTAATGCCCTGAAGTGTCAACTTGAGGGTCTAAATGGACTTCCTATTGCAATGAGTTACCAAAGAAAAAATTATGTTGCTCCAATAAAACAGGGGAAAAGAACCTCTCAAACACACAGCATAATAAAATAGTACATTGCTAACATAATAAAATGTTAACAGAATTAATACCAAACATATAAAATATCAAATGAAGGAGACACTATTAACCAACTTCAACAAAGGGTATGACTACACTGCAATCAGAGGTGTGACTGCAGCACACATATATCTAAGCTAGCTTTGATCTAACTAGCTCGAACAACAACAATGTAAGTGAAGTCACGGCAACGAGGGGTAGCAGCACAGGCTTTATAAGCCCACAAGGGACCCTGGGTATGAACTCATGTGACCAAAATAGCTTTGATGCTATTTTTAATTGAGCTAGCTAGAGCAAAGCGAGCTCAGGTATGTCTACACATGCTGCAATCACACCTCTGAGTGAAGTATAGACAAACCCTAAAGGCTTGCCTACACAGCAAGTTACTGTGTGGCAAGCTGTTGCACAGTAACTGGCCATGTAGATTAGCCCTTAGTGATCTCTTGGATTTAATTGACATTTGTGCCATTGTGGAGGAAAAGATGGCAACAATATTCATAAAATTAGCAAGATGGAAATAGTCCTACACAGGACATAGAAACAGTGGAAGCCATCTGTGTTGAACATAATTTTCTGATGAGAGTTTTTCCCAACGGTTGCCTCTCTGTCTTCTAAGTGATTGTTTCCTTTGATGGTCATTTATGATTTGGGATTACCTTTCAATTGTTCACCTCTGCTGCACTAACAGTGCTGTTGGCTGAATCTCGAATGAAAAAAATCACTACTTAAGATGTTTTACAGATCGTTTTCTCCCCTTGCCTCCACCATTTTTTTTCTGCATTGGATTAACTCTGTTGCTCAGTTACAACTTTTCAATTGACAACCTTAATATATCTGAGCAAGAGCTGGGTTTTGTAAAATTGATCAGTGATTTTATTCACTGCCTGTGGGTCTGCTTTGTCTTAGTAAACTAGCATGGCTTCTTATTGTGATTTCTATTGGAGCATGTACAGTGATTGTTTTTATGAGATAATAAGTGGTTGGCATCAGCTGGTATTAATGCTTGTGTAAAGATCCATTCATTTCCTGAAGGTTAAATTTAAGTCAGTCTAATATGTGCTATCATCTCATGTCCACATTGAAAAGATAAGATTAAAGAACGCCCATTAGGAGATGGTTGAAATTCTGAATTTCTGTCCTGAATTTCTGTCCATGATTTCAAAATGGGTATCATCTCCAACCACTTAGTAAAGGTGAAATGTCAAAATTTTTCATGGAACAAACTATTCCAAATATTCCATTATTTCATTTTGACCTTATCCAAATATTTGAATTCAATAAGATGGAAAAGTTCCATTTTCACTTTATTATTTTGACATCTGTGTTATTTTCATATAATGTAAAAGTTGAAACAATAAAATCCAAGTCAACCTTACCAATGCAAAACATTTAGATTTTATTAAAATTAAACATTTTGATAATTCCCAGAAAAAAATAGACAAAAATCAATGTTCCCATTAAATGTTTCAATTTTATCTGATCAGTATTTTTTTGATGGGAAACTGTTCTGCTGGCAAATTTTTGACCAGCTCTGGCTCCTCATGCACAGTGGAATTTCATACCATTAGGACAAAACTCATCTGTTCAGGTGACAGAGTTTTTCTGAAAGGCTGTTTCCAAACTGTGGAACAAACTCCAACAGGAACTTAGAACCATCACAAACATCACACCCCTCTGCTCAAAGTGCAAGACACACTTCTTTGACCTGCTTTTCTAATACAATCAACAGATCAGCAGATAATACATATTTATTAGGGCTGTCGATCAATCACAGTTAACTCACACTATTAACTCAAAAAAATTAATCACAATTAAAAAACTAATTGCGATTAATCACAGTTTAAATCACACTGTTAAACAATAGAATACCAATAAAAAATTATTAAACATTTTGGATTTTTTCTACATTTTCATATATATTCTGTGTTGTAATTGAAATAAAAGTGTATATTATTTTTAGTTTTTAATTAATCGTGATTAATTTTTTATTAATTTTGTTAATTGCTTGACAGCCCTAATATTTATTTAAGAGATGAAAACAACTGCCAAAGCACTAGACTATACACACAATTTCCCTGTGGGGGTATGAAAAAGAAATGAACCTCACATGACAGATGTTAGACTCATCACTTACTGCACTAGTGGAAAGTACTCAGATACTATGGTAATAAGAGTAGTACAAGAATCTATTCAGAATAGAATGCTTACTTACATTTACAACCAGATATTGGTATTGCACACTGTGACAGCGCTCACCTCCACCGTACGCCCCCTCATGGACCACCAGGTGCCATGGGTCAGGTGCCACCTTTCGTGATGTCCAATGCAGTGGTGTATAGACCCTCTGGCTAATGCATTCTTCAGTCCCCACCCCTTCCAGAGTATTAATATCCACAAATAAAAGACAAACCAAGAAACCAAAATAGGGTCATCCAAAGAGTCTTTGGCAGGACCCTACCCTATTTAAGTCCTGGCTTCAAACAACCAGTCCTTTGGTCAGTCTCTCAGGGCCCGGTCATTCCATCCACCAGGAGGCTTGTACTACAGCAAGCTGTCTCAGTCTCCTGGCTGTAACCAGACTTCTCTCCTAGAGAGAGAAGCAGAGCTCTGCTCTCCTTCCTGGGCAGCCCCCAATTCAACTTGCTCTTCTCATTTTAATTCCTATCTCCACACCTGACATCTGCTGCAGGTGTAGCAGGGCAGGGCTACTTGGGTCCACAGGTCCTCATTAACCTCCTCCTTGCCAGTGTGGGTCCTATATGCCTCATCACACACAATGATTTTTTAAATTATTTTTATTTCTAGCACATTTGTCCAAAAACCTTTACACTGCTTTCAGCAGTTTAGATGTCTCTATCACAGAAGCAATCATTCAGATAAACTAGCTTAGCTAAAATTGGTTGCTTATGACTGAATTGGAACATGTTTTTTCAATTTGCTAATTTTCAAGGACCACTGTCTTATGTACAGAAATATTTGTGTCCAGAAAGTATGTATGTGTATGTGCAAAGGGGTAATTGTGCACAAAGGCATTGCTAGACCAATGACGTCAACACATGTTTTTCCACTGACTTCAAGGAGAACAGAATTGAACTCAAAGCATGCATTTTCTTATGTGAAAAACAGGTACTTACGAATTCTGGTAGCTCTTGTACACACACAATTACACTATGTGATCCACATTTTCAGCTGGTACAAACTGGTATAGCTCTAATGAAGTTAGAGCTACACTGTCTGTTTCCCACTGGCAAAAATCTAGCCCAAATTTGTGATCACAGGTGTTAAATATGTATGCCCTCTTTGCATCCACACATTCTACTGGCAAACCATAAACAGATGTACATCACAGAAAAAATTAACTGTGTATTGAAAAGCTAAGGAGACAATAATAAATAGCTATTTACATTTTCAATTTTTTTTAAATGAGTGTCAACTATGTGTTTTTGTTTGTTGAGATAGAACAAACAGAGCATAAGACAGGGAATTAGGCAGTTCTGATGAATGGCCCTTGGCAAATCACTTAACAGTTTCCTTGTCTGTAAAATATTAACAATTGCCCTACTTTGTTAAAAGCTTTGAGATTTACAGAGTAATAACAATAATACTTAGCACTTACAAAGTGCTAACAATGAAGCACATTCTTAAACACATTAACTCTAAAGGCAGAAGACTCGATTGTAAAGAAGTCTAGGATTTATTCCCCACTTTGCTACGGATTTATTGGTCATGTCTTCTAGCCTCTCTGTGCCTCAGTTCACCCAGCTGTAAAATGTGAACAACATCTAAGTCACAGGATTGTTGTGAAACTTGTTTTGTGATACAGCGAGTACTATTTGTAAATAAGGAGTTTCATTATATGCTTTGAGGAGAGAGACTAAGTCACGTTCTTCAGGAGGACAGAACTTTTCGTGGCTTCCAGCGCAAACTGAACTCCTTTTCTAGTGATAGGGAAACTCTTTTGTATGCAGGAGAGTCAGCACTGTGTCAAATTCCAGACTGTAAAATCAAGTGCTACAAGAATGATGCCTCATTAAAAGCATTGGAAGGAGAAATTCTCTCTTTGTTTGTTAGAATCGACAACAAGATTACAAAGTCTCATTCATCAGCAATTAATACACATTCTCATCTAGACTGTTACTGTAAGAAGGTTGTTGTCTTAATTAAACCAGCTCAGGTGGACACTTTGGCCTGTGGAAAGGAAAGAAATATATTGCCCACCAAAATGACTGTCACAAAAGAGAAACAGGGATTTGAAATGGTCAGTTCAACTAATAAGGAAGGATAAAGAGATGAATAAAACAAAGCATTGTGTGGATTTTAGAACATTTTCTCTTATGTAAAATCTACACATAAACAGGGCATGTATATACAAGATGTACCAAATATATATTTGAACTCTGACAATGAGATGGTGAACATATTGCAGACTTACCCTTGAATTAACCACTTCCAAGGAGACATTCTGAGGCATTGCACTTGGTACTAAAAAGGGAGAAAAAATTGGAAATATGTAATTAGTAGCAGAGTCATAAAAGGCTATGTCAAATCTCTCTCTTATTAGAAAAAACTGAGTATGTCGTTCCCACACACTTTATAATCTGATCATAAATGTGTAGTTAATTCAGGTGGCACTTCAGAGGTCCCCTAGAGAGATAAAATATAAATGCCTCTATTTGTTTCTTCTCATTTTTGGTAGACCTATTAGTGAGCCCCTTAAACAGTTAGTCAATAGATTTTCTTCAGTGATACCATATAGTTGATTTCAGTTACTTGTTTATTTCAGTTGATGTTTATAACAAGATCTTTCAGGTAATTGCTCTGCTGAGCACCAGGTTATTAAAATACATGCATTTCAGAATTCACACTGTATTAAGATGCTATCCTAATTGGTACTAGTTCTGAAGATCTCCCAAAAAATAAAAGAATTTGAAGTCTTTTTCTGATATTAGTAAAAACTTATTTTAAAATATACCATCTTGCTTTAAGTAATATACGTAACTGGGGAGAGACTGTTTATTAATTTCACTATTAATTTTATTATGTCTGCACTGGTAAACATACTTTAATTGTTAAATGCAACTAATGCTTATTTAACACCCTCTTTCCAGCTCCTGATGCCCTTGGCTTCCTCCGAACGGAATCATCAGACCCCCAGAGGAGCAGGCCTTTAATTTGAAGAAATAACTGACTCAAGTTCCTATCTAATTGAAATTAGAATTTCCTTAAAACATAAAATCTATTTTGATTAAACACCCCCAAAGTAAAGCTTTTGTTCATCTATGACTCATTTCTGCCATCCTCACCCACATTGAGTGATGCCATTGATATCAATGGAATAGTATTGGGGCTTCATCATAAAGGTGGTAGAATAGGTCCTTATTAACTAAATATTTACAGGACTGACAATTGTCTCCTTGATGCCTGTATATCTCAGCAGATTTGAGTTACAGATCTGGCTCTGGGAGGAGGTTTTCATATATATTTTCTCCTAGGACACAGTCAATGTTCAACCAATAGCTTAACAAACGGTATCTTCAAACATAAATTCTCGGTTTGTGGTGCCTTTGCACATTTTGCTGTCTACTGTCACACATAGATCTAGAGCCGTAATTCCCTCTCACTTGAGTATACAAAGAGAGTTCTGGATCACATGGTAAGCTGGGCTCCCTTAAATTTGAACATGCATATTGATACAGCTAAATGACCATGATACATATAGAAGCCAAGACTGTAGGTCACACATATAGAAGGTGGGGGGAACTGTATTTTCATAGAAATGTAGAGCTGAAAGGGACCTTGAGAAGTCATCAAACCCAATCCCCTGCACTGGACCAAATAAACCTTGACCATCCCTGATGTTTGTCCACCCTGCATGGGCGGCGGATAATGGAGGCTGGGTGAGGGTAAGCCTCCCCAAACCTCTGCTAATGTTCCCTGTCACAGCCCCGGTGGGACTCAGAGCTCCTCTGGGTGGCCCAGGCTCAGGGCTCAGCCCCGGCTGCCTGGCCAGGGCATAGGACTCCTCTGGGCACCGGCGGGCTGGCTGGGGTTCTTGGCTGCTCCAGGCACTGGCGAGCCTGCCAGGGCTTGGGGCTTCTCTGGGCTCCAGCTGGTATTAGGGGCTGCGCTGACAGGCCAGACGGCAAGAGCGGGAAGGATGGCAGGGGCAGAGTGGGGGGCAGAACCTTGGTCAGAAGGGGCAGAACGGGGCAGATCCTCAGTCAGAAGAGGCGGGGCAGGGGGGCAACCTCCCTGAACAGGGAGTGCACGTGCCACTGATGCCACCCTGTTCTTAAAAACCTTCAAAGATGGCTGTGCCACAACCTCCATTGGCATCCAGAGCTTAGCTTCCTTCAGAGCTTAACTACTCTTTTAGTTAGAAAGTTGTTCCTGACATCTAACCAAAATCTCCCTTGATGCAGATTAAGCCTGTTACTTCTTGTCCGACCTACAGAAGATATGGAGAACAATTCTTCATAACAGTCCTTAACTTTTGAAGACAGCTTTTAAGAAAACAGTGAATAATCATCTGAACATGAGATCACAGTGTGATGTTGTGGCTAACAGACCAAATATGATCATTGGATTATAAGAAGTAAATATTTATTAGGAGTAGAGAGCTGTTAATACTATCATATATGATATTAGTGAAACCATTACTAGAATACTGACTCCATTTGCATTGTCCACAACTTAAAAATGGTGTTGACGAATTTGAAAAAGGTCAGAATAGAGCTACAAAAATGATTTGAGGTCTGGAAAACCTGCCTTACAGTGAGAGACTAAAGAAGCTCAGTCTATTTAACTTAAACAAAAAGAAAATTAAAAGGACACTTGATTGTGATCTATAACAATATGAATAAGGCGAAGATTTCTAATAGTAGAGAGATCTTTAATCTAGCAGACAAGGACAAGATCCAATGGCTGAAAGCCATTCACACTGGAAATAAGGCATATGTTTTTTTACAATGATGGTAATTAAGAATTGGAACAAATTACCTATGGGTGTGGTGGCTTCTTAATGTGTTGGAAGAACAGGATCGTAGTAGTGAATATAAATGATAGTTCAATGGATTACCCTAAACAGCTTTGGTCATGAAACTAAGAACTTCCAAAAAAATTTGTGAAAACCAGAGAGAGACCCTCTCACACTAGAGTAGCTAAGAGCCTAGCGGTTAGGACACTCGCTTGGGATGTTGGTGACTCCCGTTCAAGTCTCTACTTCAAATCAGGCCCAGCAAATATTTGAACCTGGTTCCCTGACATCACAGATGAGTGCTATTGTCTATTCTGGGATGGGTCTCTCACCAGAAATTCCATCCTAGACCTGAGGAATATTTATTCAGAACAGCTACATTTCTGAAAAAGTTTCAGTTTTGAGAAATCAAAAGAAACATTGAAAAATTTCTGATCAGCTCTAATTTCTATCAAAGTGTACCAAGAAATTCATGTTTTGGATGAATGGTGCAATGAAGTGTTTGACAATGATCTTTGAAACCTTTCCTCAATATATAGCACGTCACAGGGTCTGCTTTGGAAAGGATAATGAGCAATCACGCATCTGAACATAGCTTTGGGTTTCTTAAAGTGATAATTGAGTCATTAGACTTTTCCCCAGTGCTGTTGAGGTTTGGTGTGGTCTTAGGCGACATGTTCTCCAAGAAGTGTTTACAACTGAACTGATGTTCTAGATTGTTAATGTCCGTTTTGTGCCTTTTACATTAGGAAAGGCAGTATGAACCAATGGATAGGGCCCTAGTATGCGAATCTGGAGACCTAGATTCTATTTTAGCTCTGCTACTGACCTGCTGTGTGACCCTGGGCAAGTCATCTCCTGCTCTCTTCTCATCTTTTATCTGTCTTATCTATTTAGATTGTTAAGCTCGATGGGACAGGGACTGTTCCTTACTATGTGTTTCTAGCAGTGCCTAGTACAATGGAGCCCCAGTCTTGATTGGAGCCTTAGGCAGTACCAAGCAACAAAGAGTCCTGTGGCACCTTATAGACTAACAGATGTATTGGAGCATAAGCTTTCGTGGGTGAATACCCACTTCGTCAGACGCCTGCAGTACCATAATTCAAATAATAATTCCACCAATAACATGTTGGTATACAAGGGTCAATATAGCTGCTTAATATGTAAGGGAGCTGTGGTTGCTCATCAGTTACTCCAGAGATTATATTCAATACTTCATTTCAACAAATTTAGAGACAGAGAATCTATATCTGCAGGGTACTTAATATTTCAAGCCTAAAAGAGAAGTGATTACGGTATTCCTGTGATATTACTGACCTGATCAGAAACAGTGAATAACTGATCTCACACAAGAAAGCCTGTTCTCATGAGCTATTTTACAGAAGCAAGAATTCAGATAACATTCCTATATATAATATATCAGTATTTGTAACTCGGTCATCATGATGGTGTGTGAAGGAATTGTACACTTATAAAAACGCTAGGCTCACAATCTATAAAAGGATCCGATTTTTTTCTTCTCCCCTCCTGCCCAGGAAGAAGCAGGAATGGTGAAGCACAGCATCTATTTTTTTCCCCCCCTCTCTATCTTATCCTGAGGACAAGTAAGAGTGTTTGTCTGGTTGGTTTTGGCATAGTGCATCTGTGTATGAGCATTATGGTAAGGCTACAACAAAGAGATGGGTGGATCTTTCACTTTCTCTTGGTGGTAGTGGTCAGCATTCAAATTTGTGGGTGCTTAGGTAATGGAAAATATTTTGAGGTCCAATCCTCACTAATACTGAGGTGTTTAGAAATGTGGGATTTTAAAGGCTATCTGATCAGTGCCATAAGCAACTTGTGTCTCCTGAATTAAGGTGGGATGTCACCGCCCATGCAGATCAAACTTGCATTTTTTAATTACCACATTAAACATTAATGTCGAATATAATTTGATCTCCATTATCACTTTAGGCCTTTTTTGTCATTATTCCTTTTCCAAGTATTACTGCTATTGATTGTCTGTTTCAAAAGATTCCTCCCCCAAATGCATTAGCCAGCACTTCTCCAGGTTGACTATAATTGTTTATCCTGTCCACATTGATAACTTTTTCATTATTTCTCTGTCCTCACTGTGTGCAACACCTCCCAATTTGGTTTCGTGTGCAAATTTAATTAATGTGCTGTTTATCCCTTCTTCCAGATCTTCAATCAACATGCTAAATAAATCCAGACCCAGTACCAATCGGAGTCACCTTCATAGGAACATTGCTGATTGTCTTTACCTTTGTGTACTATACTTCAGCCAATGAGACAGTAGTCATAACCAAGACAATGTGATTTAATATTTTAGGCAAAACAAAAAATCTGTGGGTCACTGCATCAAATGCTTTACAACAGTCTAGAAAGATTACAATTGCTTTATTTCCTACTTCTAGCGGTTTTGTACCTTGATCAAACAAAGCAATTGAATTTGTCTGGTGCAATTTGTTCTTTGTAAACACATGAGACTTATCAATGGTTCCATTATGTTTGATTAATCATTGTTCCATTATAATCTAGGTATTTAGAGACTTCTCCTTGCTCTTGATAAACCAATAACCTAAAGTTTAGTGAAGTCAATGTGAATACACTTCCATTAACATCAGTGGTCTTTGGATCCAGACCCAAATCCTTACAACAGATTTTGCAACTCTTTCACATTCATACAATTTTAAAAGCACCAAATGTGCTCTCCATAGGCAATGACTCTCTGCTGTGTCATCAAACTAAGCAGGTACAAAAGCACAAAAAACTCCAGATTAACTCTTCCTCCATATTCAAAAACAAATGTTGCCAAGTGCAATTACCCCTCAGATCATTAAGCGCTGTCTCTTTGCCTTCCTTTGCTGCATCATCGCATTTTTCAAAGCATAGTACATTATATTTATTTTTGATGTGGCCAATCAAAAACAAACTAATATAACTTCAGATTATATGTAGCATGGCTCAGGGGTAGGGGTAGGAGTCATGACTGAGAGTCACTCTGAATATGAAACTTCTTATGGTTCAATAAAAAAACACATGTATCTGGACAGTGGGATTAAGCAGTTTTCTTGTCATCTATTTTTAACTAACTTCCAAATGCAAGGCTAAATTCAGGCCTCGTTTACACCTGTGCAATCACATTCAGAAATTTAAGACAATGGGTTGCAGAGTTGTAGGGGAGGCAGAATGTTGCCTGAAAAATCTTCCTTACTAGCATTGGTGCATGCACTCGAATGAACACATCTTTACTTTCAAATCCCAGGCTATATTTGCAAATCTGGAAGTTACCAAAAAAAATCATGTCATACTTGTAAACTGAGAAGATCTGATATGGAATCTTTGAGAGACAATAAACTAGTAACCTACCCACCATTGCTACAGAGTCACTCTTCAGAACTGAACAGAAGCTTGTATTCTTTTTTTATAGTGCAGACCACACATCCTAATAGACAGATTGCAGTTATTTATTTGTATTTTTAAGTACTGACAATATGCTCAGGGCTGTGCCAAACAGAAATAAAGCCAGGCCCTGCCCAGAAGACTTTATACTCTAAAATACAGACAGAGATGAGAAACTTGGAAATCAAGAGGATGGAATAAGTCTCCACTTTCCAAAGTTATCCAGATATCCAAAACTCCAGCTACTTGAGATAAAGGAAAAAACACACAACTTTTCTGCTGAATAGTATTTTCTGTGTCAGGCAAATCCTTTCCCCTGTGTCGCCACCATGGTTTCGCGGCTCAAAGGATTGGAGTATTCACTCACATTTGATGAGATTTATAGTAAGCGCCTTTTGCACAACATGGAGCTGTTCTGCAGGAGCTCCCTAAGCACCACATTTCGGACAGATTGGAATGGGGAGGAGATGGGCTGGGGGACAAGGTCAGAGAAGCTGCCACCACTGGTGTTAAGCACTTGGCAGGTGCTCAGGCGATTTCATGATGAGGCCATATATCCATTTAGATTATATTAGATAATTAAACTAGGCATTACAGACCTTAGAGATTATATAGGCAGGAACTGTGAGAGGAAGGATGGTCTAGTGCTTAGAGGCACTAACCTAAGACCTGGGATACCTGAGTTCAAGTCTCTGACCTGCCACAGAATGTCTGTTTGACCTGGGGGAAATCATTTAGCCCTCTCTGTGTCTCAGTTACCCATCTGTAAAATGGGGATATTAGCACTTCCCTATCTCACCGCAAGATACTGTGGGGAGTAAAGGGGAGTCTATATACATACCATAGAGAGGTCTGATAATATTCTTTAGTTGGAGCTAGCTATACCCAAGAGAACTGGGGTGTCAGCAGAACCCCAAGGGGTCCTAAAGCATGACACCTCTCACAGAGTGTTTGCATAGGAGAAATCTGCACTCTTGTGAGTTAGAACCACACCAATTCTGGTAATTTTCTACATTAAATACTATAACAGCCTGCATTTCCTCTGCCACTGTGACTGTCCCTCCTCCCCCCCACACACACACCTGAAAGTAAACACATGAATAGCTCAGGTTATAGAACCAGCTGTTGATGTCTGAATAACTTTATATGCTCAAGTATCGGGGGTAACCATGTTAGTCTGTATCCACAAAAACAATGAGGAGTCTGGTGGCACCTTAAAGACTAACAGATTTATTTGGGCATAAGCTTTCGTGGGTAAAAAACCCACTTCTAATAAATCTGTAAGTCTTTAAGTTGCCACCAGACTCCTCATTGTTTTTATATGCTCAGTGTCCTGACTTTGTCAGTTTGATACTCATTCCTTAACTTTTTTTTTAAAGTGTATTCATATTATCTTTATGGATATTAATTATTTTTAATCAAATATTCAGAAAGAATTAAATAAAACTGTCTGCCAATTTCTGGGTTTAAACACATTTTGACAAATTCATAGGCATGATAGCTCAAAGCATTTCTGGAATGGCAAACAGCCTGACCAAATATTAACTGAGCTGTATATTAAACAGAAAACTAAACATTAAAGATCTGGTAAATTCTATAAGTCTGTGATTCTATAGTTCCTGGAATTGAAGAAGCTATAATAAATCCCTGTGCTTAAAGTATATTTCTTAGACTGTATGTTATATCCCAGAGCTTCATGGATAATTTCTTCCTACAGGCATGCAAGGAAATAGTATGCTAGGCTTCTTCATGACACCATCTACTGTATCATATACTGTGAAAGTGCCACAGAATTTAAGACCATAAGGGACCACAAGATCATCTAGTCTGACCTACTTTGTATCACAGGACATTAATATAACCCAACACTCACACACTAAACCCGACAACTGAAATTAGACCGAAGTATTACAGCCCACAGTGAAGGACACACAGAAAAAAGGACACATGAGGCGAGGTGAGGACCTACACAAGCAATGATACAGTAGTATGCACAGCAACAAAGAAAATCAGGTAGAACAACAGTATCAAGGCTTCTTCATAATTTTATTTTTTGTCCTGTATAAAATAAACCCTTGGAAGACTGAAAAGGAAATCTGTACACCTTTTTCAACTGTACACCTACACAAGTTTGTTGTAATATTCATCATAAATGATGGGCTATCAGCACTCTTGGAGAAATAAAATAAGATTACGTGGTCTTTGCAAAGAGATCAGAAAAAATTGTTGGTCATTATGTTTTAAAGAGGAAGGTTGGTCCTGTAGTTAAAACACTAGCCTGGGATTTTGGAGACCTATGTTTAATCCCTTGCTCTATACAGCCTTCCTACTTAATTTCTCTTTGTCTCTGCTCTCCATCTCCCACCCTTTGTCTGTCTGATCTATTTAGATCAGGGGTAGGCAACCCATGGCACGCGTGCCAAAGGCGGCACACAAGCTGATTTTCAGTGGCACTCACACTGCCCGGGTCCTGGCCACCGGTCCGGGGGCCTCTGCATTTTAATTTAATTTTACATGAAGCTTCTTAAACGTTTTAAAAACCTTATTTACTTTACATACAACAATAGTTTAGTTATATATTATAGACTTATAGAAAGAGACCTTCTAAAATCATTAAAATGTATTACTGGCATGCGAAACCTTAAATTAGAGTGAATAAATGAAGACTCGGCATACCACTTCTGAAAGGTTGCCGACCCCTGATTTAGATCATAAGTTTTTTGGGGTGGGGATGTCTATTACTATTGGTTTGTATAGTACATAGCAGAATAAGGCCCTAATCTTGGTTGTAGTCTCTAAATTCTACTGAAATAAAATTATTGTAATAAGCTTTGGTCCTACACATCTTAACTGTATCATTTTTAGCTTCACACTCTTTAATTCCCTTCCCTCCTTCGCCGTGCATAGTGTTTTTGTGGGAACTCAGATCAATGGATGAAATGGACTATAAGGGGGATAGAAAGCTGGCTAGATCATCGGGCTCAACGGGTAGCGATCAATGGCTCCATATCTAGTTGGCAGCCGGTATCAAGCGGAGTGCCTCAAGGGTTGGTCCTGGGGCCGGTTTTGTTCAATATCTTCATTAATGATCTGGACGGTGGCGTGGACTGCACCCTCAGCAAGTTTGCAGATGACACTAAACTGGGAGGAGTGGTAGATATGCTGGACGGTAGGGATAGGATACAGAGGGACCTAGATAAATTAGAGGATTGGGCCAAAAGAAATCTGATGAGGTTCAACAAGGACAAGTGCAGAGTCCTGCACTTAGGATGGAAGAATCCCATGCACTGCTACAGACTAGGGACTGAATGGCTAGGCAGCAGTTCTGCAGAAAAGGACCTAGGGGTTACAGTGGACGGGAAGCTGGATATGAGTCAACAGTGTGCCCTTGTTGCCAAGAAGGCTAACGGCATTTTGGGCTGTATAAGTAGGACCATTGCCAGCAGATCAAAGGACGTGATCATTCCCCTCTATTGGGCATTGGTGAGGCCTCATCTGGAGTACTGTGTCCAGTTTTGGGCCCCACACTACAAGAAGAATACAGAAAAATTGGAAAGAATCCAGTGGAGGGCAACAAACATGATTAGGGGACTGGAGCACATGACTTACGAGGAGAGGCTGAGGGAACTGGGCTTATTTAGTCTGCGGAAGAGAAGAATGAGGGGGGATTTGATAGCTGCTTTCAACTACCTGAAAGGGGGTTCCAAAGAGGATGGATCTAGACTGTTCTCAGTGATAGCAGATGACAGAACAAGGAGTAATGGTCTCAAGTTGCAGTGGGGGAGGTTTAGGTTGGATATTAGGAAAAACTTTTTCACTAGGAGGGTGGTGAAGCACTGGAATGGGTTACCTAGGGAGGTGGTGGAATCTCCTTCCTTAGGGGTTTTTAGGGCCTGGCTTGACAAAGCCCTGGCTGGGATGATTTAGTTGGGGATTGGTCCTGCTTTGAGCAGGGAGTTGGACTAGATGACCTCCTGAGGTCCCTTCCAATCCTGATATTCTATGATTCTATCACTGTATGATATTATACATAGCAGGTCACATCCCAGGCCCCTCTACCAACCACTTCTGAGCTATTGTGGCAGTGCAAAACAACTGAAAAGGTGTCCTAAAGATATACTTCTCCTCCCCGCCCCCGCACACACACTTTGGGAATGTAGTGGGGGGGCAGGGCCAGAAAGTCCAGGCTCCAGCCTTTCTTTGGCCAGAGGAGTGGTCCCAATGGCACCACGGAGTCTGGTATAATTTAGTCCATAGGCTGCTCTAAATTATGTCAAAGGCTTAAATGTCTCCTAGTGGCCCCAGGATCAGGAAAATGGAAAGATGTCTTAAAGACACCTTCCTCTCCTCCCCTTACTACACCAAGGCCCCAGTGTTGCAAAAAGCTACAGTTTACACCTCCCTGCAGCACCACGGGCAGTTTTACATCTGTGTGTGCTGCAATTGCTGTATTCAGTGGGATGAGTTAAA
Source organism: Terrapene triunguis (assembly GCF_002925995.2). Classification (NCBI taxonomy): domain Eukaryota; kingdom Metazoa; phylum Chordata; order Testudines; family Emydidae; genus Terrapene; species Terrapene triunguis. Next base: position 11,687,743 of record NW_020664420.1, on the reverse strand, counting down.
AGGACAAAATCTAAGTTGACAGGATCAAAATTTGACTGTCCTTGCCACAGAACATTACAATAGTTTTACAAATATCTCCTGGATATTGAAAAATCTGTTAGCTCTAAAAGAGGAGAGGAACTTGGGTAAAATTCTTAATTCTCTGCTGGGCAGCTCACCCCCACCAACAAAACCAAAACCAAGAGCGCTGAATTAGTTTTAGAAATTCATGATAATTTACACCACATCGTCTATGTCCACTGCCTGCCTGCTCCTTTCCTGTAAGCTGAACCTGCAACCGACAAGAAGCTTGCTCTGGAGCAAGAAATTTTTGTAACTTTTAGTCACCAGCTGGCCCTCAAAAATGGAACCCACTTGCGGGGGGAGGGGGGACAGTATGAAGCAAATCTACACACTTGCATCATGTACACATCTGCAAAACAACGTAAAACTGGTACCAATAGATTTCATTTCAGACCAGCACCGCACCTTCTCCCCTTGCTTAACAACAGAGAAGTTAAATGCTTCTTGGGATGCCATATGCTATTCTCCATTCTTCTGTTTTCTGAAATAGTGTCATGAAAGCCTTCTCTTTAGTGACATTTTGTGCTCCCAAAGAGGTGAAATCTTCTCACAAAATTTGCAGAGGATAATTTTCAGACTCATGAATAACAATCTCTCCCTTCCTCACTTATGATGACATTTAAAACCAAAGTGGAGAACAGAGCCACAGTACTACACTTCACAGTCTGAATTATATCTACATAAATTATGCAAAATATTCATTTTCACTTGTTTTCCTTTTGTTTTTATAATTATAAGTGTGAAGTAATTTATTCTGCCAAGATCCAATCTGTATTACAAGTGATGACTGAATTAGATGGATAGGCATAAGTAGTACTTGAAAAAAATATTGAAGAGGTATCAAATGTAAAATAATTGAAAGTTGAAGTGCCAAATGAGGTGTGGGTATCACAGATGAACCTTATAAAGGATACTACAATGATGGTCTGAAACACTACAACCTACAATAATATTATCATAGTGTTTTTACCAATTCTGTAGGTTAGCAAATATTAGTTTTTTAGTAAGGGAAATATTTGTAAATACAACAGAACTTGAGACAAGGGTTCATCCTTATCTATTTAAATCTTTTCTTCCATCATAGGCACTGCCTAGATTAGGAAAAGGAAATGTTTATAGCAAGTGTGCTAGCTAATAGATCTACATGCACCATGTCTTTGCCTCCACTGGCTGCAAAGTGGTGTTTTAAAATGTGTTAATTAAGTGTTCTGCTAGTCAAGGTCAACTGTATATCCCCACCTGGGTGTGTGCCTTGTCTCCACTAGGATTTTACAGCAAGATAGTTACCTAAGTGTAAAAAAACCACCTTTTTTGTAGTGAAGACACAGCCCTGGTAAAGACAGAACTATTGTGAGCTTAAGTCAAACAGTGATTCAAATACAGGACAGGAGCAGAGCCTGTAATTTGAATACCTAAATTCATAAACACACAGGAAAAAACCACGGCAATCAGATTACATGCAATTGTAAAAATCCCCATCTAAATAGTTCTTTTGTACCATCTGGAATTTATCATTTTTTAAACTCAGACTCAGGCATAGGTGCCCTTGGATGCAAATGCAAATCTTTTAGTTTAAGAGCTCTCTCTCTGGGTCAGATTCTCAGATGGCGTACATTGGTGTTGCTCCACTGAAGACATTGGAGACATCTGGGTTTTATACCCACTGAGAAACTGGACCTCTTTTCTTAAATTCTCATCTACCTTTGTTTTATCTCATGCCCGCCTTCCCCTTTTTGCCCTCCCCCCATCCAACTCTACCACCACCAATATTAATTACTCCCTACTAACTTTTAGGGTTCTGTTTTCCTCTAAAAAGTTGTAACAAGTTTCTAGCAGTAAAAAAATCTACCCTGAGAAGTCATCAAGGTACCATCAGAAGGACACACAGATCCATTTTTTGTATACCCAATTATTGGGCTAATTCTCCTATAATTTACACTGGTTTTACACCACTGTAGCCAAACTGATCAATGGAGTTACTCCTGATTTACAAGTGTGGGAATCAGGCTCACTGACTTCATCAGGAGCCACTGCAGCACTTACACGTGAACATCAGGCATTAGATGTTTCCAAGCACAAAATAAACTTCAATACAATACCCCAAGAATGCAGAGACACAAAGCACAGTGCAAGCCAAAGGAAGAGCGACTATCCAATCACTGTGACAGAGAAGAAAGTAAAACAGACATTTTCTACTCCAGTGTTCCAAATATGAGGAAGATCTAGAAAGGTGTTTCTTCAGATTACCAGATATAATAAAATATTTTCCATTAAAAAGTGGTGAGGACAAACCTGTGTATAACATCAGGAAATGGAAAGGGAGGGTAGAGATAGCATCATGCTATGTAACAACCTTCTACCAAACTAGGAAAAATGAAAAGGACAAATGATCATGAGGGATACGACTCTAAACACCCTGTGAAACAATATAATGGGCAGACAATGAATCTACGATTTCTGCCTCTGAAAAAGACCTGAAGATATTTATTTATTTATTTTATTTAATAGTTTACATTTTGGTTGTCAATTTTCATTTAGTTTGTCATGCCTATCATTGACTTGAACTAAGTATATAGTATAGGAAATCCTAAATTTGTCCTGGTCCCAGGATAAAACTTTATACATAGCGATCTGTGATGTTAATCCACAAAGTGCACATTTTTCTTCTCCTTACATTGTCCATCCTGGCATCTGTAGTTCTAACTTACCATCAGAAAGCGTCATGACGGTAAGATCTTCAGTGGACACCCCAGGGCCATAGCGGTTATAAGCCAAGAATCGTAAGGTGTATTCCGTGAATTTTTTCAGCCCCTCCAGTTTGTATGATAGTCCATCAACGTCTATATTCTGGGTACATAAAAGTGATAATCGTTACTAAGGGGAAATGTTAAAGAAGGTATGACAGTAATACTGGGGGATGAATAGATTAGACAGTAGGGGTTTTCTCTGTCTAAGAGGTAATGCTAAATCCTTATTTAAGTTGCTGTAAAAGGTAATTTGTAACATAGCATTGCTTGTTACAGCTCAGTTCTCAATAGACTCTCTGATATTAAACTGCCATATTTCAAGATATAGCTGACTCTGGTGCTTAGACCTTTGGTTTAGTTGTTATTTAAAGCACAGCAGAAAGATTCCTTGCTTAAATCAATCACTCCTTCTCCCATAAGAAAGTGATAGGGAAAGGAAGAAGGGAAGAGAAAGGAGCAAATAAGGACTATGAGTCATGGGGAAATTCTAGGAGAAAAGGAGAGTGTGAAATAAAGGAAGACAAGAGAAGAGAGAGAAGATTTTGGGGGGTGAAGAAGCAAGTTAAATCTACGCTGGGATTTATGATGCCTGTGACTCTTACAGGCTACTAATAAACTAAACTGGCTCAGATGGAGAAAAAAGGAGTCTCTATTTTACTATACTGTCCTCCTCTAAATCTCTCTTTTTTTTTAAAGTCACATTTCATCCACATAGCATCTCTCAATGACCTCTACAGGATCACTAGGCCACCTTAACTTTACATCAGCTACTGATGTACTATGTTAACAGCCTGAACTGTTTAAACTCTTTATTTGCTAGAGTGCAGGATCCTTGGAGCTGAGACCATGATCTTATATGTTTCCACATAAAAACACACAGTCATTGCAGAACACCAATAATAAGGATGATGCAAATTCCCTTTGTTTATCTCTCTCATTTGTACAGGAGCGCCGCCAGCTTTTCTGCCGCCCTAGGCAGCGGAAGGTCCCGCCTCGAAATGCCGCCCCCCACAGAGGCGGCGGAAGGTCCCGCTGCCGAAATACCGCCATGGTCGCTGCCCCCCCAAATTGTAGTGCCCTAGGTGACCACCTAGGTCACCTAATGGGTTGCGCTGGCCCTGCATTTGTAAGAAATACAGATAATGCCTAGACTGGGTTTATATATTTTACACTCCTAGAATGGACTTGGCCCTGAGGAAAGGGAAAATGAGCCACTGAGGAAATAAATTAGATCATATCTACCCCCATTTCCTGTGTAAAACTTCCCTTAACATCAGTAGTGTCTGAAAAATCTATAGAACTTTTATAAGGGGAGGGCCCTTTACTTTGTTTCTAGACTTTGATAAGAAAGGTAAACTAAGGGCTTGTTTCTCTCCCGCTTACACCAATTGTATGCTGGTGTGACTCCATATGGCTTGATCCTGCTGCCATTTAAGTAAATCATAAGACTAACGTGGATTTCAATAGACCGTCCCATTGACTGCCATGGAGCTACTCCTGTCTTGCACCAGTGTAAGTGAAAGAATGAGTTCCTCTATATATTAAAGTACATTGTAATAGGCCTATGTAATATTCAGCTACAGCAGCATGTAAATTCTCACAGTTCAAAGACTTGATTTGAAAAAAAAATCCCTCTACTCACTGCCTTTCAATGCACATTTCCAAGGCACTTAACCTGAAGAGTAACCACTCCAGTCTGTTATGCCATTGAAGCACCAAAATTTCCACTATCAACAGGTTTAAAGCAGCTGAACAGATATCCACGGTCACTTGGATTGACCGCTTCTTCTCCTTCCTGTCTAATTTTGTCACGTCGTGCAGCAAAAGCCTGCTCTCACAACTAACTGAAAGAAGAGCATACAGCTCCATTAACTTGCTCACCTGTTCTTTTCCAGTAGCAGTCTCTGTGCAGAACAATCTGTAACCTTGGACTGGACCATTTGCATAGGCAGGGGGTTCCCAGGAAAGAAGAATTGAGGTAGGTGAGGTAGATACAGCCCGCAGGTTTTCTACTGGCCCTGGAACTTGCACTGTATGAAGAAAAATTGCCTGAATAAAAGCAGTCGTTTATTGCAGCTCAGTTCCTTAACCATTTTGTTATCCTTTTGATTGCTCTGGCATATCCTGACCCAATATGTGTCCCCAAAGAAGCACACTTCTCCCGCTATATATGACTATGCAGAGCTGAATGTTTTTAACATTGGAGTGAAGTGCGTTTCTCTATGAGGAAGTATTTAATAGACTTGAATGGTGTCGGGGCAAGGCATGATTAATCCATAAAGAAGCTCCGCAGAGTGATACAACATTGCATCACAATAACCTTCTAAGTACAGAGGTGGCTTTGTAAAATACTGTCTTTCGTTTAGCATGTTGTTACAAGAAGTATGAGCTATACTTGTGATTAATTTCTAATGGATGGAAACAGAAGTTGCTCTCCATTCCCTTCCCTCCCATTGCTTCATCTTTCTGCACTTCTGCTTTTTGTTTTGTTTTTTCTTAATATTCTCTCCTGATTTTTAAAAATCTATCTATCTATCTATCTATCTATCTATCTGTCTAATACAAGATACAGAAAAAAAACAGTCCAAATCTGATCAATACCAAGACTGGTTCAAGAAAAGGAGGGACTTTAGCAGACCCATTACTCTCTACTTATAAAAGAGCAAAACTCAAAGACACACAACCTAAAATATCAACACAAAACCCAGCTTTTCAGAGAAATACAAAGTAGCCTTACCATACTTCTTGTGTGTCTGTTCAAGCTCTGTATAGACTGGCTCAACTGCCACTTGTTTAAAAATTGATTTAATGCACCATATATTGGCTTGGCCTCCTAGTACCAATGCAACAATGGGGTTTTAGTATCACTGTGTTATTTCCTATTTACATTGTTTGTTTCATGTCCCTGTTTATTTACTTAACCTTAAACTTAGGTATATTTTATATGCTTTCCTGTAACTGTCTCTTTGGATCACAAATACATGGTTGCTAAAAATAATCATCATAATAAAAGTAATCTTGGGCATGCACTGAGGGCCAATCTGGGAACTGTGAGACACAAGCAGGGCCGGCTCCAGGGTTTTGGCCGCCCCAAGCAGCCAAAACAAAAAAACAAACAAACAAAAAAGCCGCGATCGCGATCTAAAAAAAGCCGCGATCGCGATCTGCGGCGGCAATTCGGCGGGAGGTCCTTCACTCCCAGGCGGAGTGAGGGACCGTCCGCCGAATTGCCGCCGAATACCTGGAACTGCCGCCCCTGTCCGGAACGGCCGCCCCAAGCACCTGCTTGAGAAGCTGGTGCCTGGAGCCGGCCCTGGACACAAGACTAATTCTATTGCCTTCTTGGATTCACAGTTTGGCACTGAACATTGCTAGTGATTTGGTAGGAAGAAACCCAGTTTAGTGTGACTGTGAGCCATAAGTAAAAACTTTCAAACCTGGATGCCTAAAGTTAGGTCCTGAAATCCAAATTTAGGCACCTAAAGAACTTTCAGGTTTGACATTTTTGGTGAAAGTTAATTATATGAATTGGTAAGAAAATTTAGCACATCTGCAATTCTGTTTCATAACAAAACTTTTGTGTTTGTGCAATATCTAGCACTCTGAAGATGTTACTGGAACTCAATACTTATAAAACTAAAAGCAACAATAAAAGTGTTAAAAACTGCAACAAACTGACACAATCTTGCAATTATTGGAGTTAGTGCAACCAGTTCTAACCTTTTATTTTCAGACAAAGGAAAATCTGAGACCAAAAATACAGAAAGCTGAATTATTTTCCATTTTCAGTGTAATTTCATAGAATTTGGAGTAGGAGGTGAGAGGGGAGATTGTTTTCTGGCATGAACCAAGCCAAAATGAAGTTGCCTGTTTTCTTCACAAATTTCATGGAAAAGCCCCCCAGTGTTGCACAGCTCTAGTTATACTAATATGTTTTTCACTCTGAATTCTGATTGTCACACGTTATTAATGTTATGCACTCACTGTTGACTTGAACTTGTTACCAAATAACAAAAGTGCTATACTTGGGAAAGTCCCTTTACCACTAAGTCATTCCATGAAAGAATCACTATGCTGACTAATACTTTCAAGTCTGTCTCTACAGTTCATCTGTCCCTTCAACTGGAACCCAAGGATGAGTAATCGATGAGAGAAAAAGGAAGAAAATTGGCAGAAAAGTCGCAGAACAAGTGGAGAACCAATTCTGAAAATGATCTAAACTGGTGTGATCAACAGCGTTTAAAATATCTGAGTTGTTGTTGCATGTCAATACCTTTTTCTTGCCTGAATATGAAATAGTCTATTCATATTTTACATATAGAAAATGCCGTCACGCAAAACAAACTTGCCAGTTATTGTGCAGTTGGCAGATAACAGCATTACAATTCCTATAAAAGGCTTTTCACAGTCAAATGCATGTTACCAGACAGTTTCATAGAAGAAAGCTGTTAGGGTAAAACTAACAGGTTTGTGGCAAGTGACAGGGAAAGAACATGACACTTTCTTCTGCTAATACCTGTGTATTTGACAATATGCTAAAGATATCTAAAAGACTGCCTCCAGCTCCAGGATAAAGACCGTGGTTGACAATTTCATTCCTCTGGCCCAAACAGAACTCTCTGCAATAAGGATAAACCATGGGAGGCAGAACTTTCTCAGGGGCTAGACAGAGACGTGGAGTAAACTGGTCCCTCAGGAACCAAGGACCATCACAAAGCTTGTCACTCTCCACTCCAAGTGCAAGGGGCATTTCTTTGACCTCTAACAAATACATAGCAACATGTGTATTAAAAAACCCCAAACCAAACAACTTACTCCGGAGCACACACTGCACCCTCTGGGGAGAGGAGGAAAAAATGAACAACACATGACAGATGTCTGTCATATAGCTGAATGTACTACTGGAAGGCAGTCAGATACTGCAGTGATGAGCATGGTAGGAGAACCAATACAGAATTTTGTAGAAAGCTAAAAATCAGTGAAAGGCTGCCAGTGACATATACTTTTAAATGGCATTTAATATTCACTCTAATATAGAATTAATACATTTAAGAAGTTTTTTTTCCCCCCTCCAGCTTTCCATTTCATTATATTTCAGTATGTCTGACATGCCCTCTAATGTGCTTAACTTCTCAACACTTGGCATGCAGAAATTCTTTAGTGTCTGCTGATCCCTGCTGACAATAATGTAGGGGGGAAATAGCCTTTTGTTTCGGTTCTTGTTTTCCTGTTACCTTTTTCTTTGTGTGTGTGTGTGTGTGTGTGTGTGTGTTGTTTTTTTGTTGTTTTTTTTGTTAATGGGAAGACTTTAGAACTACAGCAAGAGCCATTCAAGAAGCACAAACCACGTCTTCCAGAAAAGTCATTCTCTTTAGATCTGTCAATTTCCTGGCCAAAAAGGAGCACACCCAAAGATGGGAAAGAGCAAAGATTAAGTGATTTTTCCCCGCAATGGAGTGTGCATAAACTGTGAAGTCATTTTTATATTTGATCATTAATAATCACACAAACAAAACATGCTAAGCATGTTTTCCCCAAAACATTTCCCTCCTGAAGTTTGTGACACTTTTGTAAAATAAAAGCTACAGTAATTGTCAAAGAATTTGATTCTACTCTCACTCATGGCAGTTTTACACCAATGCAACCCCACTGATTTCAGAGGAGTTACTTCTGATTTAGACCATGTAAATGGGAACAGAATCAAGCCTAAAACTACAAGTGGCCAAATTCTATATGATTTTCAGTGCTGGCTTTAGAAATATGGTTCTGTTCAATATCTACATAAATGATATTGATAGTAGCATAGAGAGTACACTTATAAAGTGTGCAGACAATATCAAGCTGGAAGGGATTGCAAGCACTTTGGAGGACAGAATTAGAATTCAAAATAGCAAATTACTGAAGGAGTACTGCAGAAAGGGGTCTGGGGCTTATAGTGGATCACAAAGCAAATATTAGTTAATAACTGGAACAAATTACCTAGGGAGGTCATGGAATCTCTGTCATTGGAGGTTTTTAAGAACAAGTTAAACAAACATCTGCCAGAGATGGTTTAGAATACTTAGTCCTACTTAGTCAAGGGGACTTGACTAAATAACCTATCGAGTTTCCTTCCAGTCCTACATTTCTTTGATCTATAAAACCTTTAACTGTCTTAATTTCTCCATAACTGCTGATGGTTCCACAGTCTCTCATTGTGCCTGACTGGAGTTAATGGGGCCCCATTTCAGCAAAGCATTTAAGCATGTGTTTTATGTCTATTCCTATTCAGCCAAGCACTTAAGCACATTGTGGCACTTAAGCAGTTGCTTAAAGTTAGGCACATGCTTCTGGACTTCACTGAATAGGGATAGACTGCTGAAATGGGGTGTGAGAATTTTAACATTGGTTTCAGTGCACACAGGTTCAAACCTAACAAAAGCTGCCTTTTTAATTACTTCCAGCAGATTGTCCACTCTGATGAGGTAGGTCAAGACAAAGGAAATGCAGGTCAGCATTAGAATGCATAAGGAAGGCAGAAAACATTCAAAGCTGCTGAAATATAACACCGATTTTTTTAAACTGTCAAAACCAATGTTTTTAGATTAGAAGTCAATTTACAAAAACTTTGTGAGCTTAATTTCAATAGGTGTATAGAGGTAGGAGGTCCAGGACCTGTTTTTCAATGCTTAGTAAGTGCTACTGCCTACTTTGGTCATGCATAACCAGATTCATTCACCCCCCGCCTCCCCACACACACACACTCATTAAACACTATATGTGCACATATGTAGCCAGGCTCCCAAATCCTCTCAGAGCACAATCCTTCTCACAAACCTTCTCAGTTCTTTTGCTCTGCATTCTCACACAGATCTCCTAACTGCTACCTCTTACTCAAACTTTTGTGCATAGTCCTTAGTTGTTTGTATTCTAGCTGTCAAATTCTGTATCGCTCTTTTTCAGGGCACAGGTCTCGTCTTCTCGAGTGCTCTGAACACCTCTAGTTTTACAGAATAACAAACAACAATCCTTCCCTATGCATCCAAATCTTGACCTGGACTTCCTTTGTCTCAAACAGTGTCAAGGTGGCTATTTCTATTATTATTATTATCATTATGTATCATTCTAGCACTCAGGAGCCCCAGTCATGTTTATGATTGTTGGTCCTCTTCAGTTATAGGCAAAACACTTTAAAACATTTTTTTCTAGTGATTCATTCTTCCTTCTGAGATGCAATGATTAAAATTTTATTTTTATTACATTTCACTTTCCCTTAAAACAGCTGGTTCCTATGCTGATTCGCAATGAAAACATTTAAAATGTGACACATTTACGAAGCCACTTGCATTTATTGATAATAGAGTGCATGCTTTGATTGTGTCTTTGATTTCCCCCCCCCCTTCCCTGTAGTTAACAGCTTTAATGATATTTCTACAAAATCTGTTTCTGTGCTGTATGGGGAGATGGGACTTCAAAAAGCCTGCAGGCAATGTAATTATTAGCATAATGAAACCCTCGCTTCCCTGTGCTATATACAGTTGAAAGACATGGCAGCGGTTTGGCAAGAAATACAGAAACTACCCTGTCTGCCTCAGCTGCTGATCCACGGGAGTTCTGCTGGACCCTTTTCACTTCTGTCACTTCAAGATATTTTCACATTTTGTTCTGCTTTGCATCGGGTTATTCTGTATTTACTTACGGTGTGCAACTATATTCCACAGTCAAATATATTAACCTACTCTATGGTGTTTTCTTCACATTACTAACAAACACTATTGGCCAGATCACATATCATCAGATATGCAAGCAGCAAGTCTCTTCCATATGCAGGTCTCCTAATTTCTCTGTAGAAAGTTGGCTTTGAGGGGGGGAGTTGGACAGAGGACAAAGTGTGCTCTTCATTTACACAGCTGAGACTCCCATTGAAGTGAGTGAGATTAGAATTCGGCCTTGGTCTCGACTCCAAGTTCTGCAGAGTAGTCTCAAAATAACAAACAATACTAACAAAATATAACACAACACACAAAGGAATACACACACGCACCCATCTCCATGAAAGGGAAGTTACAGAAAGCTCAGAACAAAGGAAAAGACAGTTTAGATGGAAGAACTTCCCTGCTATCTCCTCTACAAACGCATCCTTGATTAGAAAGATACAGAGTGTGTCTACACAGCAAACGTGCAGCTGGCCCAGGTCTGCTGACAGGCTTATAAGAGGGGAGGGTCTCAGAGCCCAGGTTCCAACCTGAGCCTGAACATCTACAGTGCAATTTTACAGCCCTGCAGCCTGAGCCCAAACCAGCTGACATGGGCCAGCCACAGGTGTTTATTTGCTGTGTAGACATACCCACAGAGCATTGACATCTGACGGAATCATTACCAGAGCTTTTAAGCTCAAAGGTTCCTACACTGGTCTGTGGAGAGTTGATCTGGTCACATGGGGACAGATTTTCATTTAAGTACCTAATTAAAGACCAGATTTTTTTTAAAAAGTACTCAGCACCCAGCAGCAATCCTGGTGACACTGCAGCCAGATTTTCATGCTGAGCTGTTCTAAAAAACTGTGGGAGCTGATCAGTTAAGCATCTTGTTGGCTCTCCTCTAGGGTGACCAAATGTTCCAATTTTATAGGGACAGTCCTGATATTTGGGGCTTTTTCTTATATAGACCCCCCACCCCCGTCCCAATTTTTCACACTTGCTATCTGGTCACCCTACTCTTCTCATTGTTTGCAGCGGCTAAGTTGCAGTAAGAGACAGCCAAGCATATATTAAATGATTCATTAGTATTACTTTTCCACAGGAGTAATTGCTGTAGTTGCCAAAGTGAAGCTACACAATTGCAAGTGGAGGGAGAGGTGGTCTATGTAATAGTGTCTGGGTCCAGGAGTCAAGCTCTCTGTTAAGATGAAATTATTGTTCGTGGCTCTGTCATAGACTTCCCATGTGAGCTTGGATAAGTCACATAATGTTTTTGTGCTTCAGTTCCCCCACTATAAAATGGGGAGAATACTTTCTTTTGCCCACTCCTAGTCTTATCTATGTAGATTGCAAGCTTTCTGGGACAAAGACTTAGTCTAAATATGTACAGCTCCTAGCACAATGGGGCCTTGATTTCAGGGTCTAGATACTGTTGATACTACAAATACATATTAATTATAGAGGGGACTGCTTTGATAATTATCATCATGGAGTTAAAGGGAGAAAGGTGATCTTATAATGCCTCCATACCAAGTATGCGATTCAAGCATGGGAAAGAAAACTTGGTTGCACCATGTCAATTTGAAGCATCAGCAAAGCTCTTCTTTCACTGACAACCCACAGTTATGATAACGTTTTATTTTAGTGGAAGTATTCAGAAGTTAAGTTCATTACCACCATAGTGGATGTTGACTGGTTTAGAAAGAGCTGTATGAAGACAAATAGATTTCAGCAGAATGCCATCCAGAAATAGTTTTGGAATGATTCTGAATAAGCTGAAACTGTTGTGCTCTCATGGTGACAGATAAGATCCATTTTACTTTATAGTAATTGCTAATTCACGTCAGATTATGTCAGACCAATACTAAATTAAAAGCATAGGCATGCTACTCAAGCATTACTAAATCAAAATGATTTTTGCTGGACCCGAATGAAGATGAAGGGAAGAAATTGACCACAATCTTTCGTAAATTGCAAAAGTACTTCACATTAAGGAGACAATTTTTTCTAAGTAAACACAGAGGTTGCAGATCCTATTTAAAAGCTCTGGGTGGACTGTGTTCTCTCTTAAGCAGGTTCCGACTACAGAGAAACGGATAGGAATTCTTGATGCTTCAATGGACATTGGTTTTCCCCATCACCACATGTAGGGGTACACGCTTCTGCACAAGCACATAATATATTGTGAGGGATCTATGCCAAGGCTTCCTGACTCTGTACTGCAGTTTGGTCTCCGTGTGGCATACCTGTTAAAGTTGAAGGTTCAGAAACTGGAGATTTTATACAAATAACGTAATGCCTTGTCGGAGAAAAACACAGTTCTCACTCTTTGGTTGCAGAGTAGCAGCCGTGTTAGTCTGTATCCGCAAAAAGAACAGGAGTACTTGTGGCACCTTAGAGACTAACAAATTTATTAGATGCATCCGAAGAAGTGGGTTGTAGCCCACGAAAGCTTATGCTCTAATAAATTTGTTAGTCTCTAAGGTGCCACAAGTACTCCTGTTCTTTTTACTCTTTGGTTGCAATCCCCTTCCTGTCAGTTCTTTCTCTGCTTCCACAGGCTCAATTTGTATGTTTGATAAATATGCAAAATCTCAATTGCATATATATGCATGTATGTATTTAAAACACTACCACAGCAGAAATGGGAATGATTTGTCTGAGCCAAACCAGAAACTGCCATGTTAAGTTCCTTGGTGTTTCTGACCCCACAGAAGCCCTGGTGGGAAGAGCTCTGAGGTCATTCAAGAGAAGATTCCCTCTCTCTTTCTCTCTCTCTGGGGAGATGTTTCAAATTCACCTTCCCAGTTCCCCACAAGTCTCACAGAGCCTGGCTCCAGTCCTAGCCCAGCTGGCTCAGGCTCCCATAGTGAAATCCACCCATCAACATATAGGCACTATATCCCCAATACAGCCCATAAGCACTATGCTCTGAGGTCTGCCGGGAAGTAGCAGTGAGATGCTCTATACTTCTAGGCACTAGCCATAGACTGGAGCAACCTAGCTGAGACCACAGACTAGAAGTGAAATCCTGGTCCTACTGGAGTCAATACTCCCTGGGGCCAGGATTTTACCCACAAAGTGTTTGTGGGTAGAGTCTCACCCTCACTTACTGTTTACATCGAATTTCCCCAGGAGATTCAGACTCTCAGTTGGGAGGCCATGAGAGAAAGAGTATGCACAAACCTGTGAAGGTTCCTGCACACAACTAACTTTGTCTCAGGGGTTTGGGCTGAGGAGGTGGGAAACAAATGGAGCAGACCTGACCTCGCTTCCCCACCCTGTCCATTCACACAGGATCCGGAACTTCATGGAACCCTTGTGGAAGGTCTTCCGTAGGATTCGGAGTGGAAATGAACAACATGCCACGGAAACAGCTTTTCCCTCTTGTGGGTAGCTGGATCCATGATTTTTGGCTGCCCTCTGCTTGTGGAAGCAGAGAGAAGTATGGGGCCCTGTGCTGTTACAACAATACACAAAAATACCAATAGTCTTAGCATGTTCTAGTGTCCCAGGAATGGGATAAAAAGCATATATCAAAGGAGAATACACATTTCCATTGAAAACATAATACTTGACACATACATTATCTTTTATAAGCAAAATGGTATGTCAGGTAGAGTGCAAATAACCTGTATTGAGGAGAGGAAAAAATGAACTAAAATCAATAGAAAAAAGCTATTTACTGCAATCTTATTGGAATTCCCTCTGAAAGGACTATATTTGACCCTGATACAGTCCATTCAACCAGCAAGAGACAGATTTCCACACTGGGAAGTTTATGTATACATTGATATCAGCCATAGCTAGACAGGCCCCATCAAAATGGTGTAAAGAGAGAATTATCCATTTCAATTATCACTGCAATGCAGCATCAAAGAACTGGGCAACAAGGGGAATAAGAGCTCATGCCAAGCCAGCAATTTATAACAAGGAGCAGGAGCAGATGCATCAATTTTGTTTTCAGCATCTTGCATAGGCTAACTTCAGTGTGGCATGAGGAAGCCTAGAGTAATTATTCTCATTGCTACTGTTATAATTATTGATGCTTTTGTGATAACTGATGCTGATATTATACTTAGGTAACAGTTACCCTGGAAAAGGACATCACAAGAGACACTCCAGCTCATTAAAGTTCAGGGCCATTTTTATACCTAACAAAATATAAACAATTTTGCAATAAATGTAAAAAATGACCTTTGTGCTCAGAATAGAATCTCCTTCTACTGTAGCGACAACCTCGCTAATCAGGAGCAATCCAATTAAATACCTGTGTGCCTCAAACTGTCACGGATTTAGAGGACACTTAATAAAATACTATTAATTCTACCCTAAGTGTGAAGTTAGGGAAATCTCTTTAGAGGATTATTCATAAATTCACTAGTAAAGATGCACTGTATGCTTCTAATGTAAAATGTATTCCTTGCACTATGGGACACAGGATGCAAGTCTCAGAAAGGGAATACGGAGTCACTCAAAGTATGTTGTAATTACATATTTAATGTATCCATCTGAGATTCTAACAAGATTGGCACTTTTCAAAGGAAACAGTAGAATGGTTCAAATAAAAAAAAGGTAGAGAGCTGTCCAGTGTATTATGCCAGTTAATTAAGATGAATGGGGAACAGTAAATAACTAGTTGGTGCTTCTTAGAATTAAACACAAGGCAATTAAAAAAAAATAAACTTACTTTTTGGTTTTGATGAGTTCTGTGATCTCTCTCTTATCAGGGAGTAGCTGTGTTAGTCTGTATCCACAAAAACAAGGAGTCCAGTGGCACCTTAAAGACTAGCAGATTTATTTGGGCATAAGCTTTCCTGGGTAAAAAACCTCACTTCTTCAGATGCATGGAGTGAAAGTTACAGATGCAGGCATTATATAATGACACATGAAGAAAAGGGAGTACCTCACAAGTGGAGAACCAGTGTTGACAGGGCCAATTCCATCAGGGTGGATGTAGTCCACTCCCAATAATAGATGAGGAGGTGTCAATTCCAGGAGAGGCAAAGCTGATTTTGTAATGATCCAGCCACTCCCAGTCCCTATTCAAGCCCAAATTAACAGTGTTACATTTGCAAATGAATGTGCCAGCAATGCCCCTCTGCCATGTACATTGGCCAAACTGGATAGTCCCTACGTAAAAGAATAAATGGACACAAATCGGACATCAGGAATGGTAACATACAAAAGCCAGTAGGAGAACACTTCAATCTCCCTGGACATTCTATAACAGATTTTAAAGTAACTATTCTTGAAGAAAAAAACTTCAGAAACAGACTTGAAAGAGAAACAGCAGAACTAAAATTGAATTGCAAATGTAACACCATTAATTTGGGCTTGAATAGGGACTGGGAGTGGCTGGATCATTACAAAAGCAGCTTTGCCTCTCCTGGAATTGACACCTCCTCATCTATTATTGGGAGTGGACTACATCCACCCTGATCGAATTGGCCCTGTCAACACTGGTTCTCCACTTGTGAGGTAGTCCCTTCTCTTCATGTGTCATTATATAATGCCTGCATCTGTAACTTTCACTCCATGCCTCTGAAGAAGTGAGGTTTTTTACCCAGGAAAGCTTATGCCCAAATAAATCTGTTAGTCTTTAAAGTGCCACCGGACTCCTTGTTGTTTTTATCTATCTCTTAGTTTCCCACTGTGTTCAGTCAGGAAATTGCTCCTAATGGGCCAGATTCTACCATCTTACTTATGATGGTGTGCCTTATTAATAGCGCAATTAATATTTAGTTCTGATTCAGCAGTATACCCGGAAAGATAATGGAGCAAATAATTAAGCAATTAATTTGCAAACATCTAGAAGATAATAAAGTGGCAAGTAACAATCAGCACAGATTTGTCAAAAACAAATTGGGTCTAATCAACCTGACAGTTTTCTTTGACAGGGTAACAAGCCTTGTGGATAGGGGGGGAAGTGGTAGATGTGGTATATCTTGACTTTAGTAAAGCTTTTGATACTGTCTCACATGACCTTCTCATAAATAAACTAGGTAAATTGAACCTGCATGGAACTACCATAAGGTGGGTGCAAAACTGGTTGGAAAACCATTCCCAGAGAAAAGCAACAGAGGGTCCTGTGGCACCTTTAAGACTAACAGATGTTTTGGAGCATAAACTTTCGTGGGTGAATGCGTCTGACGAAGTGGGCATTCACCCACGAAAGCTTATGCTCCAATGCATCTGTTAGTCTTAAAGGTGCCACAGGACCCTCTGTTGCTTTTTACAGATCCAGACTAACACGGCTACCACTCTGATACTAGACACCATGCAAGGCACTGCATTTAGCCGTATGGAATGGAAATCTATCAACCTCATGAAGAAACTTGCACAAATACAGACAGATATCATCTTCCTTTCCAAATGCAAACGGATGGACATCATACCAAATGGACTGAAGGTGAAAAATCCATTGCTATCTACATACTGCACAGACCACAGTGAGAGATTATGCCATACACTACCAAAGAAACTGAGGAACCACCTGATCAGCATCCTATACAGCAAACAGGAAAACATCAAAAAAGAGCTCTCCAACCTGGAGACTTTCATAAATAACCAACCCTCCACACAAATGGACTTTACTAAAATAAGACAGGAGATCTACACTACACACTTCACTTCTCTACAAAGGAAAAAGGACTGTAAGCTGTCTAAAATCCTACCTGTCACATGAGGCCACAACAGTGGTACCCCTCACTCACCCAGCAATATCGTCAATTTATCCAGCTACACACTCAACCCAGCAGAAGAGTCTGTCCTATCTCAGGGACTCTCTTTTTGCCCCAGCACCCCCACGAACATGATACAGTTCTGCAGTGATCTGGAAGTCTACTTTCGCCGCCTTCGACTCAAAGAATACTTTCAAGATAACACTGAACAGTGCACTGATACACAGATACCCTCCCACCAACAACACAGGAAGAAGAACTCCACATGGACTCCTCCTGAGGGTCAAAATGACAGTCTGGACCTATACATAGAATGCTTCCGCCGACGTGCACAGGCAGAAATTGTGGAAAAACAACATCGCTTGCCTCATAACCTCAGTCATGCAGAACACAATGCCATCCAGAGCCTCAGAAACAACCCTGACATTATAATCAAAGAGGCTGATAAAGGAGGTGCTGTTGTCATCATGAACAGGTCTGACTACCAGAAGGAGGCTGCCAGACAACTCTCCAATACCAAATTCTACAGGCCACTTTCCTCAGATCCCACTGAGGAATATACTAAGAAACTGCACCATCTACTCAGGACACTCCCTACAATAACATAGGAACAAATCAACATACCCTTAGAGCCCCGACCGGGGTTATTCTATCTACTATCCAAGATCCACAAACCTGGAAATCCTGGACGTCCCATCATCTCTGGAATTGGCACTCTCACTGAAGGACTATCCGGATATGTGGCCTCTCTGCTCAGACCCTACGCCACCAGCACTCCCAGCTATCTCCGTGACACCACTGATTTCCTGAGAAAACTACAATGCATTGGTGACCTCCCAGAAAACACCATCCTAGCCACCATGGATGTGGAGGCTCTCTACACAAACATCCCACATGCGTCTGACCAAGTGGGCATTCACCCACGAAAGCTTATGCTCCAATACATCCGTTAGTCTTAAAGGTGCCACAGAACCCTCTGTTGCTTTTTACATATCCAGACTAACATGGCTACCCCTCTGATACATTCCCAGAGAGTAGTTATCAGTGGTTCACAGTCATACTGGAAGAGCATAATGAGTTGGGTCCCGCAGGGATCAGTTCTGGGTCCGATTCTTTTCAATAACTTCATCAATGATTTAGATAATGCCATACAGAGTACACTTATAAAGTTTGTGACTGATACCAAGCTGGGAGGGGTTGCAAGTGCTTTGGAGGATAGGATTAAAATTCAAAATGATCTGGACAAACTGGAGAAATGGTCTCAAGTAAATAGGATGAAATTCAATAAGGACAAATGCAAAGTACTCGATTTAGGAAGGAACAATCAGTTGCATACATACAAAATGGAAAATGACTGCCTAGGAAGGAGTACTGTGGAAAGGGATCTGAGGGTCATAGTGGACCACAAGCTAAATATGAATCAACAGTGTAACACTGTTCCAAAAAAAGCAAACATCCTTCTGGGATGTATTAGCAAGAGTGTTGTGAGCAGGACACAATAAGTAATTCTTCTGCTCTACTCTGCACTGATTAGGCCTCAACTGTAGTATTGTGTTCAGTTCTGGGCACCACATTTCAGGAAGGATGTGGACAAATTGGAGGGAGTCCATAGAAGAGCGACAAAAATGATTGCAGGTCTAGAAAACATGACCTAGGAGGGAAGATTGAAAAAAACTGGGTTTGTTTAGTTTGGAAAAGAGAAGACTGAGGGAGGACATGATAACAGTTTTCAAGGTTGTTACAAGGAGGAGGGAGAAGAATTGTTCTTCTTAACCTCTGAGGATAGGACAAGAAGCAATGGGCTTAAATTGCAGCAAGGGAGGTGTAAGTTGGACATTAGGAAAAACTTCCTAACTGTCAGGGTGGTTAAGCACTGGAGTTTGTGGAATCTCCATCATTGGATATTTTTAAGAGCAGGTTAGACAAACACCTCTCAGGGATGGTCTAGATAATATTTAGTCTTGCCAAGGACTGGACTAGATGACCTCTTGAGGTCCCTTCCAGTCCCATGATTCTATGATCATCCATAGATCTCAAAGTGCCTTTACAAAGGAGGGTAGGTGTAATTATCCCCATTTTGCAGATTAAGAAACGGAGGCATAAAGAAATGAAGTGAGTTGCCCAGCAGTTGGTCCTCCCACAGGGATCTTTTTGCAGAGCTTCACAGTATAGGTCTACACACCTCTGGCCTGCAGTGCAGTACTCAGTTCTCCTTATAAGCTCCTCCTCCAGCCTGTGCATGCATTGCAGGTGTGGCAGGATGGAGCTGCCTAGGCCCAGAGCAGTTCCTAAACCCCTTTCTCTCCTGTGTGGGGGTTTGTAAACTCCACCGTAGTGGCTTAAGAATTAAGTATTGCCGCTAGCCCTCGCTTGCAGTGTATGGTATTTTGATTGGAAAATGGGTTTCTTTTCTCCTCCATTACTACAAATGTTCCAGGGCAGTTGCATGTCTGTGGTGCTGATTTGTTTCTCCAATCTCCACCCCATCCTACCAGTGGATGTAATAGCTATAATATAATCACATGATTAAATACTGTGTTTAACTCCAACTGACTGGCAACTGTATATTGTCAGAGTGCAGGGGATGGGATTATGTGACTGACATCTGTCGTGTAAAGATTTGTTTCATTTTATTTAATTTTATTTTTAAATTTCAGCACATGCCGAAAACATCCAGTTAGCGGAATCTGTGCGGGCAAAGAGTGAATAAAAGAGTGTATTTTATTTATTAGCTTTAACTTTGTGGTTCCCAAATCCAAAGCCCTTTCTTTGAAGTTAAAGGAATTGGACTATAGGATGTGTATTCATATATGGTATCCCTTATATATAGTGAATGAGGAGGTGCACAAGTCAAATAGAGGCCAGTTTTTCCACAAAGCTAGATTTTCAAAAGAGTTCAACTACCAGCAGCTCCCATGGTGACACTTTTCTTTTGAAAATATCAGCCTCAATACTTAAAAATCATGAGTCAGGCCCCCCAGAAATACTAGATTGGCTTAAATATAGTAAATTTGAGGTTCTTTTTACTTGCCTCCTGGCTTTTGAGCTCTTAGAGTTTTTGTGCTTTTCTCCACAATTGACAGCTAGGAACTTACTGTTATTTTTCTTTTAATGAAACCTGATATTCTTACATAATTATATACATCTGGAAGCGGAGGGTCAGATTTTTAAAAGTTTTTTATGTGTTTTTTTGTTGTTGTTCATTGAAAGAAATCAGATGCTGTGTTTCAATATAACTTTTTACAATGGAATTGAAACAATGGGAGGTAAAATTAAAATGCACAGCATTAAATCTACTGAGCCTCTGCTGCTCAAAACTGTATTTCACCTACAGAGAAGTAGCATTCAGCACTTAGTCTGAATTAGTAGGGCTAACTTCACACCATTAAGGGTGGTGTATGCAACTGTACTTTGTCCGATTATGCAAACTCAACCTTTTGAAGCTTCACCCTGAGATGGGGACCTTTTATATTTGGGGAAGTTCTATGGTCTGAGTTATACAGGTCAGACTAGATGATCACAGAGGTCCCTTCTGGCCTTGGAATCTACTAAATCTTTGTCCACTGATCACTTGTTCCACGAGGACAAGATCAGAGGCTCAAACTGTATAAAGGAGTGATTCACAGATTCTTGCTCTGAGCAAAAGGTGTTATGGACTTGTAACCACAGAAAACAAAACCTTGGAGGTTGAAGTGCTGACGCCTACCAGAGCCCTTGTTAGAGGTGGGATGATCTCTGCTTATTGGCATGCATGTAGGTTCTTTTATTGGTTTTAATATGTTTTCTCTGAACTGCTTTTGCCTTAAGAATAAATGTGCTTGCTTAGGAAAAACTGTATGGTACCTTGTAACTGTGGGCAAATTTGCTGTTTAGAGCCTCTGAGGAGAAAGCAGAGTAAGCTCCGACACCTGGCTCCAAGCATGCCCATTGGCCTCTGGTTCCTGAACTCTGCACTGACCACCAGGCCTGGACACCCATTTCCCACTTGCTGGTACCGGTTTTCCACAGATGCTGACCCAGCATGGGGGAGTTACAGCATAGCATTTTGGTGCACACACCTCTAGCCTGACCTGTGGGGTAGTGTAGACATGCCCTAAATCTCTCAAATCGGAATGGGTGCCAAGTACCGTCAAATGTCATGCTGTTTGTGGTGATGCACAAGTCTATTAGAAGGAATGGGCAAAAGTCACCAGTTCACAAAACATTTTGCAACTGTACATCCAGCAGGAGAGAAGGTTTTGTTCACAGCCAGCCTGGACCAGTGACCTAGAAATGAAAATCATCTTTCCCTCTACCCCACTCCCATCTATCCAGATGTCTGGGAAGAGAAGATTTATAAATTCACTGAAATTTTTGATATCTTTCCAAAAACATCCCATGCCAATAGTTTCAGCAATGCCCTGAGTAGATCTAGATGATCACAAGACAACAATCTGTTAACAGTCTCACTGTTACATGTTCTGCTTTGATGTGTTGTAAAAGAGCCCACTGCTTATCTCCTTGGCATGCAGCCACAATAGCAGCAGCAGTAGTTATTTTTGGATCATTCTTTGCCAATAATGATGATGGTTCCTTCTGGCCTTGAAGTCTGAGTATTGGCCTAGGAATACCAGATTTCTGACATTAAGGGGTTAAGTTGCACCTCTCCCAGTAAGATATCATGAAGAGCTGGCTGGCTGTATAACTTTGCCCTTGACCAAAAGTGTACAAAGATTGTAGTGCATATGTCCTGAGAAACAGACAGATGCTTCATGTCATAAAAATGACAGATGGAGATGTAAAAACTACAAGTCCATTGACCCATCATCTACCTACACTGGACAACATATCAATCTGCACTTTCTGGTAAGATTTTCTAATGTTAGGGGTTAATAATCCATAGACCAACACTCCATGCATTACACTGGGACTTTCTGAAACCCGGGTTGACATTGTTTTGTTGGCCAGAAAAAAAATATGTCATTACTGTTATTATTATTGTTGAAAGTGTGAGTTAGAATTCTAAACACTGACACCTTAAATGGTTGAATGGGAAATAACTGTGGTAACAGTGTGTTGAGCAATGTTGAACATTTGAAGCGAGGGGCCTGATTCAGCATTGCTATGTGATCCCAGCCAGCCACAGACTAGGAGAGGTACAAACTCAGTCCCTCCAACAGTATCTGCAAAAGGATGAGTCTGCCCTTAATTTTTTTCCTATAAAGAAAACAAAATTTGCAAGTTAAAAGGACAAAGGTGTGTATTTAACTTGCCAATTCATCTCTCTTTCTCTCTCTCTCTCACACACACACACCTATTACTCCAGAGCTAGTTGTGGCTTGATAGTTGAAATTGGGTTCTGAAATTGGCTTAAAATGGGGCACACATCCCTGTTTTTCCCAACACCTGACCTTTTCATGTGAAATTTCACAGTGTTATTTTTTATGCTCTTTGAATTTTCTAAGCCGTTTTGTTTAGATACATTTTTAATAGCATTTAAACTTGGTTGTGGCTGAAATTTGTCTGTGTCAATCTGATTATTTTGTTTACAACTATTTAAAAATGTTGCTTATCTACACAAAAATTGGTTGAGAAAGAAAACTTGAGTAGATCTAGTCAACATTTTTTAAATGTAGTATTTAGGGATATTTTATCCATTACTTGGTTAGTTGCAACTGACAAATAAAATCTTCTCTGTTATAGACATAAAAGGTGATATTTTCAAAAGCACTTGGGGGCAGATTTACAAAGGCACCTAAAGATGCAGATGGATACCCACTGAGATTTAAAAAGCATCCAAGCGGGCAAGGGGCCTTACTCCTACTGACTTCAATTAAAATCAATGGAACTTGTAGATATTTTTTTCAAAAGCATGTAAATGACTTAGGAGCTTAAATCCCACAGACTTTCAATGGGACATAGGCTCCTAAATCACTTGTGGCTTTTGGAAATCCCACCCAAAATCTTCTGTTGGCAGCCACACATTTCTGTCCAGTTTTATTCTCTCACAACTTCTGTACACCATAGACCAAACACTGCAACCTTAATTCTGTCCCTTATGAATGTCAGTTTTCTAGCAACCGATTTAACAGACTAACTCATCCCAATACATTAATCTACCACATACAAATCCACAACTAATAATGCTAGGAGGGGGCAGTTTGGTGGAGCGGTATGTCCAGAATAATGGGTTAAGGGGGCAGGATTAGGGCCTCAGCAGCCTGAATCTCTGAGGTGCTGTGAACTGACAAATCTCACAGGATATGTGGAGACTCAGCTTCCTCAAAAAATCAAGGGGCCGGATTGAAGGGCCTAACATAGGCATCCAATTGTGAGAAATTTGGCCTGAGTGTTTGTCTCTTGTTGATAATACGTATGTGTGCTCTGAAATGCTCTCTGGATAATCAAGCCAGTTCTGTGTTGTCATTGATGTTTGACCACATATTTGGCTCATTTCAACAGGTGGATGTTTCCCTGAGGAAAATCAAACAACAGATTAAATACCCACTTAAACGAAAAGCTGGCTTTTCTTTGGCCTCCAGGAAAAACCTGAAAGTAGCTACCCCACACTTACTGTTTCTAACATGGAGATAAAAAGAGATTTAGAACTGAATATCACTACCTTGATAATCACAGTATGTCCTGTCACAGCACTGTTATTCATTTGATTATTTTTATCATAGAAGAAGGCCAGAACATAGAATCAAACATTTCAAGCCTGTTTTTATCTGCTTCCATTACTCCACAATACATTTTTTTTAAATTAATGGGAATTTGCTCATGGCTAGTGTGGAGCAGATTCTGTAAGTGTTAAAACAAATTACTGCAACTCTTTCCATAATGATTTTTTTTAGCCATCATAAATATAGTGATAGTTCATCTTTGATACTGAAAATGCAGATCTGGATGATGGATTATAACACAGTGGATTAGCTCCTCCTGTTTATTAGTTTCCTCTTGATTTATTAGGGAAGAATGGTTTTTATCATGAGGCCAAAGCTGAGGCTTTTATTCAGGGTTCGATCCTTCTCCCACTGAAGTCACCAACTTCAATATGAGAAGGATCTGGCCTCCTGTTTTTTACTCAATGGGCCTGATCCTGAAAGCATTGAGGACTTTCAACTCCCCTTGCCCTTGTGGAGAAAAGAAGGTGCCCTGCACCTTGCAGAAGACATTCAGCACCTCGGAGGATCAGGTCCACAACCAACAGAACCAGTAAAGCTCCTTAATCCTGTGATTGCTCATGGAAAATATATTAAACAAATGCCAGTCCTTCCTCCAGATTACATTATCTTTCTCCTTTCTCAAGTCTGCCTTGAATAGTGAGAAATTTACTGTTACAATATATTACAGTCAGCCCTGTAGCACTCTCTTCCAGTACTAGGTGACCTCTCAGATAATGGAAATGCCCTGCCTTTCAGCTCTGTCATAACTAGGATCACAATAAACTGCCACAGAAAAACGGTTACACCGCTGAGACCCCTTAAGACCCAGACTCATGGATGTAGAGATTCATATGATTATGTTAAGGAGAACGGATTACCTACAGTCATTCATCTTCCCTGAAAAACTGATCTCCAGTCCTGCTGACAAAGACCACATAGCCACTTCCCTTGATTGCACTTATCTCATTTCCAATCACAATAGATATGTACTGAGATAATAGCAATCTTCTGCTCAACCTTTAGTCTGTTGATCTTTATCATTCCCCAACATATGTTGAAAATTACTGATCATGACCAGTATTTCACTCTTTCATTTCTCACTTCACACAATTGCATTTCTTTAAGATGGGAAGAAGGATCTGAAGCAGCAGCATGAGGCAGTAGTACACTTTTTTCAATAATACATAGTTGATCTGCAAAGTCAGGTCTAGTTAACCATGCCTCTCTGAAATGATACGCTCATCTTACTTAATTTTATAGATGTCGGGCCCTCTGACTTCTAGCAGCAGTGCTCATAGCAACCACACTACACTGATTTGGCTGCTAGAGGGACTTCCATGGGTGCGGAGAGGCTGGATTGGCCCAGGGTGTGGAGCGGAGAGTTAATCCCATCTCAAGCAGCAGTAACTCTTCAGCTTGTGGTTGGTTTGGTTTCTGGAGGAGGAGAATGCCGTGTAATGCAGCCCCTCCTCCCAACCCTTCAGCTCACCCACTTTTCCATTGTCAACAGAGTATGTGGCTATTTTGTGGAGGGGGCAAAGTGACTAGGCTCCATGGAGGGGGGCATCCACTTAGCCACTTTTCCTCCCTGCGTGGGATCACTGGCTTTTTGGTGGATTTGCTCCATTCTGCACCATGCAGTGGCGGGGTGGACATATGGATACACAGATGGGCCTCTGTGCTGCAGTTAAGCAGGTATAATAATATTTCCCTACCTCAGAGGGATGTAGTAAGGCTTAATTAATTAATCTTTATCAAGCCCTTTAAGACTCGTGGATGGAAGGTTAAATATAATTGCAAAGTAAAAGGATTCCATTAGACTGCAGATGATCAAAGGCAATGTTTACAGGCTGCAAATTACACGACAGCTAAGCAGTAAATCAATCAAATTATTTAAGTGTATATTGACACGTCTCCCTATTAATCTTTTCTTTCACCAACCTACTCCAATACACACATCACAGAGAAACAAGGTTATTAAAAGGCAAGTCTTAATAGCTAAAGGTGGTGAAGATAATGGAGTTGGTGCCCCAGCAGGGAGGCTACCTTCAAAAAGCATATAGAAAAGCTCAACCCTCCAAGCTAGAACTAGACCAATTTCCGTACTCTCTGCTACTCAGCTGCTCTAACAGCATCTTGAAGAGTCAAAATAATAACTCACAAAGTCTCCACATGTGGTATGAAAAGATTAGACAAGTCTTAAGCAGGCAGGGATTTAAATCCTGACTGATAATACAGTGGTGAAATTATACACCATAAAAAGCAGAGGAAAAGGGGTTGGAGTTTAGTCGAAAGGAAGATTTAATCTGGAGACAAAGACCTTCATATAAATCCATCCCATATATTTTGGATGATTATTTCAAAAGCTGGAACTTGTGCTTGTTGATCTCTTAAACTGATTACTGAGAAAATGTCTGCACTTTTAGAAATAGTCATTGACAGACATGCATTTCAGATGTCCTTTTTCATTGGTTTTTATTTCTTAACAAAGCTAGATTGCATAATACTTCTGATATTTTCAAATAACACAGATATCTTGGAATTCAATTTGTAGTGCAGCTGTATAATTTATTGTACAATAGCTACATCATGTTCCAGGAGACAGCAACATAGAGACTGACTGAATTCCAGCACAGAAGAGAGTTGTTTCAAAATGATAAGATCATTTTGTCAAGGGGGGAAAAATAACGATGGGAAAAGATACTTTCTTCACCATCAAATTTTGATACTTTGGACCAACCTTCAAGTTACTGAACAGAAGAGAAATTGTATTAAATAGTGTAGGAGTCCCTATGTCGTTTGAGCGTCATATACACTAAAAGCAACACTAGGGAGTGCTGGTGCATGTTTATGCAAGGATCTCTTATAAAAGTGCTTTCTTGATAGAGACATTAATGTAATTTTTTTAATTGCAATATATCTATATTAATGGTTAAAAGGAACACAGAAATGGCCATATTGAGTCAGACCAATGGTCCATCTAGCCCAGTATCCTGTCTTCTGACAGTGGCCAATGCCATGTGCTTCACAGGGAATGAACAGAACAGGCAATCATCAAGTGATCCATCCCCTGTCGTCCACTCCTGGCTTCTGGAAAACTGAAGTTAAGGATACTCAGAGCATGGTATTGCATCCCTGCCCATCTTGGCTAATAGCCATTAATGGAACTATCCTCCATGAACTGATGTAGATATTTTTTCAACCTGTTATAGTCTTGGCCTTCACAACATCCCCTGGCAAAGAGTTCCACAGGTTAACTGTGCATTGTGTTAAGAAGTGTTTGTTTTAAACCCGATGCCTATTAATTTCATTGCATGACCCCTACTTCTTGTGTTATGTGAAGGAGTAAATAACATGATAATAGCTAACATTTAAATAGCACCTTGCATCAAAGGATCTCAAAATGCTTTTCATATTTATAAAGTGATTTTCAACCTGATTTCTCCTCACTCAGGGCTGAAATGTAGCCACCTCTGGTGGACCACAGCAGTCAAATAACAAGACAAAACAGCACTGCAAAAGAGTTTCATGGCAGGAAATGTAGAATACTTTGCCCAAACAAATCTGCAGTACAGGAGAACTTTAGGGAAGCTGAATGTAATTTCCCAAGTTGGCATTGGTCCTGTACTAACATCCTTATTTCTGCTGTGGTGGGTTTGTTTATTTGTTTGTTTGTTTGTAATGATCACAAATGAGAGTATCTTGGTTTTCTCTCCTAATTAACACACCCAGTGTGTACATGTGGTTTCACCAATCCATTCCAAAGACATTCCACACACGTTGTAGTTGGGCTGAAGGTAGCCCTTTCCTGGATTTGATTTTATTCACAAAAGGAACTCAAAATTAAACAGTATAAAATCCAGCTAAGCCTTCTCGAGAATCTTGACATCTCAAGGGACTTGTCTCCAGGACCTCAGCCTATTTCCCCTCACCAAAGAGAGCCACTCCCATCTC
Organism: Terrapene triunguis; assembly: GCF_002925995.2. NCBI lineage: Eukaryota > Metazoa > Chordata > Testudines > Emydidae > Terrapene > Terrapene triunguis. Next base: position 11,659,973 of record NW_020664420.1, on the reverse strand, counting down.
CTTCACTTAGAGGGGCAACAAGTCACTTGCAACAGTGAATCAGGAAAACCCATTTAACCCTTTCCACTGAGGCAAAATGTGTTACAAACTAAAGGAGATTCCCCTTCTGACAAGAAAGTTGACTGACCAATTGGTGGTTCTGTGAAAAGTCAAAAATTGGTCCAGCCTGGGTCCCTTTCTCTGGGAAACTGACTGGCTAAGTGGGACAAGTGGCAACCTTGACATATTGTAGAATACTCTGAACTACAGAAAGTTTATCTTCCTTTTGAGGATGAAACATGTGTGCAAGTATTTACAGCTGGAGAAACCAGAGAACAAAGTGCAAAGGGTCTGCAAAGAAGCTCCAAAATATACTGAACACTAATTAAAATATTTCCAATTAACCACAAATAGATTAAGCATCTAGCAACTGGACATTTTTCCATGCCCTTCAAGGGAACTAATATTTGGCCCAGTATGTAAAGTGTGAGAAATACTGTGTGTGTGTGTGTGTGTGTGTGTGTGTGTGTGTGTGTGTGTGAGAGAGAGAGAGAGAGAGAGAGAGAGAGAGACAATACAAAGTCAATACACCAACTAACAATGTACTGTTCAAATCTAATAAACAATTCACTGATCAGATCAAATTTCTGAAAATACATTGTAAGAACATATATTATATTACAATGAAAATAGAGGGAAGATTATTTTGACCAACCATATGGACTCTATTACTAATATTTATAATGAAGAATTATTTGTAAACCTTAAAGAAATTCAGCATGAGAAATGCAGAGCTGCTGCAGAAGTAGATCATTACTAACCATATCTAACATGGAAACACCGTTACACTGCATACTTACATTCAGGCTGCGTGACAACCTTGATGGATTGCGAGCTCTCTCCTGGTCCCCATTCATTATATGCCACCACTCGGAATGTGTAAGTCTCCTCTGGTTTCAGATTTCCCACTGTAAGCTGAAGTGTCTCAGACTGTGTTGTGTTCTGTGCCCGTTCCCTAAGTAAAAACATTAGCACAGAAAAAGAACTTTAAAATTAACATAGCCTTCCAAGCAATACTTATTTAATAATACTTGGCAAGCTAGCAAAGTATCGCTAATTCTTTTAACTCTGACTTTGGGCTATAGAGTTTCTTTTAGGTGCCTGCAGCATTATGTTACAAATTAACTCATGCGATGGGGCCCAAGATAAATGCTGCAAGGACTACAAGAAAGTCAGAGGCATTCTATTATAAACACTTAATAAGCAACACAATCTTCTGGTTCCTTCCCTGTCTTAATACAATAGGAAATGGAACTGATGGGAAACAAATAGCTATTCAATAAGCAGAAACATCTGCGATCTTGACAGTGAGATGCGTACTGGATCATAAACATTGGGCTAATGACAGAAAAACAGGTTCTGATGGTTCCACAAATCAAGCTTTGGCAGTGCCGCTAACAGATGTGCCTTCCTGATGATAATGGGGACAAAAGTACATCACCGCCCAGCTAGCAGTGCTGTGTTCAGTGGTGTCAGAGATGAGGTGTATCCATTGATTCCGTCTCCATTACAAAGGTCTGAGGAAAGCAAATTTGTAAAGTTTGCGCTCTGCCCCACTTAGCTCTTTTAGCATCTTGGCAAAAATATCACAGTGATTATTAAGAAGTGGTGTTCTCATAGCCTAGGAAGACAAACAGTCTCTGATTCATGTGTGCAACTCCCATGGCTGTCAACTGCAGTTGAGCACAAGGGCAATACATTGCAAAAAGTATCTGGGAGTGTGGCCTGTTTATGAACTGAATAAGGATTTTAGCCTTAGTCCCCTAAGATAGGAGTATGGTTGGTCTTGTGCATGTACCCAAAGCTGGGAGAGAGACTACAGGGAATCCTCCTTCCTTCGCACATCTTCTCAGATTCCAGCCATGTTACTGATCCTGGCCTCTAAGCACACAAAGACTAAGGGTGTGCCTATTGGTGGCACTGGACTCCCTAAATAGGACAGGAGGAAGCCATCATTTCATGTCCTTCCCTACTGACCAGTAGACAGAAGGCAGCATCAGGAGAGCATGTTACACCTCGAGAAATGGACTGCTGTGACCACAGCTGTGTGGAAACACCCTGCATTCTCAGAGGCATTGGTAATACTCCAGGCCCAATGCCTCTGAGGGCTGCAACTGGGGCAGTGCTCCTCCATACTTCCCTACGTTAGACTGTGGCTTAAAAGCTACCGTAGACCCATATGTGTTAAACAGAGGGATAGAATCTTCCGATTCAGAGAAATAGTGAAGGCTTAGTAGGTTCAGGCTTGGTGTTTGGGCTCCCTGGAATCTCACCTTCACAGATTCCGAGGCCAGAAGGAACCATAGTGATAATCAAGTCTGACACTCTGCATAGGCCAGGCCACAGAACTTCCCCAGAATAATTTCTACAGCAGATCTTTTAGGAAAATATCCAATCTTGATTTAAAAAAAGGTCAGTGATGGAGAATCCACCACGACCCTTGCTGAATTGTTCCAATGGCTAATTACCCACACTGTCAAAAAATGTACACCTTATTTACCATCTGGATTTGTCTAACTTCAACCTCCAGCCATTGGATTCTGTTATACCTTTCTCTGATAGACTGAAGAGTTCTTTATTAAATATTTGTTCCCCATGTAGATACTTACAGACTGTAATCAAGTGACCCTTAATCTTCTCTCTGTTATGCCAAATAAACTGAGCTCTTTGAGTTTATCACTATCAGGCAAGTTTTCTAATGCTTTAATCATTCTTACGGGTTTTCTCCGAACCCTCTACAATGTATGAACGTCCTTCTTGAATTGTCAGCACCAGAACTGAACAAACTATTGCAGCAAGAGTCACACTAGTGCCAAATACCGAGGTAAAATATCTTCTCTACTCCTACTGAAGATTCCTGTTTATGGATCTCAGAATTGCATTAGCTCTTTTGGCCGCAGCGTTACATATGGAGCTCAAGTTCAGAGATTATCCACCATGACCCCAAATCTTTTTCAGACTCACTGCTTCCCAGGATAGAGTCCCCCATCTTGAAAGTATGGCCTACATTCTGTGTTCCTAGATGTGTAAATTTATACTTAGTCGCATTAAAACACATATTGCTTGCTTGCGCCCGATTAATCAAGCGATCCAGACCCCCTGTCATCTGCAAACTTTATCAGTGATGATTTTTTCTTCTACCTTCTCAGGACTATGTCAACACTACTTTCCTAACAACCAGGCTATAGTGTCAGTCTCTCTCTCTAGATTAGAGCACTTGGGGGGCCCACGTTCAAGTCCTTGCTCTGCTTCATTCAGACAAAGCACTGGTGGATTAGCCAAAGCACTGGTGAATATAGTCTAGGGAGGAAACCAGCAATGTCCTACATAGAAGATAGTGGTGACTTCATAGGTCTCTTCTAATGGTTCAAGCAGATAAACAGCAACAGGTGGATTTCCTGTCACATGGGCCAGGGAGCTGGGGAGTAGAGCTGTTCCTCCAAAATGGGAAAAGGAGGGGAGCTCTCCCTTTGCTTTTAGCAGAGGAAGTAGACCTGTGGTTGACCAACTCAAACTCTCTTAACCTCTGGTCTCTTTCATCTCTAATTTCTATTATTATTATGGTGGAATCCAGAACATACCAAGCTCCTCCCTCCTTTTGGGAAATGGAATCTGTTGAACTCAAAACCAAAATAAGCCATATTCCAGGCTCATTGACCCTGAGTGCAACTCCGCTGTAGTCAGTGAGGTAGCAAGAGATTCATGTCAATGCAGAATCTAGCCCATAACAACCTTTTCATTAAATCTTTGCAATGAGGGAATTCACAACAGTAAGAAATAAAAGAAAAAAAATAACTTCAGTGAGCTATGGGATGGTCAGACACGTATTGCTATTGTCTATCAGAACCACTTCTTTGTTCAGATAAATAAGTAACAGAAGAGGCCCTTCAAAGCACAAAATGGTAGAAAGGAAGTGATAAAAGGAAAACAGAGATGAAGCAAAAATGGGAAATTCCATTCACCTAAATCTCAAAAAATGAAACTTCTCTTAAGTTCAGCAGCTTCTCTAGAACTTTTGATGTGTGTATTTGCTTTTATATATCTGTTTATCTTCCTCTGTGGCAACGCTACCTGCAGTGATGTCCATAGGCACAGCACATTAGGGACGATACACAGACTCCAGCACTTCTGCAGCAAATCTACTTCAAGTAATATGCAAAGGAAATACTTGAATTTTCTTTCCATGTTATGTAGATCTCCAATCAAGGAACTGAATAGCCTATATTGCCTGCTGAGTACAGTTATTTCCCCTAACTGTATCAGATCTACACTTTAGGCTTAAAGGGCCTGAATCTCCACTGCTTTACAACCTGTGTAGTCTGTGCAAAATTGGGTGCAAAATGCTACCAACAGTGTGTGTGAAAATGCTGACCTAGAAGCATTTTGTCCTCTGCAAAATAATGAAGAATCAGACCCACTGGACACAGACATGGGGGTATTTATAACTATTTTGCTCCATCTTAATCCATTCAGAATTAGGCTTGTCAGAACAAGGGCTCAATAAGCCAATAGTGATTATGGCTGGAACTTTCAAAAGCACCTCAGAGATTTAGGTACTCATACTACATTGAATTTCAGTGGTATTTGTGTGTCTAACTCCCTTAAGCTCTTTGAAAAATCACAGTCTAAGGTGTTCCCATCCCTGGCTATCTTGCTCTATACTAACCAATACTTCCCTCTTTATATGCCAGAAAAGATGAACAGTATTATACTAGAGCAGGTTCCATTATTTTTCTAACTCCTATTTGGGGGGGTTTCAGGCTGTCATATTGAGGATGTCTTCCAAATAAAGTATTAGAAACCTGACGTCTGAGTCTAGAAATGTTCTTTTTGCAACTGCAACACATAATTGTCCTATATGCCTTATATCCCAGATTAATGACCTGAGACTAGCTGATGTATTGATTTATAAAATCTAAGGAGTTTTTCTATGCTTCCCCCACTTTCTCCTAACTTCAAAAAATAAGAAATGTACCATAGCAAAAGTAAATTTTCCAAACTTGACTGAGTAAGGACTGAGTAATAACCCAAGCAAGGACCTCGGGATTTAACCTGGGGAAAATAAGAAAGAAAAAAGGGCTGAGATTCATCAGATCCATTTGGGACTTTATGATTGCTTTCAAGTTCACGTGGGAAGCAACCCAATACTATGGTGACGGGCAGTAGCATAAAGCCATAAGATAGATAGACAGACAGAATAATAAATTCTTACTTAGGAACCTACATAAGTGATTTGATTTTCATATGAGAAGGATGAGCATTCATTAGGGCACTAAGCTAGTACTTGGGAGACCTCGGTTCAGGTACCTGCTCTGTGACAGCCTTCCTGTATGACCTTGGGCAAGTCACTTAGTTTTTCTCTGCCTCAGTTCTCCATATATAAAATGGGGGTAATAGCACTACTCTACCTCATAGGAGCATTGTGATGAGAAATACATTGACAATTGTGAGGTGCTCAGGTACTGAGGTAATGTGGGCTATATGAAGTTCCACAGATAGTGAGGAGGATCCAGCAGCTCCCACTGAAATCGGGTGCCTTTAACTTTAGACAACCAGTTTTTGACAATCTAGGCCACAGCATTCATGTGTAAAATAAACGACAGTTTCTAATGTGGTTCACCTGTTTATAAGATGGAGCCTACAATACGTAATTTCCAAAGGTGAATGTAGATCATCTTACATAAGTGTATCAGGGTGTTAATAATGCAATTACATTGTTCCCATACACCTCTTAGGTGAGCAACAAATGCTTTTACAATGTATCAACCACATAATTAGTTGTTTCAAGGTGGAAGAGTCATGTTTAATGTTCCTTGCTGTGAAATGAATATTATCAATTTAATAAGATTTTAGCACCTTACGTTTTTTTGGTACCTCTCACTATCTTCACTCCTGTGAAGTAGCAGAAAGACCTGGATTATAACAGGAAAACAACAAACAAACTTGAACAGTGACTCTGGGAATAATTTGTAAAAGCTTTAGGATTAAAATCTTTCTGGGAGATATGTGTTAGTCAATACAGGGGTAGCCTAGTGAAATTCTATAGACTGTATGTAGCGGGGCGGTCACCCCACTCCAACCCTGAAGGGGTTAAAACAGCCCTGGGAAAGGGCTGCCCCAGGAAGCCAATCATGGGTGGGCTTGAGGCAGCCAATCAGGGCCCAGCTGGGCCAATATAAGAAGGGCTCCTGGGGAGAAGGCAGGCAGAGATTCTCTCCCTCTCTGGAGAGAGAAGGACCACGCTGCCTGGAGGAGCAAGGGTATCTGAGGCTGAGCAGTGCTGGGGAAGGGCAAAGTTGCTGGGGGCTCCAGCCTGGCAACTCCCCAGGCTGAGGCCTTGGTTAAGGCTTAAGAAGGTACTGGGGCTGCAGAAGGGCAGCCCGGGGTTAGGCAGAGGCAGCTGGTCCAACCCCTTGCTGGTGATGAGTGGCCATTACAGTCTGCCCCTTGAGAAAGGGGCTAAATGATGACTGGCAGCAGCCACTGAGGCAAGGTGGGTGTAGAGGGTTGGGGGTTCCCTGGGGAGGAGAGACCCAGCATGTGGGGGTACTGTGGTGGGCAGAACCCCAGGGTAAAAGGGCACAAGGGTCTGGGAGGGACATGGGGCCCAGAGGCAGGCAAGACACCATCCAGCAGAGGGTGCTCTGGCTGGAGCTTGAGCTAATTCCCAAGACGACCAGCAGGAGGCGCGGTGCTGGTGAGCCTCACTTCGCTACACTGTATTACAAAGGTCAGACTAGATAATGATCTGATGGCCTTTCTGGCCTTAAGATTTTGCACTTGTTAATCTGTGACCAAAAAGAAAAACAAATGAATGCCTTGGTCCTTTATAATATTAATGTAGGACCTGATCCTCCATATGTGGACCTTTACGTCAAGGGGAGTCCTATTGTCGCCGAAAGGACCAATCTCTTTGCAAAATCAGGGCCTTAATTTTATTTATCAGAGGAAAAAACTCTGATTTATTAATAGTAACTAAGAAGAAAGATGGGCACAAACCAAAATGCCAGATCCAAACGAATTCAGAATTTGAAAGGTTAGAATCGAAACGTGGACATTGCTTCTTGGGCCAATGTCTAGCTGAAAATGTATATATTACAGTATAAATATAGTATTCCTCTTTTTATTTTCCACTGAAAAGATTAAATTCCATGAATACTGTGCAGGTTAACTAGACATATTCTGAGGTGATATTTGAACTGAATGTATTTTTTCTCAAATAACATGCAATAGATCATGAACAAATTGCCAAAAGTAAACAATGGGTCTGTCTTTGTGGTGACTACATAAAGATGTAAAGATCAAATGCCTGCACGAATCAATGCCCACACTTGTCCAGGGTCAGCCTGACAAAGACAGAGATGGGCGGGAGGAAGATTAAAGATGAAAAGAAGAGTGAATGCAAACAAATGACCAGCGAGCAAATCTGCGTGTTTAAATTAAACCAGGAAAGAGAACTGAATAAAACAAAGTACAATATGAGGTCAGGTTTAAAAATAGTTCAGCCTGAATCATGTCAACAGCCCCAAAATTTGGGGGAATATATGAAATCTGAACCAGGATGTGGATCTGAATATTGAATCTATCTCCCTATTATTATGAGTGAATTTTCACAGGAAAAAAATGTGCTACACAGTGCACAGAACAAACAGAAACTTGCTCAAAAGAGCTTGTAATCTATATAATATGCCAAACCTAAAGCCTGTATTCAAATGCCCCTGAGCTTTGGGGGAATTAAAAAAGCTGGATCTGGATCCAGTTTTTGCATCTTCAGTCCATTAATAATTTAAAAGACTTTGAATAAATGTTTCAAAAGCACATAAGTGACTTAGAAATGTAAGGCCTTGTGTACAGTACAGCGAAAAGTCGATCTAAGCTCTGCAATCTGAGTTACGTGAATAGCGTAACTCGAGTCAACATAGCTTACACCTACTTACCGCGGGGTCCACACTATGTGATGTCGACGGGAGACACTCTCCCGTCGACTCCCCTTACTCTTCTCGATCCAGTGGAGTACAGGAGTTGACGGGAGAGCAATCTGCAGTTGATTTAGCGGATCTTCATTAGACCCGCTAAATTGACCATCAATGCATTGATCGCCATGAGTTGATCCCCTGGTAAGTGTAGACAAGCCCCCAGTCCCATTGATTTTCAGTGAGACATAGCAGGAGTAGTATTTATTATTTGTATTATTGTAGCACATAGGAGCCCCAGTCACAGACCAGGCACTGTACAAGCTGCTCACAATCTAGGTAGGCTCCAAAGTGACAAAGTCACTTTTATAAATGGGATATACATGTCTACATGGAAAAGTTTTACAGGTTACACAGATACAGCTATCTAAGTATCATTACATTCTTATCAGTCTAAAAGTGTCTCTTTTTGGTAAACTTATGTCACTTGGGAAGAGGTTTAAACTAGGGCTGTTGATTAATTGCAGTTAACTTACACAATTAACTCAAAAAATTAATTGTGTTTAATCACACTGTTAAACAATAGAATACCAATTGAAATTTATTAAATATTTTTGGATGTTTTTCTACATTTTCAAATATATTGATTTCTAGTGCAACACAGAATACAAAGTGTACAGTGCTCACTTTATATTATTTTTAGTACATTATATTTGCACTGTAAAACGATAAAAGAAATCATATTTTTCAATTCACCTCATACAAGTACTGTAGCGCACTCTCTTTATTGTGAAAGTGTAACTTACAAATGTAGAATTTTTTTTGTTACATAACTACGCTCAAAAAGAAACAATGTAAAACTTTAGAGCCTACAAGTCCAGTCAGTCCTACTTCTTGTTCAGCCAATTGCTAAGACAAACAAGTTTGTTTACATTTATGGGAGATACTGCTGCCTGCTTCTTATGTACAATATCACCTGAAAGTGAGAACGGGCATTCACATGGTGCTTTTGTAGCCGGCGTTGCAAGGTATTTATGTGCCAGATTTGCTAAACATTTGTATGCCCCTTCATGTTTCAGCCACCATTTCAGAGGCCAACACTCAAATGCAGAAACTACAGAACCCAAACAACTCCCCCCCCGCCCACACAAAAAAAACTTCTCCTGGTGGCTTAGATAATGAAAATGAACATGTGTTGGTCCACTCTGCTTTGGATCATTATCGAGCAGAACCCGTCATCAGCATGGATGCATGTCCTCTGGAATGGTGGTTGAAGCAAGAAGGGAGATATGCATCTTTAGCACATCTGCCAAGTAAATATCTTGCGATGCTGGCTACAACAGTGGCATGCGAACATCTCTTTTCACTTTCAGGTGACATTGTAAACAAGAAACTGGCAGCATTATCTGCTGCAAATTGTAACCAAACTTGTTTTTCTGAGCGATGGGCTGAAGGAGGACTGTGTGGACTTGTAGGCTCTAAAGTTTTACATTGTTTTATTTTTGAATGTAGTTATTTTTTGTACATAATTCTACATTTGCAAGTTCAACTTTCATGATAAAGAGATTGCACAACAGTACTTGTATTAGGTGAATTGAAAAATACTATTTCTTTTGTTTTTTTTTACAGCACAAATATTTGTAATCAAAAATAAATATAAAGTGAGCACTGTACACTATGTATTCTGTGTTGTAATTGAAATCAATATATTTGAAAATGTAGAAAACATCCAAAAATATTTAAATAAATGGTATTCTATTGTTAGCAGCACGATTAATTGTTTTTAATCGCTTGAAAGCCTTAGTTTAAACTAAATCATAAAAGCCAGAATATACTTGTATAACAATATCCATTTAAATTTACAACCTAGTTTACATTGAACAAAGCTTTCCCATGTAGACAAGGCTTTAGCCTCCCAAGTGACTATGGCACTGTTGAAAATTTTACCCTTATTTTTAACAGTGTGACATATTTCCATGATAATTTAATGGAGAAGATAAACATTAGCACCCACTAACAGATGTTTATCATTACTTTTGGTCACCTGTTACTTTGAATCCTTTAAAGTATTATAGTTATTTTTTCCTTTAAATAACTATCTTTCCTATATCAGCAGATAGTTTGAAATCATTATGTCTTTTAAACTAAACTATTTTCTCATGCAGATATTCCTTTGGATGCAGGTGTTTTCTGCGGTCTTTCTTTCTTTCTTAATATATTTAGGTTTGTTTTATCATGCTTATAAGAATAAAAAAACCCGCCTTTTACCTTTAAGTGCTTTCCTTATCAGCAAGCAAAACCATTTCAGTGTTTGATCCCCTGAAGCAAGCCTACCCAAGTGTGAAGATTAAAGAGCAGGCCATCAAAAATACACCAAAGGTGAGGGTATATGATAAATGCCTTCACTTCCAAAGGGGTTTCTCTTTGGAAGTGTTGAGTCAGGGGAGCCCTCTTGTTCAAATTACAGTCCCACGCTAAACAAACTTCTCCCACTCTCTCCCCTTTAGATGTTTTTGGTGACTGGTAAGGAAAGACATCCTTGAAAGGAGTCCAGCTTGTTTTCAGCAATCCACTGTTCCTGTTAGCTCAAGTTCAAAGACTCACCTGGCTCTTTGGCATCCAATAACAGCATGTAATGCAAGAGAGCTGATGGGGAAGGTTTAAAATTTACTTACTGGAAAGCTGGATTAGCAGTGAGGCAATAGCTTCAACCTAGCAAGTGTACAATCTGAGGAGACTTGGTTCTCAATCTGCTTCTCAAACCTATGAGATGGATGTCACCCAGTAGTTACAGTACAGCTAAAGATTGGCTCTGAAGATGTTTGATGGTATGGACTTATACACATCCCTAGCATTACTGGTACTGTCAATTGTCAAGCAAAATTACTGTTATCCTCAAACTGGGAAAAGCTTCTTACTCTAGAGTTGCAGTAATTTGCCTGACAATTTCTTTGCATGCCTGAGGTTAATGTCATACCCACTCTTTTTGTAAAGAGAAAAATAGCTCTTCTGTAAAAATGTATAAACAATAAATGACTCAGTAGCCCATGCAAGTGCTGAAAGGAAAACTACATTCATTTGGTTCAGCCTCAGAGGCTGAAAGTTCAGAAGACCAGAGGCACTTCTCGCCATGGCTAAACTGGGAAATGTATTTTTTTAAGAAAGTTTTTAATTATAACTGGCATCTTTAAGCTAAGTGCTGGAGGCTGCCATCTTGCTAAAAAGTTGTTGTTGTTTTTTTTTTTAATATTGGAAGCATGAAAACCCTCTGCAAGAGAGTGTTAACAACTTCCATACTTGGGTTAGTGCTAGATTCTGACACCCTCCCATTGCATAGTGCCTTACTCAGTGAGTAGTGCTACTGAAATTAAATGGAAGAAAATATTCAACCAGTGTAAGGGAATCAGAGGCAGCCCTTAATATACAGATATAGATGTGGATATAGCTTGCAATCTTAAAAAAAATAACAATAGTTCTATATAAATGTTTCATATTTAAATACTGAAGTATTCTTTTGACTGTTAAGCTGTTACTGGCCATTGTTGAAAACAGGATACTGGGCTAGACAGACCACTGGTCTGATTCAGTATGGCAATTCTTAGACTAGCATTAAAGCAGATGAGAAATAACTGTAATAATGCTTTGCGTTGTTACAGTAACGCCCCACTTAACGTCCTCTCACTTAATGTTGTTTCGATCTTACGTCCCTGCTCAATTACAGAACATGCTCCATTTAAGGTTGTGCAATGCTTCGCTATAACATTGTTTGGCTGACTACTTTGTCAACAGCTGGCAGCCCCCCATCAGCTCCCCTAGCCCCCCCACAGTGCCTCCCGCCCGCTGGCAGACCCCGCAGATCAACGCCTTCCCCATCCTCCCCCCGCCTCCTGCCCACGGCAATCAGCTGGCTTGCGACGTTCAGGAGGGATGGGGGAGGAGCGAGAACTCGGCGTGCAGGTTCCCCCTCCCAAATGCCGCAAGCCAGCAGATTGCCGTTGGCAGGAGGGAGGGGGGAGCCTGTGCTCTGAGTCCTAGCTCCTCCCCCCTCCCTCCTGCCCCCTGAAGGTGGCAAGCCAGCTGATTTCTGCAGGGAGGGGGGAGGAGCGAGGAAGCGGCGCACCTCCCCCCTCCCTTCCCTGCCTCCTGCCCATGGCAATCAGCTGGCTTGTGGTATTCAGGAGGCAGAGGAGGGAGGGGGGAGCCTGTGTGCCATGTCATCACTCCTCCCCCCCCCCCACTCCTGCCTCCTGAACACTGCAAGCCAGCTGATTGCCGCAGGCAGGAGGTAGAGGGGAGAGGGGGAGGAGCGAGGATGCAGCATGCAGGCTCCTCCTCCCTCTCCTGCCTCCTGAATACCACAAGCTTGGGGGAAGGGGTGGCATGGGCGGGCCAAGGGTTGAGTCCCCTGCCCCTGGTGCTTGCAGAGTAGGGGAAGCTGCTGCTGCTGCTGCTGTGCAATGTGCTTCTCCAAGCCTACAGCACCTTCAGCCTCCTTGCCTGCCTTATTGTCTGCAGTGCCAGTGGGCTGTGCCTGTATGGGGTAAGGTGAGGGCACCTCCCAACTATAGTACTGTATTGTATGGCAAAAAAAAAAAATTCCCTGGAACCTAACCCTCCCAATTTACATTCATTCCTATGGGGAAATTGGATTGGCTTAACATCATTTCACTTAAAGTCACATTTTTCAGGAACATAACTACAACGTTAAGTGAGGAGTTACTGTACCATCCCTTCCATCCTCGAATCCCAAAGCATTTTACAACATCAGTTCTTTGCAGTATGGGTGGTATTATTATCCCTAGTTTATAGCTGAGAAAATTGAAGCACAGATGTTAACATCCATATTTTCAAGAATGTCCATTTATTTGGCAGCATCAATTGTTCGGTGCCCAAACTGAGATAGCTAATGGATAAGGCCATGATTTAGTCACAGGTATTTTTAGTAAAAGGAGAGGTCACAGGCAATAAACAAAAATTCATGGCCGCGACCTATCCCATGACTTATACTATAAATACCCCTGACTAAATCGGGGGGGTTAGGGAGGGAGGGCACTGCTGCAGGGAGGCGCCTTGGGGGCCGCTGCTGCGGGGAGCAGTGGCTGCTCTGCCGTCCCAGGGACTGCTGCACGCTGTGGGGCCGCCAAAGAGACTGGCTGCAGAGCTGCTCCAGTAGCGGATGGTGTGGCAGGCCCCGTGGCCACCTGAGCAGCTGACCCCGGTGCCAGCTGCTTGGGCGGTCCTGGGGTCAGACACACTGGCCACTGCACAAGTCACAGAGGTCGCGGAAAGTCACAGATTCCATGACTTCCGCGACCTCCGTGATAGACACAGAGCCCTACTAATGGATTGATTATGTAACATGCTGAGCATGTGCTGATCTAAGTGGGATTTTAAGGACAGTCAGTTCCTCACACAGTGGTTAGCATGTTCTAGCCATCTTATCTTGTTACTTATATATCCCCAATCACTGTAGTATCTGAGAATACCTTAGAATTTTTAATATATAGGGCTGTAAATTAATCTTCTTTAATGCAAAACAAATTACCTAGACTTTAAAAAAATTGTCGCAATCTCAATTTTAATTGTACTGTTAAACAATAATAGAATACCAATTTAAATGTATTATACATTGTTTTGTTTTTTAGTGCGGTTATGTAAAACTATGTAAAACTTTATAGCCTACAAGACCACTCAGTCCTACTTCTTGTTCAGCCAATCGCTCAGACAAACAAGTTTGTTTATATTTATGGGAGATACTGCTGCTTGCTTCTTATTTACAATGTCACCTGAAAGTGAGAACAGGAGTTCCCATGACACTGTTGTAGCCAGCCTTGCAAGGTATTTACATGCCAGATATGCTAAATATTTGTATACACATTCATGCTTTCACTTGTAGGCTCTAAAGGTTTTACTAATAATAATTCTAAATTTGTAAGTTGCACTTTCACGATAAAGAGATTGCACCACAGTACTTGTATGAGGTGAAGTGAAAAATACTATTTCTTTTATCCTTTTTACAGTGCAACTATTTGTAATCAAACATACTAATATAAAGTGAGCACTGTACAATTTGTATTTTGTATTCTAATTGAAACCAATATATTTGAAAATGTAGAAAAACATCCAAAATATGGCTAATTTAAATTGGTATTTTATTCTTAACAGTGTAATTAAAACTGATTAATCACAATTTTTTTTTAATCATTTGGCAGCCCTATTAATATATTATCTTCACAACACAAGGTCACAGAGAAGTCTGTGGTAGACCCATGAATAAAACCCAACAACCCTGACTCCTAGGGACGTACTTTCAACAGAAGCCCATCATTCCTCTTCAACCTTATAGACACTCCACAGGGCTCCCACAAATGACATCATGTTTCAGGAAGATGGCTGCCTCCAGCACTAGCCGCCAAAATGCCAACTTAATTAAAGAGCTTTCTTGAAAAAATACATTTTCGCACTTTAATCATAAAAAGATGTGCTGTGGGTATTGTGTATTTGCAGGGTGTTCTGCTGAGCAAAATGGATGCAGTTTTCCATTAAAGAGAATGGTTTGATTCTTGCTATAAGAATTTCTGTCATAACTGTAGGTTTCTGTTTGTTCTGTGCGGTGCATAGCACTGCTTTTCTTAAAAATCCTGACATATTATTATAGCATCATCAAATAAAACACATAATGCTAGAGATCAAGGGCCAAACCTGGCAGTTTTTTGCACATGCTAATCTCCAAAAGGGGAGTTTCCCCTTTGGTAAGACTGTATTACGGTAATTATTGATTAGTAGTAGTATTACTGTAGCCGCCTATGAGCCCTAGTCATGGATCAGGACGGCATTGTGCTACGCACTGCACAAACAGTCCCTGCTCCAAGGAGCTTACAATATAAGTATAAGACAAGAGACAACAGATGGATACAGACAGGAGAGTACAAGTAAACAATGAGAGAATGGGACTGGGCCCTTCACAGCTAAGCACATACTTCACTGTGGATAAGGCATAGTTCCCAAAACAACAAGGCTAAACCTAAAAATCTCTCTCTGCAGATGCTACTCCACCTCATAAAATGAGATCAAAATATGGGAAAAGGCTTTTGGGTAAAATGACTATACAAAATGGTCCTGGGGTTCCAAGTTCATTAGTTCTCAATGATTCCATTACAAATCCATTTACTTCTCAAATCAATATAGGTTTCATTCTAATTCACCCTCAGAATCTGTGTTCTTTCCGGCTCCTACAAGAGTACCATTAACCATCACATAGTTGAGGTGTATTACAAGTGCAGTTAAGGTGAAAGTGACATTCAATAAACTTGATCTGGATTACTGACAATGATGTGAAGAAAGGGAAAAATCCAACTTAACTCTCCGATCCCAGGCTGATTTAGAAAAAAACAAAACTAAACTAAAAACATCTTTTTCACATGTATCCTGAGCACATTAGACAGGGAATCATGTGAGCAACAAACAAGACCCCCACAATATCTTTATTATAGAATAACTTTTCAATGTACGACTATAAATACTTATGAAACTGAGGTATAGCATAGTGCAATCTCCAAAACACAACTCTGCTATTAACATCTCAGTTCTCACCTGTAATACCTGTACCACTCTTACACCCATTCTTGTTACTCCATTTTACACCATTGCTGAATTAGACATTGGCTTTGTGCTGGAGTTATCCTCCTTTATCAATTAAGAAAAGCTCACCAAATTTACTTTCACTTGCGATTTTAACAGAATTTGAACCTGTATCTCCAGAGGGGAATGAAAGGTAAATGTGCTAATCTACTAGCCATATATTAGACAAGCAATTAGGATGATAAAGTTGTTACAAGTAAATTGGGATTGCATACGCCAGAATCAATATACTACCATTCTAGCCACAAAGGTGCTCTGATATCAAGGCATTAAGCATGGTATATGAACTTAGATAAATTACAGTACACAATCTATGTCTTCATACTGGCTATTATTGTGAAGTATTGTATCCAAAAACATGAAAACAGTTTGTGAGACACTATTAAAAACCTTGTGCAGCTTTAGGACCATGAACACCCTGATAACAGTAGTGGGCTGCTTATGTTGTCTTAGTCATTGGCACCTACCTGTTGATGCTTTCCCTGGAGAAGTAGACAGTGTATGCCAGGATATTCCCTTTAGTTTCTGCAGGTGGGCGCCAGCTGAGACGGACAAATCGACTGGAGACCAAAACAGGGACCACATCTCGGGGAGCAGAGGGGAGGACACTGGAACTTGGGATAGCTGAAGGGGAAGGAGAGGAATCAGTCAGAGAGGTTGGTGGAACAAGGGTTTCAGGACTGGTGGGAAGTACTGTAGTTGGCACAACTGATGTGTTAGAAAACAAAGGGCCAAGGTGAAATGGAAGTGTATGAATAAAATGAATGGGAGCGGGGGGGAAAAAAGAGAAAACTGACAGTAAAACCACACTTTAAAATACAACATTCTGCACAAGCAACAATCCACAAAGTTCAACAGCAACTAACGTACATTAGATGGGTTACTGTCCTGCTAATATTCAGAGCTTCTCTCTTACATGTATGATCACAAACTCTAAAAATTGCTTTGCTCACGCACAGATCTTTAGTTATCTGACAAACAAATAATTTTTAGCAACTCTTAAAAATCCATTTTCTACAAGAACCACCCTTATTGGACTGGGAAAGGCAGAAACTAAGAACTCTTCTACAAATTACTTGGTGGATGATTGCTCCCAAGTTCAATACAATAAAAAGCAGAATGGAATAATTTTAATATTGGTAAATCTGAAGATCTGGTTTTGAGTTAAAAAAAAAAAAAGTCAAACACACCAGGTATATAAACAATAAAACGAGTAAATGGCTAGCTTAAGGTTTCAGGTTGTGACATTTACAAAAGTATTTGTGTGTGTTGTCTTATAGGTTGCAGTTCCAGCTACATACTGTCTTAGCATGCGAACTCCATAACCAACATCCACAATCATCTTTCTTCCTTTGTGATCTAATGTGAAGTCCAATGCTTAATCTCACAGGCCCGTTGCTGTTACCACGGTCACAAATTCCTTGTCTGTCATGGAGAAGCACAGCCATTCATAGAATACCAGCATATTCTTATAACTTTTTGAATGGTCCACTTTTCTGGTCAAGTGCCCAAAAGGTGTGAGTGGGGCCCAAAGGGAGAGATTGTTTATGGAGGATGCAAGCTTATTGGGGAAGTCCCCCTGGTGAGAAATGCTAGCGGTGGAGTTTTCTTCTGGGTGTTTATTATTGGTTTTGGTTTTGTTGTGTTGTTATTTTAAATAATATCTAATGCCCACAGAGTATCAGATAGGCACCTTTGATATGTTTGATAAACTTCAATATGAAAAAAAAAATGGTTCACCATAGTGTTGTACAAAATAAGTAGACCAGGAGCCTGACATAAGCCACTTAAAAAATAAAATGCATCATTTAAAAACAGAAATTTGCCACTGATAGTGCACCTAAAGAAATAACTTTTTTCATAACTGTTCAGCTTTATCGGCCATGAAGCAATAATCCCTATGGCTGTCTGCAACCTCTTTACAGTTTTTGATGTGTGCTGTGAACAGTGTTATAAACATTAACTTACACTGTGCTCGTTAACAGTTCATGAACTGTGTTATCTAAATGGCATATAAAGGACGGCTTGATGTGTTCATAAAAATGCAAAAAAAAAAAAAAGGTAATTTGCATTGAATATTAGATCAACTAATGAACTTATTTTCATGTCCTCAAATTCTAGAACCCTTGCTGTTAACGAGATGTGCAAAATATGGCCACATCTTTTGACTATTTTCATGAGCAGAAATACTCCTTTTTATTAAATACAATACTCAGTATGGTGGCGTCCATTAAAAAGTAGTAATGCTTGAAGAATAATTGTCCTCAGTGGAAGAATTGTGAGACCCATGGAATTTCTCTATGATATTCCTCATGCACCTATCTAGTGGAAAAGAAAGGCCATAGTCTTGACAGCTCTTGACACCTGGGGCATATTTATGATCAACTATTATTATTTTATTTGTTTTGTGGTAGTTGTATTTCCTGGAAGTCCCAGTCCTGGACAGGGCTGATTTGTGCTAAGAGCTGTACAATGCAGAACAAAAAGTGAAATTCTCCACTCACTTCTTCCAGCGGTGGAACTCCATTTGTTGCAATGGAACAACAACTGATTTGCAATACTAATAGAGATTCTGACTTTTGGTCTAATTTGTATATCAACACCAATGCCACATGCCTTAATCAGGACTATTAATGAATGCTAGACTGCATAAGGGCATTATGGAAGCACCAAGAATCTTTGCTAAGTTTTTAGTTGAATGATAAGATAGAAATGTTATTAAGTTGACAGATTTTTGTAAGATCAACCCCAACTTTGTCCAGGGCAATGAAAGGGCTGAGGGTAAATGTATTGAGGTTGGGAGCTGGAGGGGTCTACTTACTCCTTATTGCTTTCGGTAAATACTGTAGTACTTGAAATATAGATTTTCTGCTAACTCCAGTAAAAACTCTTTCACTTTTATGGTTGTTAGCAGTGAATAGCAAATATGTATTTATGCTTACAATACAGAAATAACCTGTTACCTCGCCATTTATCTCAACAAGTAATATCTTAAAATCCTTGAAAGTTTCATATGAATATACTGGATCAATTCACTTGCGTCTGACCAGGGATGAATTTGTCCCATTTGTTCCCACTCTGTAAACACTGGATATTTCTGTGTCTTGGCACCTTGAATAATCATTTACTCCTATGTAAAGTGAGTGTAAAACTCTACAGTTCTGAGTCACTTTGCATAGGCATAAATGACTTCACAAGATTCACTGGAGATCATGGCAACAGATGCACATAGGGCAGGAGCGCCGCCAGCTTTTTTGCCGCCCTAGGCGGCGGAAGGTCCCGCCCCTGAAATGCCGCTCCCGACAGAGGCGGCGGAAGGTCCCACCCCCGAAATGCCGATGACGACCGGGGCGGCCGAAGATCCAGCCACCGTGGTCACCGCCCCCCAA
The DNA here is from genome assembly GCF_002925995.2 of Terrapene triunguis. NCBI lineage: Eukaryota > Metazoa > Chordata > Testudines > Emydidae > Terrapene > Terrapene triunguis. The sequence goes on along the minus strand of NW_020664420.1, from coordinate 11,640,991 downwards.
ATGTTAGTGCCCTAGGCAACCGCCTAGGTTGCGTAATGGGTTGCGCCGGCCCTGACATAGGGCCACGTTGTCAAGAGAGCTCAATTCCCATTTAGGCACCTAAATAAACAGGCCAGATTATTAATCTGGCTGAGCTTTTTTGAAATTCTGGCCTCAGTTGTGGGTACTGAGCTCCTCTGAAAATTCTGGCCATAGGAGCCATCCCTGCAGGACAAAAGTCCTATAGGAAATGGGAGGCGTGTCGGAGTTAGGTGCACAAGGCAGCTTTTACACAGGAAGTTCTTATGAATAGGGCTTAGGCAGCACCAGCTGTATGTCACCACACTATTTTATAGAAATGAAGGGCAACATTTTCTCTGATCTACCCTATGCATTTGACCGTGCCACACCTTTAAGCAGGGAAGATGTTGTCCGGCTGGCTGAGGGAAAGGGAACAGTCCTCTATGGGTGTGGAGGGGAATGGGTCAGCATGGCCACACTGACTCATCCCCTGGGCCTGGAAGGGTTGAAAGGGGGCAAGCCCAGACAGGAAAAGCAGGGACAGAGAGGTGTGGGGGGGATTCAAACACTATGAAGCGCAGATGGAGTGGGATTGTGGGGGTCAGTGGTGAGCCAGAGGTAGGATTCTCGCAAGAATGGCGGAGGCCTGGCCCCACAACGAGTGCTGGTGGAGCCCCGGGGTGGTGTGCTTGATTACCAAAGGCAGCCCCCTAGGCTGATGGCAGGTATGGGGGAACTCCAGGGAAAGCGAACACCCACACAGGTGAGCTGGCTACATTTGCTGATGGGACAGCCAGCAAGTGGTCAGGCTGTTGCCTTTGAGTTTATTTCTACAGCATTACAGTCTTCCAAAGTGTATGGGGTCACCCTGTTTTACTCAGCTGATTGCAGGAAATAAGGGCGGCACTGATGGCAGGAGTGGGTTGGATCAACAGCAGATGGAGGTTGCTGATTGCAGGGGTAATTTGGATCTGCATTGGGTGGAGGCTGAGGGGACATGTGGTACAGGTGGGCCCTTGCCACACAATGCGGCAATAAGTATCGATGGTGCGGCGCCTTGGTGAGATGCAGGGTCCGTCGCTATTTGTTCCTCTGAGGCTTTACATCTGGGAGATGGGGATGGACCTAGCAGGGTATTAAATGGGCCAGGGCAAGAATTGGGAGTCATAGGAGCCATATCAGACTTGTTTGGGGGGGCACACCCTTACAGGGAGGCTCATGGATTGCACAGCTGCTCCATGCTAGCTTGCAGTTGGTTGCAACAGCTTCCAGCATCCACAGGTGAGTGGTCTGGCCAGGATGGTAATGGATGCACAGAGAAGGCATGAGTTGCAGTGGTTTCTTAGTTTGAAGGTTTCTGGTGGGGTGGTTGCATACCAATGACCCCAGGGAGGATTCACATCATCCCATCACAGTTAACGGGCTCAGGGATCTTGTGCAGATCCTTGGCACCATGTATCGTAGTGGACCGGAGGCAGACTTGTTCAGGGCAGCATTCTTGATAGCATTTTTTTTTTTTTTTGGTGCTTTCAGGATCAGTGAGCTCGTACCTGGGTCCTGTAGGGACTCCATTGGAAGGGCATTGGAACTGCATGATGTACACTGGCAGCGGCAAGCAGTGCTACTAAACTTGTGAAAGTCAAAGATGGATCAAGGAGGCCAGGGTGAATCTGTTATCCTATGGGAAGGCGGTGATCCTGGGGTCTGCCCCATGGAGGCTTTGAGGGCCCACATGGCAATTCGACTGGGGAAGGGGATGGGCCCCTCTTTATGCATGGTGACAGGAGTCCCCTCACAAAATATCCATTTATTATAGTGTTGAGACAGGGACTGATGAGGTTGGGGCTGCCAGCCCAGGAATTTGGTTCCTGTTCATTCAGAATCATGGCAGCAACAGCAGCAGAACAACTGGGTATGAAGGCAGAGGCAATTCAGGTAATGGGGTGTTGGCATTCAGAAGCGTACAGAATGTATGCGAGACCCCTAGGTGGGAAATCAGCATTAATTTGTTGTAATCTCATTCCAGATGTTGGAAGACGGCCACGCAGATGGTGGTGTGGATCCGCAGGTATGGTCTTGTCTTTTTTGGGTGCATAGGCAGAGGTCCAAGTTGCCTGAGGGTTCGCAGCTGGGGTTCGGCAGGGAAACTTTCCTAATTTGGCATAGAAAGAGGGCCATGTTAGGGGACCAGCCAACACCACTGCTGAATACTATGGGGGCTAGTCAGGGGTTCCCAGATGTAATTGTGGTGCATCTTGGGGAAAACAATTTGGGAATGTGTAAAGGGGTGAAATTAATGCTCAGAGTGAAGAATGACTTGAGGCTGATTCTTGAACTTTTCCCAGGAGTTAAAATGGTGTGGTCATACATGCTTTAATGCAGGGTCTGGTGGGGAACTGTGAGGCCACCCCCAGGTAGACAAGATATGTGAACATGGAGGTGGCCAAATCCTTGGGGCCATAGGAGGGACAGTAATTTCACATCCTGGCATAGCATACGGGGTACCAGTTATTTCGGGAGGATGGGGTTCACTGTCAGACTTGGGTGCAGATACATTTTTTTCCGATATATAATAGGGCATTAGGAGATATCTGGGAACCCGATTGTGCTCAGGGAAGAGGCAGCCAGGCTAATTGCTGGCACCTCCTTGTGGCAGATGTTCAGTGGAGGCACTCCATAGGGAGGTATACAATGACCAGATAATTGGCTTAGTAAGGACTTAAAAAGGAGGTGTATGGAATGGAATGATGTTAAAGGAATGGAATGACAGGTTGTTGGAGCTCCTAGAAATGGTAGGGCAGGAAGCCAACCACCCTTTCTTATAGTCTACCTTAACCCTTCTACAAAGGGGAATGGATTGTAAGGTTCCAGCAATGGATTGACTGGGGGACCTGGATGGGAAAAAAAAGGGTGGGGGGAGCTAGCAATAGCCCCCCAAGTAGTTATTGAATGAACAGAGGGTTACCTGCACTTTACACTTTTATCTGCCTGGTAGTCCTAGACATCTAATAATAAAGTTGTGGCCTGATTAAAACCATATCAAGTGTCTCCTGTCCTCCTTTTGGTATGGCCAGACAATGTGATTGGCACTGTAATCTCTACTGCATTTTCTGCACTCATCCTGTCCTATACAAGAGGGGCTCTATATGCAAAACTAGAATACATACATATTAGTAATATTAAGTAATAGGCAGCATGGCTCACAGAGGAAGCTCTGATACCCAAATGCCTCTTGTAACTGTAGTTTTAGCCCCGTCAGATCTAGGACAGCCAGAATTGAATGTAGAATTGTTGCTTTCTTACAAAACCAAAAAAAAAAAAAAAGATAGATGAAAAAATAACACAACTGACTTATTATATTTATCTCATGGATCTGATCTGCCAAGGCACAAACACAGGATTCTTAAAAGTAAAAATATACACAGGGAGAGGTATTACTCATTAGATCATAACAGCAGCATCTCTCCTCCTTTGAAATAGTGTTATTAAATGCTAAGAAGAGTTGACATGTTGCATACAGTAAGAGATGTGAAAAGAATGCAAGGGGGGGTGTACAATACTTCCAAGAAGGTACACTCATAAAAGTATTATGTGTACAATGGGGAGGTGGGGGGAAATGACACAGGTTAAATCATTAGCCTTTTACTGAGACAGACCTGGATGCAAATCTTAGTAAAATGTTAAGTGAAAATAAGTCTGGTGATCTCATGCAAGACCCTAGCAAACATTTGTCCATATCATCACCACACAGCTTGGCATAGATCAGCATGATTAGCAGATGAAGATATAGAAGAAGATTTTTTTTTAAATCATGGAAAATTGCAAAAATTCATTTTATTTTTCTTCTAGGTTCGCATTATTTATTTTAAAAAATGAAAAGCAAGATTTTTTTGTTTTTTCCCTCCCTTAAAGCTCATTTTCCTGTACCCAAAGCATGCATGGAGCTGATCCTGTGTACCTGGGGGGAATGAGATCTTTACTTGAGGACTCCCTTCTTGGATAAGCTGAATCTTTTCCTAGAACCCTGACCCCCCGAGGCAGTGTGGGCTAGTGATAAAGCACTGGACTGGGACTTAGGAGATGTGAGTCCTATTCCCAGCTCTGGAATAGATCTAGTCTGTGAGTGTGACCTTGGGCAAACTAACTTCAGCTCTCTGTGCCTCTGTTTCTCCTCACACTATCTTTCTTGTCTACTTACATGTTAAGATCTTCAGGGCAGAAACTGTCTCTCACTATGCGTTTGTACAGGTCCTAGCACAATGAGGCCCTGATCTCACTTGGGTACCGATAATACAGATATTAAGTAATCAAAAGAATAACTTTATGGTGGGCTAGTGAGGAAGGATGTTCTTCTGGCAGAATCTCTTGCCCACACTCTAATCATCTCCTGCCTTGGCTGGGTCCCAATGGTTCATTCTTCTTGTCCTTGATTTCCAGCTCTACACCAATCTACCTTCACCTACATCTACAACCATCTCTTCTTTTTCATTCTTCCCTCTCGTCTTGGCTCTGACAATGACAACCCTTTTTGTTGCCTTCTCTCCTTCCCTCCTCCTTCTCTCTGAGCATAAATACCTCTCAATCCCTATTTGCCCAATCATCATCACCTCCTCACTAAAATGCCTCCTGAAAACTCAACTCTGATGGATGCCCTAAAAAAGACAGTTCATTTGCATGCAACAATAAATAAATGAGTGGATACTACATGAATTGCTAGAGCTTGATCCAAAATAGAGGGGGGAAATTCACTCAAAAATTTACTGATTTCCTTTTCCCACCACCCCCTTTTTTAATCAAAATTTCAAACTGTCTGACATTTTCTAACTGGCTGAAAGATTTCTCATGGATTTCAGGAATTCACTGGAGGGACAGGATTGTGTAGACAGAGATTCTGTATTTCAACTTTGGCCTGGGGGCCGCTGGAGCTTTCTCCAACTCCCTGGCAGCCTCTGGACACAATAAGTCACCAGAGGGGAGAATGCTCCATTCCCTACCCACCCTACCCATACATATGGATTGATGGGGGCCAGGACAAGGTGGGGACAGATCCATGAAAATAGATGATCCCTATGCAGACACCCTGTAAGAATGGATCTCTGGAGCAAGACCTGATCCTCAGAAAGGACATTGGAATGTGTCCTTTTCACTAAGTCTTGGCTGTATGTAGTTTTTTACACCTGGCAGTGGATGGTATCATTGTACGTATCTGGCATTTTCATATTTGAGAATTTCTGCCTCTGTCTAAGGCCTTGGCTACACTTGCAAGTTACAGCGCTGTAAAGCCTCCCTCAGCGCTGTAACTCACTCCCCGTCCACACTGGCAGGGCACTTACAGCGCTGTATCTCCCTGGATACACCGCTGCAGGTACTCCACCTCCCCGAGAGGAATAACAGCTGCAGCGGAGTGGCTACGACTCACGGGTGTGAGTGTAAACGGCTTGCAGTGCTGCACTAATCACCTTGTCAAGTGCAACAAGTAGTCTGGTGGCACCTTAAAGACTAACAGATTTATTTGGGCATAAGCTTTCGTGAGTAAAAACCTCACTTCTTCGGATGCATCCGAAGAAGTGAGGTTTTTACTCATGAAAGCTTATGCCCAAATAAATCTGTTAGTCTTTAAGGTGCCACCAGACTCCTTGTTGTTTTTGTAGATACAGACTAACACGGCTACCTCCTGATAGTTGTCAAGTGGCCAATCCTCTCCATTGTTGTGACCGGCTGCAGGAATGCGGAAGTGCCGGTTTCAAAGCTCATACCACAGAGAAAAGTAAACAGATTGCAGCTTGCTTTGAGTGAGTGAATGAATGAGCAGGGGGTCGGGAGTTCGGAACTTGCAAAATAGAGAGATGACATGCTCCAAAAAGCACTCTCTCTCCCCCCACACTCCCTGTCACAATCCACCCCACCCCGTTTTGAAAAGCACGTGAATGCTGGGATAGCTGCCCATAATGCACCGCTCCCAACACAGCTGCAAATGTTACAAGTGTGGCCACACCACTGCGCTGGCAGCTGTCAGTGTGGACAGACTGCAGTGCTTTCCCCTACTCAGCTGCACGAAGACAAGTTTACCTTACAGCGCTGTACAGCTGCAAGTGTAGCCAAGGCCTAAGAAAAGAAAGCATTTTTATCATGACCATTTTGCAAATCTCCATTAGTTGTCTCTGTTCAGGAAGCAGGCTCAGGTGTAGAACAGCAGGTGGGTTGGCAGGTCAGAATTCGGATGCACTGGCGGAGGTGAGTGGGGAGAGCATAAATAACATCTGCCCATGCTATATCTGGTTCTAGCCTCAAGCTAGTAGTCCCTTGCTTTCAAGAACACAGAGAAACTAAAAGGGGGGAAAAGAGCACTGCCATATACCAATTAGCTTTGTATAAACAGAGCAACTTTGGCACTACTGAAGGCTTCCAGTAAAATAAATATCCTGGTCAAATATGATGGGACTTCACCTATGTTGTTTCTTGATTGTTTTAACTTCTTTTTCTATGGTCTCTTCTAGTTCCAGCTCATCAACATGTGTGGAATTTATTTTTCGATGTCCTATATAAGATGTTTCTTTAACTCATCTTGACCTGTGTTTTCAAAATTAAAAATAAATTATTTGCAAACTCTTCCCAAGGACAAAGCTCCTTCCATCCTAAACCATCATGGCATGCAGTCAAAAGCCAGATGTTATGTACAGTTGAGTTTTACTGAATATAAACCTAATTCCCTTCAATCACATAATCTATATGCCCACTGCCACGCATGGCTATCAGTTTTTCTTCACTTGCTGTTTTATGTCTCATATAGGCCCTGAGCCTGCACACACTTTGGTTTATGAATAAAATTACATACATGAGTAATTCTCTTGACTTCAATGGGACTGCTCACATGAGTAAACTTAAACATGCATATACATGTTTGCAGGATCAAATTGTTATTAATTATTATTATTATTATTTATTTATATATTTATTTATTTAGATTTTTATTCAATGTCCAATCCAGTGCTCCAACTGCATGCAAACCAACAATAACAACTTTTACAAAACAAAGAATTCCCTTCATCCCAACAGCCTATCAACTGTTATAAATACAATGTTGCTAACTTCCATGAGTACATCCAGAGTCTCACAATTTTTTTCCTAAAAGCCCCAGCTGCCATAATCATGCTAATGCATGAGAATCTCAGCTTTCATTTGTTTTCTTTTAAAGTACATTTCCGGTCCTCAAACCTCAGGATTGTAGAGGATAGCTTGAAAATAAGAAACAAGTGCACCCTAAGGCTGAAAATGCAAAAGGCAAATAAAAATGATCAAATATTTAATATCTTTTAAAAATATAGCATGAATTTTAAGCCACTCTCATGAGTTTGGGGGACTGCACTCATGGTTTTTGAATGTTTGGGGCTGATAATACTGTAGATAGCACCCCCTAGAAGACACTCTTCCTAAACTATTCCTTTCTCAAAAATCTAGTAGAAATACTGTAGATAAGCTTTACTGACTGGAAAATCAACAGACTCTGGCTCTGTCGAACCAAAGTTCAGTGACAAAACAGGTTGTGAAATTGAGATTCCTTCGTGTAAATGCCCTCTTCAGTCCCTATTAGGCTAAACCAATGTTGTGCCACAGCTGATCTCAGCTGCCATGGAGTCCCACGAGGTGAAAAGCCATTGTTCAAATAAGGCGCTTACACCGCTGTCCATTAAAAACAGCAAGTTTATTTGCATCAAAACAAAACTAGCAGCCAGTGAATAAAGACCTCAAGAGGTCTTCTTGTCCAGTACCCTGGACTCAAGGCAGGACTAAGTATTATCTAGACCATCCCTGACAAGTGTTTGCCTAAGCTGCTCTTAAAAATCTCCAGTGATGGAGATTCCACAACCTCCCTAGGCAATTTATTCCCGTGCTTAACCACCCTGACAGTTAGGAAGTTTTTCCTAATGTCCAACTTAAACTGCCCTTGCTACAATTTAATCCCATTGCTTCTGGTTCTATCCTTGGAGGTTAAAGAGAACACTTCTTCTCCCTCCTACTGATAATCTTTTATGTACTTGAAAACTGTGACCATATCCCCTCACAGTCTTCTCTTCTCCAGCCTAAACAAACACAGTTTTTTCAATCTTCCCTCATAGGTCATGTTTTCTAGACCTTTAATCATTTTTGTTGCTCTTCTCTGGACTTTCTCCAATTTGTCCACATCTTTCCTGAAATGCGGCGGCCAGATCTGGTCACAGTACGCCAGTTGAGGCATAATCAGCACTGAGTAGAATGATGATTGCTTGTTTTGCAACAGTGTTACATTGTTGACTTATATTTAGCTTGTGATCCACTATGACCCCCAGATCCCTTTCCACAGTACTCCTTCTTAGGCAGTCATTTCCCATTTGGTATGCGTACAAGTGATTGTTCCCTCCTTAGTGGAGTACTTTGCATTTGTCCTTCTTGAATTTCATCCTATTTACTTCAGACCATTTCTCCAGTTTGTCCAGATCATTTTGAATTTTAATCCTATCCTTCAAAGCACTTGGAACCCCACCCAGCTTGGCATCATCTGCAAACTTTATAAATTTACTTACTATACCATTATCTAAATCATTGATGAAGATATTGAACAGAACTTGACCCAGAACTTGACCTGTGGCACCCTACTCAATATGCCTTTCCAACTTGACTGTGAACCACTGGTAACTACTCTCTGGGAACAATTTTCTAACCAATTATGCACCCACCTTATGGTAGCGCCATCTAGGTTGTATTATGAGAAGGTCATGCGAGACAGTATCAAAAGCTTTACTAAAGTCAAGATAGATCACGTCTACTGCTTCCCCCATCCTCAAGGCTTGTTACCCTGTCAAAGAAAGCTATTCGGTTGGTTTGACATGATTTGTTCTTGACAAATCCATGCTGTTACTTATCACCTTATTACCTTCTAGGTGTCTGCAAATTGATTGCTTAATTATTTGCTCCATTATCTTTCTAGGTACTGAAGTTAAATTGACTGGTCTGCAGTTCCCTGGGTTGTGCTTATGCCCCTTTTTATAGATTGGCACTATATTTGCCCTTTTCCAGTCCTCTGGAATCTCACCTGTCTTCCACGAACACAGAGCAACATGCTCTCTGTGGGAAGCAGCAGTGAGCAAGAAAGCAACCAACCATATTCTGCACTAGCTGAATTTTCCAAATGGACTTCAGGTGTAGCCCTATGAAGAGAATATTGGGATTTGGGAACTATAGTGAGGTCCTGATCCAGATGGATGAGTTGCAACCATCTAGCCAAACTGTAATTGCTGCGAGCAGTGAAAGTGCTGTAGGAACAACAAATAAAATAAACCATCTGTCCACATTTCCACAGATTTAAAGCACAGACATATCACCTCCCTCCTTCAGACAGCTCCACTAGTTTCACACTCATTTCAGAATGCAATTAAAAATAATCCTCTGTGTTTAAACCTATCCAATGGACAGTCAACTGTAGCTCCTGGACTTCACTTTTCTACTATACAAGCACCACTTCCATTTCCACAATCTCCCTAGGTAAGAGCCACCTTCTCTCCTGTCTTGCCATGTGGAACAGCCTTTCTGTATCTCTGTCTCTTCTGCATTTCATGTATTTTCACGATCTTCATTTCAAACATCTTCCCACTCCTTTGCTTATATCACTTACTTTGTCTCTCTGCTATTATGTATCATTTAATTCTGGAATGCAGTTTAAGATACAGGTTGTGGAAAACAAATTTATTCAGCACATGTCTATTTCTTCTCCATATAGCACTTTCTCTCCCAATTGTTTCTGCCCTGCTCAAACTGAGAGTGGATGCAATATCTACCTTCAGATTAAAACTCCCATTTTGGAATGAAGTATGGTCAGTGGGCTAGCACATTAATTTGTTACCATGCCAACCTGGCTAATCTCATTTTTTTAATGTATTGGAGAGGGGAAATTGACAGTAAAGCTGTAAAGCATAAAAAGGGCTCATTGGCAAGAACAACTCTTGTACTTAAAACCCATTAAGTAGGCAAATGAAAGGAATAACTACTAGCAATGATTAATTAAGGTAATAAAAACTCATTATGTAATCATAAATTGTGGACATGCATCAACCGCCATCTCATTTACTGTCACTTTAAATAGAAAAATATTAATTTCTGGATTTTGTGAAATAATGATGTGTTAAATATTTAAAAAAATAATAATAATAACACTTCTGCTGTGAAAGAATGTTACTGTTTGAAAAAGTTACTTACCAGTGACAGGAAATGGCATATAATTGCAGATGTTAAAATTACTTGTTAACGGAACACAAAAAGTTCGATCTACAACATACTCAAACTTCACACAGAGATACATGAGGCAATCACTCATAATTAGGGACAATTATGCCTATTGCAATTTAGTTATGATTTTTCTAGATCAATGGCAACATTCTATATGTCTTTATTACTAATAAAATATACACACACCCCTCACACAAAAAAACTGTTCAAATGAAATAGGAACAGTGGCCGGTAACAGCAAATCCCCCCCCAAAACCCCCAAAAAACATAGCCCATATTTTCAGGAGTGACTAGCAGTTCTGGGTGTCTCAGTTTTTGGGTGTCACCTTAACACCATAATGGGGTCAGATTTTCCAAAACTGCTGAGCACTTAGCTTCTGAAACTCAGGCAATTTAGGGTATGTCTACACCGCAATTGGACACTCATAGCTGCCCCATGCCAGCTGACTCGGGCTTGTGGGGTTTCAGCTAAGGGGCTGTTTAACTGTGGTGTAGGCATTTGGGTTTGGGCTGCAGCCCAAGCTATGGGACTGTCCCACCCTTCAGGGTCCTAGAGCTCAAGCTCCAGTCTGCACCTGAACATCTATACTGCAATTAAACAGCTCTACAGCCTGAGCCCCAGGAGTCCGAGTCAGTTAGAATATTCGAAAATAAAGGCACTCAATATCACATTTTACACTTGGAAATCTTGTTTTTAATAATAGAATCATAGAAATGTAGGACTGTAAGAGACCTTGACAGGTCACCTAGTCCAGTCCCTGGCACTGAGGCAGGACTACATATTACTAGACCATCCCTGACAGGTGTGTGTTGAAGTTGTTCTGAAAAACCTACAATGACAGATATTCCACATCCTCCCTAGCTAATTTGTTTCAGTGCTTAACTACCATTACAGTAGGAAGTTTTTCCTAATGTCTAACCTAAGTCACCCTGGCTGCAATTTAAGTCAATTATTTCTTGTCCTGTCCTCAGTGAATAAGGAGCACAATGTATCACCCTATCAACCTTTTATGTTCCAGAATGCCTTGCGTAAGTCGGGAACGTATACTCGACAATTACGCAAAAAAATAAATAAAACAAATAAAAAATACCTTACGGAACGTACGGAATTTTTTTCCGTAAGTGCGGATTTGCATAAATCATGTTTGCATAACCCGGGGAGTGTCTGTACTTGAAGACTCTTATGTCCCCCTTCAGTCTTCTCTTTTCCAGATTAAACAAACCTAGGTTTTTTCAGTCTTTCCTTGTAGGTCATGTTTTCTAGATCTTTAATAATTTTGGTTGCTCTCCTCTGGACTTGTAGTGTAGGGTCCAGAACTGGACTCAGTATTCCAATTGAGGCCTTATCAGTGCTGAGTAGAGTGGAAGAATTATTTCTCACGTCTTCCTTACAACACTCCCGCTAATGCATCCCAGAATTATGTTCACTTTTTTTTGCAACAGTGTTACACTGTTGGTTCATATTTACCTTGTGAACCACAATAACCCCCAGATCCTTTTCTGCAGGATTCCCTCCTAAGAAGCCATTTCCCATTTTGTATTTGTGCAACTGATTATTACTTCCTAAGTGTTGTACTTTACATTTGTCCTTATTGAATTTCAACCTATTTATTTCAGACCATTTCTCCAGTTTGTCAAGATCATTCTAAATTTGAATTCTGTCCTCCAAACTCTTTGCAACTCCTCCCAGCTTGATATTGTCTGCAGACTTTATAAGTGCACTCTCTATGCCACAATCCAAATCACTTATGAAGATATTGAATAAAACTGGACCCAGGACAAATCTCAGCAGGGCCCCACTTAATATACCCTTCCAGCTTCACTATGAAACATTGATAACTATTCTAAGAGTACGGTTTTCCAACCAGCTGTGCACCCACCTTATAGTAGGCTATATTTTCTTTATGAGAAGATCATGTGAGACAGTATCAAAAGCGTTACTAAAATCAAGATATATCACATCTACTGTTTCCCCCTGGCACCTTAAAGACTAACAGATTTATTTGGGCATAAGATGATGTGAGGTTTTTTACTCATGAAAGCTGATGCCCAAATAAATCTGTTAGTCTTTAAGGTGCCACCGGACTCCTTGTTGTTTTTGTGGATACAGACTAACACAGCTACCCCGATACTTGTTTCCCCCTATCCACAAGGCTTGTTACCCTGTCAAAGAAGGATATTAGGTTGGTTTGACATGATTTGTTCTTGACAAATCCATGTAGACTGTTAACTTATTACCTTATTATCTTCTAGGTGCTTACAAACTGATTGATTATTTGCTTCAGTCTCTTTCCAGGTACCAAAGATAAACTGATTGGTCTATAATTCCCTAGGTGGTCCTCATTCCCCTTTTTATAGCTAGGTACTATATATGCCCTTTTCCATTACTCTCCCATCTTCCACAATTTCTCAAAGATAATTTCTAATGGCTCAGAGATCTCTTCAGCCAGTTCTTTAAGTATTCTAGGATGCAATCATTAATTATTCATTGTTATGATAAAATATTATCATTGTCATCAATATTAATTATTTATTATTAGGGCTGGTCAAAATGTTTTAATCTAAACTGTTTTTAAGTAGAAAATTGTCACATAGGGGTAACAGAGAGTAACTAGCTAACTAGCTAGCTTATATAGCTGCCAGCAGCGTAATACCGTACCTGAGCAGGAAAGGGATGGGGTGAGGAATGACAAGTTAGGATCTTGTGATTACTCAGCATGTGCACACCTTGATGGTCAACTTAAAGGTGTTTTTAATCATTTATTATTATTGTTATTGACTCACTTACTATGAACATTGCAGAAAAAAGTGTGAGTTAAGGAAGGAATTGAGGAAAAAGGAGGGTAGCGAGGAGTAGTTTTGAAGCATTACAATTGAAACCTATGAAAAGCCTGAATTTTGGGATTCTAGTTTCTTTTGTTAGTTTATCACCAGCAAAAAATTGCCTTGACACAGTATAATGGTGGTCATGGGTCACAATCTGACTTTTAAATTTTTTTGTTCCAAGTTATTCCGAATATCCACATTCAGGGGCAGATCCTCAGCTAATATAAATCAGCATAGTTCTGTTGATATTTAAGTAATAATAATGGGCATATATTTAATGGCATTCATCCAAGGATCTCAAAGCTTTTTACAAATATAATGTGTCACCACACCCCTGTGTGGTGGCCCATCATCCTTGAAAAGATTTATTATATTAATTTTTCTGGTGGCTATAGAGAGAGTAACTTTTCTGAGGTCATACTATGTTTGAATGGAAGAGGATGACTTTCAGAGTTACCTAATTAGTAGTGGATTTGAATTTTATCAAGGTGTAAATGGAGTGAAATGAAATCCATCCAAAATATTTATTCTAAATGTTTTAAATTTATAAATAGAACTGCTCCAGAGTAAAGACATCTACAGCATGCTACCCTCACCCCTACAATACTGCTCAGTAGTGGCTGAAAAGTTTTGAAATTCAAAGTTTTTCAGCAACACAAACAACAATAAATCGATCACATAAAGGTTTATGAAAAAATCATCCTATTTTACAATCAACTCTACTGCTGATATTCTAAACACATCCAACATCCTGATGCAGAAATGTGATATTTCAGGCATGACATAAGAACATCAATCCATTCCTATTTCTGAGGCCTCCATGTTAAAAGGAAATGTTACTTAAGGGGAGTGTTAGCTCCAGGAACATTAAAACACATGATTACTGCTTATCACTGCTCAAGAATCACTATACATTCAGGAGGTTTTTGTGTACTACTGTGTTTGGAGAAGTACCCAACATTTTCAAAACTACACCTCTACCTTGATATAACGCTGTCCTCGGGAGCCAAAAAATCTTACCGTGCTTTGATCCACCGGAGTGCGCAGCCCCGCGCACCCCCTTCCTTCCCCCGGAGCACTGCTTTACCACATTATATCCGAATTTGTGTTATATCGGGTCGCGTTATATCGGGATAGAGGTGTAGTTTGACTGAACTTAAGTAAGGCCCAATTGTAATAGATATAGGTGAGAGGAAAAAAGCAAATTGCAGGAAAAGCCATTAGGTATCTAGAAAGTGAGGCATCTTTCCATTAAAAAAAAAGGTGTTAATATATATAATATCAGCTATCAGTTTTAACCCACCCTTTCATATTTTAGAACTTATGTATATTTCAAAGAATTGGTTGTGACTTAGTTTTACAGAATTCTTGTTTATTTTAAATATGAAATGTGTCTTTAAATCCCCAAACTCCAGGCAACTCAGAAAGTTAGAGGACAGCTTTAGTTCCACATCCATCTATATTATCATGCCTGACACAAAGAATTTATAGTCTAATTTGACTTTACAATTGCAATTGTACTAATATGACTTCATTATTTAACAATGCATGCTGTGATCCTAAGATGGAACGAGCTGTATTATTGTTCTCATGCAATGCCATTCATTCAGAGATCACAAAGCACATTGAATATATCAGTAAGCCACGACTTATATGAGGCAGGTGAATTTCGCACATCAGTTAAGAGATGTGTTCAGTGTTGCACAGTAAACCAACAAGAGTAAGAAATGAGAACCAATGATGACTCCCAGTTTTTGGTTAAGTCGTTAGACAACACATTCTCACTTTTAAGCTACTGTAGATACATTTTAACCTGGATTCTAATAGCTAGAAAGAAAGCACATAGGAAAATTCTAATGATTTAGGGTCTCATAAGTATATTAGATTAGCCCTGGAGGATCACTAGTTATGATTAGCTGAAGTATTACTCTTTTCTGGATGTAAAACTCCCATTTATTTTCAGTGGGATAAAAGGTAGCATTTGCCCCTTACATTTTAAAGGAGAAATATTCATCCAGCGTATGAATTGGGCCCCATATTTTCAAAGAGCTAAGTGCATGCACATGTTTACACTTTTCTAATGTGAGTGCAAATATGCAATATGCAGCTCCGTTTTGGCTGAGTATATGCCAAAGTGTGAGTGAATAGCAGCATATCCTTCTTTTAAAATGTTAGCCTGTCACCTACTTTTGCACTTGCACGGAAATGCGTTATTTCTTGGGTCCATAACGATGTCCTTAGAACTAAGTGGTGCAGTGCTAATTTTTACTATGCTTCCTGTGTGACATTAGGGGACCTGTAATAAATAAATTATTTATGGGCCCGTGCTAATAATGCCTGAAGTTACTGCAAAATGGAAAGACTGAGGAATTCACACAGCACCTCTCAGGATCAGACCCAAAGCTCTTTTAAAAAAGAGGAAAAGGAAGCGGTAAGAGATTTTTGATAGATCTACCCCTGTGTTATAATAACCAGACCAAAATTAAACCATGCATTGCTTTCTCTTTTCCTCCAGCTTCTTTTTCTGAAACACAGGAAACTGAGAAGCACATAAGACTAATAGTTTAATTGCTAAGTTGTGATAGAGTGGAGGAAGGAGGCTAGTTATCTGCTAAGTAGCTGTGCTCTAAAACTAGTAAACAGGGATGCCGCTGCAGAGAGCAATCTGTGCATTTGCTCCCACTCTTTAGCACAGATCATACTAGGATTATATGCAGAGAAATTCTGCTAGTGCTGGGAGGGTACTTATGAACAGACACCAGATTTGCCCTCTCAGGGTTGTGGAGGCACTGCACCCCATTGGTGTGTTCAGGGCCCGGCTCTGGCTTTTTTGCCGCCCCAGGCAAAAAAGCCTCCGGTCACCCCCCGCCCCGCGGCAGCCGGGGGGAGGGCGCCAGGGGGGAGGGCGGCCAGAGCGCCGGGGGGAAGGCAGCGAGCCCGGCCGTGGCCCCGCTCTCCCCGGCGGCCGCCCCCCTCCAGGTGCTGCCCCAAGCACTAGTTTGGTGGGCTGGTGCCTGGAGCCGGCCCTGGGCGTGTTGCTGTGTACGACTCTGCAACGATGCTAAAAAGGCAGCTGCCAGGGAGCAATTGGAGTTAGGCTAAAAATAAGGCTATGCTGGGAGCATGGACTAGCTGTAGCCACTGTTCCAACCCAGAGACCTGAATAATGCGTGCATAAAGACAGTACAATGTGCCCATGGGTTTGCTGCTCATGGTAAGGTTGAATTCCATCCCCACCAGTCCCCATTTGGTGACTTGCACAAAGCCAGGTCATTTTGGTTTCTCTTGGGGAGGACAGACTTCCACCAAATGACCGTTTCAGTGCTAGAGTATTAGTCATTCAGGCATCCATTGTTACTTTGGCTACAGCTAAGTAGTCAGCTCTGTTTAAAGAAGCTCATAGTCTCCTTAAATTAGTGTGAGTGTGAGGACAAGCTGAAGATCTGTGGTAAACAGGGACTTCAGTTTTGTCAGACATCGCAATAATGTCAGAGTCAGCAGTCAGTAGACCGGGGAATGGATTGCAAGGAAAATCATACTGTGATGTTGCACTCCATATGCTTTATGAAAATAAGCTTGGAATGTGAATATAATGTAACAAATATGCTTTATGCAAAAGGTCTCTTGTAAGTATCAGAGGGATAGCCGTGTTAGTCTGGATCTGTAAAAAGTAACAAAGAGTCCTGTGGCACCTTATAGACTAAGAGACATATTGGAGCATAAGTTTTCATGGGGGAATACCCACTTCGTCAGACACATGTGGTGGAAATTTCCAGAGGCAGGTATAAATATGCAGGCAAGAATCAGTCTAGAGATAACGAGGTTAGTTCAATCAGGGAGAATGAGGCCCTCTTCTAGCAGTTGAGGTGTGAACACCAAGGGAGGACAAACTGCTTTTGTAGTTGGTTAGCCATTCACAGTCTTTGTTTAATCCTGAGTTGATGGTGTCAAAGTGCTCAGGATTAAACAAAGACTCCGGGCTGATGCTCTGGCCTGCTGCATTCTCCCCAGCTCTGCCTTACTCTGCTCTTGCAGCCCCAGCTCACATGGAGGACAGGCCCTGGGCTTTCAACTCCCTCATTTACTCCTGGGGGAAATCTGCGCCACTGCACATGCGCAGAATTCATGCCCCCCACAGATTTCTTTGCTTCCCTGCAGAAAAATGACTTTCTGACAGGGAAGCTGCAAGAGCAGTCACACACCACTCCCTAACAGTGCAGGTACAATGTTTCAGGCACCCAGAGCAGCTGGCAGAGAGGTAAAACACCGTGGGGCTGGGGACCTCCAGCCAATGGCTCCTACCCAGAGCTGGGATCAGCTGCTAGTCCCGGCTGGACTGGAGGCAGGAGAGGGCGGGACTTTTTCTTCCCCTGGAAGGAGTGGCTGGGGCTGTGTTAAGCCCACCCCAGAAACCTCCCACAGGTGCAGGAAGCTCAGCATCCTCCCCTGCTTCCTGCCCCCATCGCTCCTCAGTTGCAGGGGGAGGGGTCACTGTAGGGGAGCTGCTCCCCCATCCGCACAACTCCCCATGCATCCTGACCTCCCATGCCCAGACATCCCTGCCAAGCCTCAACCCATACACCCAGAATCCCCCTAGTCCTCCATACCTGAACCCCACTGAACCTCAACCCCTGCATCTGAAACCCCACCTAGGCCCCCTGCCTCCAGACCCACACCCCTGCACCTAGACCACCCCCCACTGAGCTCCCTGCACCTTCCTGAGCCCCCATATCCAGAACGCCATGCCACTGACTTCCAGTTAGCTGCACCCAGACCCCCACCCCACCAAGCCCCATCCAGACCCCTCTGCTGAGCCCCAACCACGTTCACTTGGAATCCCCTGCAGAGTCCCATTGCCCCTGCCCCTGGAATCTCCCCAACGAGCCCCTGTGCATCCAGATCTCCCACAGCTAGACCCCACCACTGAGCTGCCTGCATCCAGATTGTCCCATACACAGAATCCTCTCACCCCACACCTGGATCACCCCACACTGGGCTCCTTCCCATTTGGATCCTGCCTGGTTGAGTCTGCCTGCCCACACTTGGTGTGCCTGGTGCAGAGAGGCAGGGCCCCAGGCTGTTTTGGGGAAGGCCCAGGCCTTGTGCTGTGTCAGGGTTGGGTGCAGTCTCACCACTGTGTCCATGTCCCGGGGGAGGGGGGGAGGAAGGTGATCTCCCACCTTCGTGCAGTCAGTGGCCTGTGTTCCCCACTGCCATGCTGGAGCCTCTGCATTTATTTATTGACAAATAAAACTTGCAGATTTTTGCAGAATTTTAAAATATTGTGCGCAGAATTTTTGTGTGTGTGTGTGTGTGTGTGTGTAGAATGCCCTCGGGAATAACATATGTAAACAATGCAATGTAATTTTGCCAACGAAATACTAAGTATGCATATCTCTTTTACAACCATATGTGCATGAAAAAGATTTTTTCTATATTATTTAGAAAATTTAGCAATGCAATATAATATTACAAGACTCTGTAAATTCGAATTAACCCTGAGTGATCATGATTATTTTGAAAAGCTAAATAAAAGGTGGTTAGTGGATGATCAAATTAAGGAAGATATTATTACATGAATCACAGTTGCTAATTTGCTGCTATACAGGTGGAACAATACTGTACACAATCACTGCAATTGTGAGGACATATGTATTATTTATTTAAATCTGACACAAGCAGAGGGGTGGGACAAGGATCTAAGCAGCAGCACTACCACGTAGGGGTGGGGGAGAGAAAGCACCCTTATGGACAATATTATTTTCTTTGTTGTAATAAAGTTCCTTGTTCACTGTTAGAATAAAGTGAGTTTTCTGTGATTCTTTACCATTTTCACCTGACCACAATTCTGTCCAAAAACTAGTCTGCTATTATTCGCTTTAGAAACATGGCATCTATAGTTAATATTATCTACTTTTGTTTATTTTCCTTAAATGCAATACTTTCTGAAATTTTTTTATTTACACATTTAAATCCTTTTTGGACACAGTTGTGAGGCGTTCCTGTTTGGGTCTTCAATTATCAGAACACTGCAGTGGTACAATTGGGAATGTTAGAATCTTTATAATGTTTTGTTTGAGGTATTTATACATTATATTATATATTTTACTTCTCTTCTACAGCTGGGCAAATTGTTGTTCATGTTTGCAGGGTGAAAAAAAAATAACTGGAAATACGACCATAATGATTGCTTACTTCTATGCAGTGACCAGATCTTAGTAATTAAGTGACACCACACTGGAAACAAAATCAATGAACAAAAACACCAATGATCAGCTCACCAATTTCAAAAGGACTATTACTTACACCCTCAATCCTGCAGCATTGGCTTCATAGCTCAGGTGACAGCTGTCATAATCAATTGGTCAACAAGAAAAATTGTGGAGGAGAAAATAGTTTGTTGATTGTAAGAAATTCAAACACTGGCAAACATTCCCTTAGGAAATGCTGGCCAGTTAATCTAGTCAACCATCTTTGATTCATTGAACAATAGCTGCCTTTCACAGTAAAAGCAGAAATAAACAAAAGATTCGTTTCAAGTGGCCAGGGGACTTCCAAATAAATTTCACAGCCAAATATCAACAGCGTTAAGCAGAAAATGTAACTGTTATATGTGTTCAGTTCAGCATAAGTAACTGTGAGTGTATTTATTATTTCAACAGGCCATATTCAGCAATGCTTTGGAATGCTCAGTAAGGTGATATTGTGTCTGGAACATCTACCTATCTGTTGCTGCTCCTCATGAGCTTATTATGTGTTGTTATATCTTTTTATTGATCACAATCATCATCCTTCCTGTGACTTTGCTCTATGTACAGGTGAGAAGAAACAGTAATGCTGTAGGATCCAGGTGGGAATAGCCTAGCTTGTTTGCTGCTGCTAAATATGCTGTCCTGTGGCTCTCATTGACTGAGCAAATTAGTGAAAATTATGATGCTTTGTCACCCATCCACAGCCATTCTGTGACTGATGTACAGTCATTGTTTGTAACTTGCATCTCTGTTTACGCATCACCACTGAATTTGCCCTAGATACTACATTGGGTTTTGTAGCCATATAACTAAGGCTTCATTTTGCTGAAATGGTTCCCCTCCTTCATTGTTTGAACTGTTCTACATACAGTGATATTTCTTTGGCTTAAAATGTAAAGCTACTGGGACCAGGGGACCTTGAAATACTGGTCCCATTGAAGTCTTTGGGAGCTTAACCACTGATTTCAATAGAGCCAGAATTTCAACTCTTATCTTTTATGAACTCTATGAAGCATCACATGTATTTCTGGTATTCTATAAATAATATATGATAAAATATGTTGTAATCATAGCTATTTATTATTAAGTCTATTGTTGGATGAGTGTCTCATACAATTTGCCAGTTTCACACTCCAAATCTATTGAAAGAACTGGGAGCTGTGTCAAATAGAAAATCACTATTTTCTGCAGAAATTAAGTCTATTGATCTTCTGTGCTGTGGGGAAAAAAATCCAGTGGACTTAATTATAATTAATTATAAGTCAACTAGTCCAAAACACAGACAAATGTACAAAGTCTAACATAAAACGATAATTAAAATGAGAAACATAACAAAATCACTGTAATTATTCTTGATATTCTGGTTTTCATTGAAAAAAGTACTAATGAAAGGTACCTAGTACCTACACTCTGGTTGTAATACTGGGGCCAGCGAATCTTAGATTGGTACATATGGACTTCGGACAGAGTTTTCTAAGTGGAAGAATCTGCTCAGCCATTTGCTCATAGCTTGAGTTTGGGCACTTTTCAAGACTTTCCCCTTTATTCAATGTTTTCCATATGAGAAACTGGAGTAGGGTAAGATATGAGGCCATCTGTATTTTTAGAATCAGAGGGGTAGCCGTGTTAGTCTGGATCTGTAAAAAGCAACAGAGAGTCCTGTGGCACCTTTAAGA
>NW_020664420.1:11603539-11619578 GCF_002925995.2 Terrapene triunguis | reverse complement strand
ACTAAAACTTGGGCCGGGGGTGCTCTGGGGGGGCAGTCCAGGACCCCCGCTAGTGCTGTGGGGGAGGTGAGTGGTGGTGTGTGGCCCGGGACCCGCACTGGTGCTGGGGGGGAGGGTTGGTGGGGCTCGCAGGCTCCCTACCCAGCTTTGTGTGTCCCTGCAGCTCCTAGGATGAGGGGCAGCCAGGGGGGCTCCACGCGCTGATCCCGCCACAAGTGACAGCTCCGTAGCTCCCATTGGTCAGGAACCAGGGAGCTTTGGGGGCAATGCCTGTGGGTGCGGGCAGCCCGCGGAGCCCCTTGGCCCCTGCTCCTAGGAGCTACAGGGACATGCCAGTGGGAGCCGGGAAGCATCCCCCCACCAAAGTAAGTGCCCCCTCCCACACACCCAAACTGCTCCTGCTCCCCGAGCCAGCACCTGCTGCTGCAAAAGTCACAGAGGTCATGGAAAGTCACAGAATCTGTGACTTCTGTGAGCTCCTTGACAGTCACACAGCCTTAATTCTTGTACACAAAAATGCCGAGAGGTAGGTATATTTTTATACTTCAAAAGATTAAGGCATCTCATCTATCTCCCATCATATAGTCAGTGGCGGATTAATAATTTTGCCGCTCCTAGGCCGGGAAATAATTGCCCCCTGGCCCCGCCCCGACTCCGCCCTTTCCCCGCCCCCATTCCAACCCCTTCCCCAAAGTCCCCGCCCCCAACTCCACCCCCTCCCTTCCCCATTGGATCCCTTCCCCAAATCCCCGCCCCTGGCCCTGCCTCTTCCCCCAGCGTGCGGCGTTCCCCCTCCTTCCCCCCTCCCTTCCTGCCCCGCAAAACAGCTGTTTCGCAGCGCAAGCGCTGGGAGGGGAGAAAAACAGGACGCGGCGGCGCGCTTGCAGAGGAGGCGGAGGTGAGCTGGAGCAGGGGGGCGGGGCGCGGAGGGGAGCTTCCGCCCCTGCAAATTTGCCACCCTAGGCCTAGGCCTTGTCAGCCTAGGCAATAATACGGCACTGCATATAGTCATAAATTTCAAGGCCAGAAGGAACTATTGTGACTGTGTACTCTGACCTCCTGTATAACACTGGCCACAAGACTTCCCCAAAATAACTCAGAGAGCATGTTTTAAAAAAAAATCCAATCTTGATTTTAAAATTGTCATCATGATCTTTGGTAAATTGTTCCAATGGTTAATTACCCTCACTGTCAAAAACGTGTCTCTTATTTCCACTCTGAATTTGTCTAGCTTCAACTTCCAGCCATTGGATCATGTTATATCTTCCTCAGATAGATTAAAGAGCTCATTATAAAATGCTCAGGAAAAAAAAATCAGATCTTAGGCATCTCACACTGGGCACTCAACATTAGTGAATACTTTGAACCATAATCTCTCCGCACCACAGTTCCCCATCTGTAAAATGGGGTTAATAATTCACCTTAGAGGGGTTGCAAATATAAATTCGTTGTGAAGCACTCAGACATTATACTGATGAGCATCATAAAAAAGCCCATGAAGAAATTAATAATTCTCTCTTTAGAGCAAGGTTTGAACTCATTTCTGTAAATAAGGCATGATGCCACGCATTGAACATCAAGGAGAAAACAATGAGAATAGCTTTTCATTATGTGAGTACCGTCCATCCTGGGCACTGAATGAGGCACTGGCAAAAAAGCTAATTTACAATTGCAGATGCAGTAAACCACTATTAAAGACACCATCTCCCTTCTCAGAGGAAATCAAATCTGTGGTTTGCAGCAGCAGTAAGTGATCAAATTGTAGTTTATTTTATTACAAAACCCAGTCTGGCTTAGTTGACAAATTGAACTATCCCCATCCTTCCTGACCAAACATATCTGCCTTTGAACTATGTGACTATGGCCTATAGTTTGCAAGCTTTATTCTCTCTCTCAAAATCAAATCAAACTGTCTTACAGCAGTTGCCCCTAAATTCACAAGGCACTAAAAGCTGCTATACAGTCTATTCTGGCTTGGAAAGAAAATTAAACTGTTGCTGGACTATCTGACAAAGAGAACTGTCTTTGGACTGCCTGACAGCATATTCAAATGGAGGCTTTATTTCAAGTATGCCCAGCAGTGCCCTTCTCCTTGGTTCCACCCCTTCTCCCAAGGCATCACTTAAGCCTATCCCCCTCACTTATGACGGGCAGTTTAATTCTTTTGCTCTGCTCAGCTCTCCCCTTGTGACTGATAGCTCAGTTCTACTGCCCTGCTCAGCCCCACGCCTGAGGCAATCCAGCTTCAGCCATCATCCTCTCAACGCTATTGTGCATTATGGTTCTCAGTCAGCTACCCCTGCTCTCCTTGACTGGCGTACAGTAAATTTGTCACTTCTACTTGTCCCAAGGTTTTGGGGGCAATAGGAGTTTTCCTGACCTGCAGGTTTATTATGATTATTACATAGTGACCTTACCCTTGCAAAGAATCTGTTTTTAATCAATTGCATAGCACCTAGCTACTATTGTAATAGATTGGAAACAAACAAAAATTAATCAAATCTCTCACAGCAATTTTCCTTAGGAAGAATTTTTAGTTCCCAAACATTCCTGAGTCTGTGCAAACTTCACTTTGTCATGCTGCAAAGAACTGGCTGTACCACCATTGCTCACAGCAGAAATGAATATTAATGTTCCACAATGGGTTTTTAGGCCTCTTGGTTAAGTGCAAAATCTGCATGCCATTGTTTGTTTGTTTTTTTAATTGAACATCTATCACATCCTGACTCTGTGAATGCTAGGGGAAAAGCAAAGCTGAGCTGATGAGTTGCTTTACTATAATAAAAATATTAATACTTGTGGATAATTTTACCCAAACAAACTGTAGTTTGATCAGAGGAAACAACCAATCATCAAGAGTAGGGTGGAAAAGAGGTCATGTGATTAATGCACTGGGTCTGGCACTCAGCAGAATTGGGTTTGATTCCTGGGTTTGGCACAGTCTCTTACTTTCTGTGTTTCAGCTGCCTCATCTGTAAAATGACCATAATAGTCTGTATTCTTCTACTGTATTTCTTTTATCATAGCACCTGGAGGTCCCACAATACTAGGTGCTGTCCAAATATATGAGAGACATTCCCAAAGAGTTGACCATCTTAGGGTATGTTGACACTGCGGTATGAGGTGTTATTACAGTCCGGGCAGCCATTCCCATGCTAGCACAGCTAAAAATATTAGTGTATATTCAGAGACATGGGCCTCCATGCAGACTAGCAACACAAGTATATACCCAGTGTGCTTGTACAGCCTATTCTGAAGCCTGTTCCGCTACATCTGCACTACTATTTTCAGCCATGCTGAAATCACACTGCAGACTGCAATGAAGACATACCCTAAGTTCAAGTCATGACGCAATAACAGGGTGTTGTGAGGATCAATGTATTAATGTTTGAGAGGCACTCAAAACGTATGGCGATATAAGTACTGACATAGATAGATGAGAATATAAGAGGTCTTTTCCCATTTCTAATTTCCCAGGTGTCATGCTTGCTTTGCTCTTACTATTACCCTTTCTTGACAGAGGAGCTCCATCAGTTCAGTCATTCTGCATTTCCTTTTGAACCCATCCTTTTATTGTAAACTCCTGTGTGCAGACAAGGTGGCTAAAACAAATTTTACCATTTGTGATGGGGTGTACAAACCCCACACTGAGCAACAAGGGTTTAAGGGCTTATTCTGGGCTCAGACAGCCACACCTGCAGCAAATGCTCCATCTGCTGGAGGAATTAAAAGGCAGCAAATTAGCTCAGTTGGTGAGCAGCGCTGAAGGTGAGCAGCTAAAGTAAAACCTAAAGGCTCTGACAGCTGCCCAAAGGGCCCCCCCGTGAGGAAAGGGCGCAACCTCTGCAGAGAGGGAAGTATTCTGCGGCCCTGGACAGTGGTGACTCCCTCTTGCTTCCTTGGGATTTGAATTTTCCCATCAGGCGAAGGCCTTGGACTGAGGTGACTCCAGGGGGGAAGATGAGAGGAAAAGACCCAGGGAGGACAGCTTTAAGTAGTCTTGGTTGCTAGGTTACCGGTAGCTAAAAGGGCCCTGGGTTGGGGCCCGGTGGAGTGGGAGGGCCTGGGCTCCCCTTCCCATAACCCCCTTGGCAGTCTGGGGTTGTGGCTGTGACCAGGAAGCCACGCTTCCCAACGAGACCCTGAGTGGAGACCATTACACCATCTAGCTTCAAAATAAACACACAAAAGAAACAGCTGAAACAGTGAGATTTTTAACAATCTGGCCAGCTCTTCCTTCACTGCTTGTAATGCACACAACACTTTTGATATGACACCTGGCACAAACAGCTGGGATAACAAGGTCACCAATGAAATCAGCAAACAGCTCAGAAAATGTTACCCAAAGAGCAGTTCAGGAAGATCTACCTCTTCCAGATGTTCTGGCTGCTTTATAGCCAAGGCACAGCCAAAGGCTGTGTGTACCCAGAGCTGCGCTACCATCCCAGACAACAGTGCATACTGCATCTGTAGTATATGCATAGTGCAGGGACCTTTTGTGTGGTTCAATCCAGCTGAGCACAAAAGTCAGGGAACACAATAATGAGATCAGGGCAGATAACTGGATGGTAATCACAGACTGGAAAGATTGCTCAATGAAAGCACAACCACTATGACCCAAGAGCACAGATTATATCAGCATTACTGCACATCAAAGATAGTGTGTGCCAGGGTTCTAGGGGCTTAAACGGTATCTGCCAAAAATAAGACAAGAATATGGCTATAAAGCAGCAACTTTAATTGGCTAAGACATGTTTAATGGTAAGGAAAGAATGTCCAGCCAGAATAAAAAGGGGTTGTTTTTCCCTACATCACAGAAACAACTGTTTTAAAAAAAGCCCATGAATCTGTGGCAGAGTAAGCAAAATCAGCAC
The DNA here is from genome assembly GCF_002925995.2 of Terrapene triunguis. Taxonomy (NCBI): domain Eukaryota; kingdom Metazoa; phylum Chordata; order Testudines; family Emydidae; genus Terrapene; species Terrapene triunguis. The sequence goes on along the minus strand of NW_020664420.1, from coordinate 11,614,704 downwards.
AGAACTGGAGGCCTTCCAGATGCCCTGTGCAAAATGGACATTATCCACTAAGGTATCTCGAGAAAAGTGTTTTTAAAGGAGAGAGATTTGCAGTTACTGCGACCTTCAAGACTTTTAAAAGTAAACCACATGACTGCACAGGAGAAAAAAGCCTGCCTATGGGCTCTTTGAAGAGGTGTAATGCAATCAGAATGAAGTGTTGTAGTGATCAGCAAGTGACTCGGATATCAGGGATGTTATCTGCAAGGTGGCGGGTCAGTCTCAACTTGCTGCAGTTAACCTATCTCTGCTACTGTGCTAAGAACCAGGGACATTCTTCCTCATTCTCAATCTTCCCAGAAGATGATGTGGATTGGGACAAATGGCATCACTGAAGCTGTGAGATGGGGATGGAGCCACTCAGTGACCCTGAAATACCCTCAGGGAGAGGCCATTGGCTCAAAGGCAGGACTGTTTATTTATTCACAAATTTCATTTCTGTATAGACATTTCTACAGGTCTCATCTCCATCACATCCAACTAAATGGACGAGTGGTGCAGCATCGTCAAGAAACCGCTGATGACCTGTGCAATGGGTTTGAGCGGAAAGGGAGATGAAGCTGTCATGAGGGTGAAGTTTCTTGGGGGTTCAGATTCTGCAAAACTCCAACCTCCTGCAGGGAATGGATGGTGCCAAGCCCTATGCACCAACACCAAAAAAAGTCTGATTTGGTTAGCTCATGCAAACAGAACCCTGCAGGGTTTGCTCATCCCATAATAGGCAGATGTACTACTGCCCCCTAATGACTGGCTTACAGAAAATAAAAGCTCAACTACTGTTAAGAGGTAAAGACGAATAAGACCGTGATCCCGTAAACACTTGCATGTGCTTAACTTCACATACATTGAACTCAATGGACCTACTCACATATGTTGAATTAAGCATATGTCTAATGTTTGAAGGATAGGGACCTAAATGGTTAGAGCCTGTGTTTCTTGAGCCAAAGTTTAAAGGCATTAAATTAAATCTGTTCACAATCTTCCTTCGTGGCTTTTTTTTTTAACTCAATTAAAAGATCTGCAAGATGTCTAAGGCAGCTGATTCCCAGATTTCATGTTTTTGTTTTCAAGTATTAGTTGCCAAAATAAGTATCTGAGAGGACTCCCAGCCTGAAAGAATTATTGCTTCAAATTTACTACAATTCACCCAAAATCCTAACAGAAAATCATGGTACGGTAACAACACAAAAGAGAAGTGGCAGAGATTTGTAAGGTCTTGATACAATGTGAAAAGACATGTAAAAACATTTTCTATTCTACCCTGTCCTCTACAATGATACAATTGGTAGCTGCAGGTTCTGTTATCAAAACAACACAATGACAAAATGCATATTTTAGTTGTGTTTGCTACATGTTTTCCTAAGATAAAATTCTCCTAGAATATTGAATTTTACAGACATAAGAAGGAAACCAACTGAGCTAATCTATACCTTAATGAAACTCACTCTGTCCCATTAGAAAAGCAGTTTCTTTTAGACAACAGGAAATATATATAGCAGGTTATGACACTAATGGTTTTGTTAACATTATCTACTTTCACATAGATTTAAAAAGAATTATACATTATAGTGGTAGTGGCTGCTATCTTTAAAGTTGCTTCTTTTTATAGGATGTGGAACTTGCCAAACCAATTTGCAACAGCCTCATCAGTGAAGTGCAGACCCCTCAAATCTGGTCAAAGGGCAGTCATCAGGGATGTGTGACATTGTCTGTCTTTGGCCATAACCACACGTGGGATCCTCTCACTAGCCCCAGGTAGGAAGACTGGCTACACATTGACCCTAGCCCATTCCAAATCAGTCCATCAGAGCTCCAGAGTGGTGTGGCAAATCAAAGCTGGGTACATGGTTGATTGGGTCGTTATAAGAGACTTGTTTCTAACATCAGCTGCAGACCATTCTTCACAGCACGTCAATATCACAGAGAAATCGGGGCAAGGCAAGTGGCCCCACAGTGGGTGTCTCAATGACAGCGCACTCTTGGATGGTCAAAAAGGTTTGTGTATAGTGGTAAGCTTGGTCATCTGCTGTTGTCAAGTCCAGAAACACAGCACCTGCCTTCATGTTTTTTTGAAATCTGTCTTTGATTAATATTGTCAAAGCTAGGAATTTGTTTGCAGGTGGTCTGACTTCTCCGAAAGCCTGCTTGCTCAATGCTGAGTATTGACTCCATTTCTGGAGAGATGCACTAAAGAATGAGATGCTCCAGCACCTTGAATGGCACAGACAGAGATATTTGTTGATAGCTAGCAATGTTATGTGGGTCTTTCCCCAGTTTTGGAACAGCAATTAGATATTCACCATGTCTTCAGAAATCAGTGGATCAGTGTTCTTGTCCCACACTCCATGAACACCTGATTTGTACTGGGGAAATTGATGATCCAACCAGTGGACCACATTTGAAGTCCTTTTTAGGGCTGAGTCTTGGTCACTTGCCAACCGAAATTCCTGATGTATTTCTGCCCCCCCCCCCATGTTTGAGCTATTAGGCTAAGGGCGGAGAATAGGGATAGTTGACAACCAAATGGAGCATTATCAGCAATTAAAAGTTGCTGAATGGTTTCCATACTAATTTTCTCCTTACAGTCACTCATAACTTTCAAAATGTTAATCTATCAAGTTGCAATTTTCCAGTGTCAGTATCTGCACAGCAGTGATTATTGTTTTAGGAGGAGGAAGAGGAGAGATTGGGGTGGGAAGAAACATTCTCTTCATTATGGAAAAAAAAAATCTTGTGACCATTTTTTATTGCAATCAGTTTCATCACTAAAATTGGTGGGCCCACAACATTGAAATTTGGCCAGGAAAGATATGTCACTGATCAGTGACTTCGAACGTTCCAAGAAAAGGGTTCTGATTAGACCAAATTACGAGCCTTTGAAAGTTACACTCCATCAATTTGCAGCCCATTTTGACTAGTGGGTGCAAAAAGCTTGTAAAGTGCACAGCTAGGGAAGGCTGTGATTAAGGTACTTGATTAAGAGCTTGTCTACATGATGCAGCAAAGGACACCAGAGGGATGTGATTTGTGATGTGCACTAACATGCTGTGCTCTAACGGCCCCATGTAGACCCTGCTGGAGTGCTCTAAAAGGTACCTAGTTCAGGTTAACGTAGTATTAATCTAGGTACCTTTTAGAGCGTACCAGCAGGTCTACATGGGGCAGTCAGAGTGTAACACATTAGTGTGCTTTACAAGGCACACCCCTTTAGTTTGCTTTGCCAGTGCTGTGTAGACAAGCCCTACCCTCCTGAGAAGTGTACATGGGTTGAAGCAAGGGCTCCAGTGCTCCCAGGCTTCTGAGCCCCCTTCTCATGGGTTCTTCAATTCCCCAGGATACTCCTTTTGTCCTGGTTCTCCTAAACGGCTAGGAGTCTCCTTAGCTGTAGATTTGCTGAGGCACAGAGGAGGGAAGTGCCAATTTTTAAGTTCTGTGGCATCCCACTGGAATGTGAGTAGCGCTGCCATGTTGTGATTTGAGTAATGGAGAGTTTCAACCACAGAGGACCCACTGCATGAAACTTCATCAGCAGAATTCTTGTCAAGGGAGATAAATATTATTTTATATATAATTCATATATTAGTACAATTAATTTTTAAAGAGATGATAAAATGATTTCTCCCCTTCCCCCCGCCCCCGCATCTCCAACTCCTTTCCTCGGAGGATCATAATCATAGTGCTGTGGTCTGAAGTGCTGGTTTTATTTCTTTTCCGGGATAGTGCTTTGAACTGAAATAGCATTTGCTCACAGAAAAATTGGAGGATTAAACAAAATAATCCTTTCATTTTTCAATACTATATGTGATTTTATTTTGAACGGTGGTGTCAAAAAATAAAAGTGCTGATGTTTTGGCTGGGGTTACAATTCCTAATCATCTAAGGAGACAGACTTAAAACAAGTCTATAATTATCAAGGAGTCTTAAATAATTGAGCAGTGAGACACAGAGACACAGCATGGGGGGATGTTTATTATGTAATAGCATCCCAAGATTCATTATTCATAATCATTACGATGATTATTAGTCGTGCAAATTTTACACTATATCACTTGTAAATTACATGACTGATTCTTATAACCAGAGAGGTTAGAACAACACTGAGTTAATATGCCTTCTATTTATTATAATCCCCCATCTAAAATTCAGGAAATGGTTCTTTAGCATGTGAAAAAGAAGAAAACCCCATTTATTAAAGTGACGACTTCTAGAGCTCATTTTTAAAAATCATATGTTTAATTATGCCCCTGCTCCTTTTCCCACTGAAGTTAATGGTGGCAAATCTCTCATTGATTTCTAGGGTGCAGGATAGGGCCTATAAATCAGTATGGAATTAGAAACAACACTAAAAAAATGTGATGTTTAGGGCTGGACTGTGATACCCTCATGCACTTTACACCATGAATAGTTTGAACTCAATGGTGCTTACTTGTGGTATAAGCTACTAACCCTGGGTAAGAGTTGGAGGATCTGGTCCCAAGTGTTTAGGTAAAATATACACTATGCTGACATGAACATTGTTAGTCAGACTTGCATGTTAAAAAGGAACAGTTACATCCATATCACTTGTTGATACAATATACTCATGGGAAAAAACTGAAACAATGTTCAAGTGGAACATGATTTTATTGGTTAAAGAAAAGGAAATCTTCTCACCTGGGATATGTCAAACTGCAGGTAAAGAGGTAGATGGATAAAACAGCTTTCTTCAAATTTCTTATGAAACACAGTTCATCACAAATTGCTGGCAGGTGGAAGTGATCACAAATCCTGCCAGTAAAATTATTTTACAGCTATTCACTGATGGGAAAAGGGCACCAGGATTTTACTGCCAGCACTTTTCCACTATTCAGCAGATAATGTAATAACTGTAATACAAAGTACCATGGTCTTTGTGATATTGAATTCTCTGTGACCCTCGCAGAAAGTAACTACTCAGTTTACAATACAAGACAGTGGATTAAAAAAAAATTATCTAAGGTACCCAGGTATTTATGAATGTTCGCTCTGAGCCCTGAATATTTGAAGTCAACCTGCAACCATGTGTTGTTGGTTTTTTTTGTCCCCCCCCCCCACCCCCCCAAAAAATTAGAAGAAGTTGCCCTATAATACATGGGAGAAGTTGCAGTTTTCTTTTTTTCAAATGCTTTAAACAAGTCCTTGGCTTTAAGATTCAGACTGGAAGTGTTCTGGGCAGAGTAGTTAAGTCTACTTGAGATGAAGTTTTCAAATATTTACAATTAAGCAGGGCTTTTTATTTTTAAAGTGTGGATAAACTTTTCATTTTTCATTTGTACAAAGATAAAAATAGCTATGCCTTTGTTCTTAAAATGTTGGATGAATATTCCGTTCCAAAGGGCAATGTAATACACATTAGAGATTGAGTCCATTGGAATCAAGACTAAACCTCTTCTTTGATAAAGAAGAGGCAAGTAAAGAGATGGCCCCTGGGAATGATTCTGCAATGGGGGAATAGAAAAAAGAACAAAACATAGCATCTCCAGCAAATGGAAATACCCCTCCCTCTACACAACCCCAGCAACTGGAGATGGAGGTTGTTCACTGTTGTTGTTTTGTTCTTGTTTCTTTAAACAGAAACCTGCTCCTATCACGAGGACAGTGCGCCTGGTTATAAATTTGCAAATATTCTTAAATCTCTTCCCTTAAGAAACTCTGCAAAAATACACACAACGTTTGAGGGAAATGAGAACGGTAGAGTTCATTTAAACCAGAGTTTATCATGCAAGCCAGAACCTACAGGGGTTCATGCACTAGTACTGATTGCAGTGGGTGTGAACTTTCAGAATTCAAGATTATAATTGCATTTGGACATTTCTTTCCTCAGATGTATATCATTTCTTCATGTGTATTCCATTTAGCCCTAAATAAATGAGCTGACTTATTTTGACAAATTTGTGAATCCAACCTAAATGTAATCAAACAGAAAGGTCTGCAGAAATCTATAGCTTTGGCCTGGTCTATTCAGAATGATTTGAAGGCCAGAGTTATTCTATACAGGAGCAACTCAGCACTTTGTGGATGATCTGCATGTAAATAATCTACCACCATGGTCTGAAAGAGTGACAGAATGCTGCTCTTTTTGCAACCCTGGAGAGCCATTTGTTCTAAGACTATTGCCACAACACTCTCCCTTCTGCCTGCTTTTCAAGGATTGCTTCTTAATTTTGTACTTTTTCAGCTGATTGTTCTAAAACAAACCTCAAAAGTTCTACCATGCACTGCATACCAAAGCAGGAGAGCAAACACATTCCAGTTTACTTTATACATAGAATTACCTCTTTATGTGACTGCTGTTAGTTTATGCATGAGCTGATTCTCTGGGGAACACATTTTGTCTCTGGCAAACACTGGCTATTCCATGGAGCATTAACCATCTTTTATATAAATCGAAAAGAACTTAAATATTTCCATTGTTGTCGGCATCATATCTCATGTGCAGCAATAAATGGAAATTTTTCATTTAAAATGGATATTGTTTTAAATTGAGGCATTGCCAAAATTTGAAACAAATGCTACCAACTGGTGCTACTAATGACTATTTGGTAGAAAGTAATTAAATCTATATGAAAATGAATATATTATGTTTTGTTATTATCACAAAGGGATATAAGACAACACTAGCCAGTTAATTTGGTTCTTTTTTTTAAATGTCTTCTTTTAATAACAGATCTAAAGTGTAGTCATGGTTCATAACAAGGGCATCAACGAATTTTAATCCAGAGGGAATTCTGTGCCATTCCATATGCACAGAATTGATGTCCCCTATAGATTTCTTTACTTCCCCGCAGAAAAAATGACTTTCTGATAGGGAAGCAAAAGGAAGGCACAAGAGTGGTCATGTGACCCTCCCCAGCCGTATGTTTCGGGTGCCCAGGGCAGTCGGCACAGAAGTAAATCACTGTGGGGCAGAGGGAGGGACTGGGGAAGACCCGGATGGTGGCTTCTACCCTGTGACAGGCTCAACTGTTAGTCCTGGCTGGGCTGGGCAGGATGGGACTTCCTCTTCCCCTGCATGACATCAGGGGCTGTGTCAGACCCGCCCTCAGATTTCTCCCCCAGCTGTAGGAAGCTCTGCAATCATCGCTCCTCAGCTGTAGGGGGAGGGGTCACTGTACAGGAAGCTGATCCCCCAACCACCCAAACCTGTGTATCCAGACCCCCTCATCCCCAGACCCACTTGCCGAGCCTCCCCGCACACATCAGAACCCCCCTCGATGAGCCCCACTCTCCCTGCACCTGGATCACCCCAACGAGCCACCTGCACCCAGATCCTCACCCTACCAAGCCCTAACCTGCTGCACCTGGATCCCCATGCCACTGATTCCCACTCCCCCAGCATCTGGACTCTCCACTGAGCCCCCTACACCCAGACATCCCTGCCGAGCTCTATCCCCCCACACCAAGACCTCCCCTGCTGAGCCCCAACCACCTTCACCTGGACCCCCCTGCAGAGTCCCATTACCATTGCACACAGAACCCCCCCAAAAAGCCCCTGTGCATCCAGATCCCCCCCGCACCTGGATCCCCCCACACCTAGATCCCCCTCACACTAAGCCCCTTCACATTTGGATCCTGCCTTTCTGAGCCTGCCTGCCCACACCTGTTGCATCTGGCATGGAGGGGCAGGGCCCTGGGGTGTTTCTGGGGCAGGCCCGGTCCTTGCGCTGTCAGAGCTGGGTGCAACCTCACCGTTGAGTCTGTGTCCCGGGGGGAGCTGCACAGTGATCTCCCATCTCTGTGCATGCCATGCTGGAGCCTCCATATTTATCTGACAAATAAAATTTGCAGAATTTGCCAGATTTTAAAATATTGTGCACATAATTTTTATTTCTTTGGCTCAGAACTTTTAATGTTTTGGTGCAGAATGCCCCCAGGAGTAAAATTTGAAAAGGTCTGATTCCAATATCACTTAAGATGGTGTAAATTAGGTGGAACACCACTGAAGTAATCAGAATTTATTGTTGCAAGTGGGATCACAATCAGGTCTTAGGTATTTCCATGGAGGCTATTAACATGGCGTCTCCAATGCAGCAACGAAAGGCAGGGACAATAGGGAAGCTAGCGAGTGTTACTCTTAGGACAAGGAAAGTAAGATTGCAACCTACATTGGTTGTAGAAAGTGGCCACCAACACAGAATTTAATGATGCCAAATTAAGCAACATTCTTCAGTAATTCAGTAGAAAGAAATCCAAAGAGATAAGGTTCCTCCTGACTGGTTTATGTCAGCTTAATATGCCTGCATTTAATTGCCCATTGCCAATTAAGTCCAAATGCAATGCAGGCCTCTGATAAAGATAAAGGGACACAAGCTATAACTTTTGGCAAAAGAGAGTATGGAAACTGAACTAGTCAAGCATCACTGAACTGAGCAAATGACTGGACACATATCCCTAGTTAAGATATGTCTCCGTATGGCTACATTTTGCTTTCCGTGGATACATAAGGCAATTTATTTTTAGGGGAGAAAACAAAGTTTGTACAGAACAAAATAAATCTGTACAACAATATGGTGTAGGATGTTAAAAAGAGAGCACCCTTTTGATGGCTATTTGATAAATAGCGGGCTAGATTCTCGATTGCACCCAGTATCTGTTATGTACAGCAGTGCAGGGAGCTGAAAGAGAGACATTTGCAGCTCCTTGATTCTGGGGCCAGTTCTGTGCAGACCCCAGCATGGTTTCAAGCAGACTCAGAACTATGCTGCAGACTGTGGCTCCAATCAGCTGGGGATCATTATGCTACAACCCCATCCCTGCCTCTCTCTGACATGCCCCACTCCATAGAAACATAAGAATTGCCTATTTGATCAGACCCAGGTTCCATCTAGACCAGTATCCTGTCTCTGAAAATGGTCAATAATGTAATGGAACAAGAGGAGGTAATATAGTTGCTGGCTTTGCCTGCTCTACACCCAATGGGGACTACTCGTGCTTGGGGAATCCCCAATTGCAGAGATCCAGCTGGCTTCCACAGGGGTCACAACAAGGGAGAGTATGTGGGCCTATAGTAATTAACCCAAGAAAATAGTATTCATTCTCTATCTATATTAACATAGATAAATGTATAGTCCAGGTGTGGCCAAATCATAGCTCATGAGCCACCTGTGGCTCTTTTACAGTTAAAGTGCAGCTTGCGGAGCCCCCCACACACTCCATTCTCCGCCTACCAGACAGGAGGGGGGAGCTTGGGGCTTCTGCCCTGTGGCCAGGGCTGGCTCTGGCTTTCTGGCCGCCCCAAGCGAAAAACAAACAAACAAACAAAAAACCGCGGCGGCCAGAACAGCAAAGCAAAAAAAAAAAAACCTGTGGCGCGGCCGGAGCCAGGGTGCAGAGGGACTCCCTGCCCTGCAGATGTGCCCCGGCTAGCAGGGTAAGGGAGCGGGGAGGGCTCCGTGCCGCTTCGGTCGGCGGGGAGGGAAGGACGAGGACTGCCCTGCCAGGCTTGCTGCAGGGCGCTCCCGTCTTCCACGCTGCTGCCCCCTACAGGGCGGCCGGAGCGGAACAACAACAACAACAACAAAAAAGCGGCCATGCCACCCTAGGATTGGGCGGAATGCCGCCTCCTACAAGCTGCCGCCCCAAGCACCAGCTTGCTCGGGTGGTGCCTGGAGCCGGCCCTGCCTGTGGCAGGGTGGTGGGCTAGAGGCTTCTGCCATGCAGGGAGAGGGTCTTGGGGCTTTAGCCCTGCAGGGAGGCATTGGGGCAGAAGTGTAACACCCCAGCAAGTGCCGCCTTGTGGGGCAGGTTGTGTGTAGCTTGCGCTCTCAAACTTCTGAAGTTTATCATATGCGGCTCGGAGGATCAGTAAGCTTGGCCACCCCTGGTATAGTCTCTGGCTGCACATAATATATCTAGATCATTTTGTCTGCTCTATAGTCCATTCACAGAAAACACCCCTGAATGAAATGTTATATCTCACTGAGTTTTCATCCTGTATATGTATATTTTATCTTTAAAAATATATATCAGCTGTTACTCTAGTTCAACTTAGATTTTACATTGTTTCCAAAAGTACATTCAGTGCCTTGTCATTCACTGGATTTCAAATGAATGTCTAAAATACTATTTTTAACATTCCATTTTGAACCTGTGGAATCCTAGGAACCCATTTAATGAAAAACTTCTCATGGCACAAGTGCTGCATTGTATTGATCAGTCATGAGCTAGAAGCCCAGCAAGAAAAAATCAGGCTGGGATCAAAAAAAAAAAATCTTACTTCTTTGATATGCAAGTCAGTATTCCAGTCTCATTCTTGAAACTGAGTACAAATGGCACATAAACAGTAACAGACAATATTTGGAAAAGGAATTTCAAGCACAAAGGGATCAAGCCAGGGGAAAAAAAGTGTGGCCTTCTATCCAGATACACATTTTTTTTCTCGATGATGCTAAAATAAGAATGCACAACCAAATGAGTTTGAGGGGCAGATAGGTCTGATACAAAGGGTCAAAACATTTCTATGCCTGAAAGGAGGAGTTTCTCTCTGATTCTTAGAACTGTGAGGAAAAACGTATTTTTCAGTTAGCTGGCAGTTCGAAAATAATAATAATAATAACAATAATAATAAATTGGTTCAGGTCAAACAAAACATTCTGTTTTGGTCTTTTTTCCTCCCCAAACAAAGCCAATGAAGGGCTAGATTCACAAAACTGGTGGTGGTGCTGCTCTTATAACCTTTAGCTCAGAGATTGGATGGAGGAGACCTAGATTTGAATCCCTGCTCTTGAGGAGGGACTTGAACCTAGTTCTTCCTCCTTACAGATGAGTGCTCTAGCCATGAGTATAAAGTCATTGTCTTGCTCTGTGGCCCAATGACTACTGAAGTATTTTACACAAAGTAGAACAGCTTCAACAGAATAACCAATGGCCCAGTGACTAGGGTATTCACCTGGGAGGGGGAGACCTGGTTTCAAGTCTCTGATAGGGTACTTGAAGGACAGGTGGCATAATAGTTAGCACATCTGACTTGCAGCCCCTTGCTTTTTCTGACTGGACAGCAGAGGTGCCTGGTTTCTCATCTTTGGCTGTGAACCTTCTGGCCTCCACTCACTTCTGGGCCTCGATCTTCAAGAGGGTGTGATGGGGGATCTGAACTCTCCCCTCCCCTG
>NW_020664420.1:11390777-11603139 GCF_002925995.2 Terrapene triunguis | reverse complement strand
AACGCTTAAAGGCTTTGCTGGATAGGAGCCATATTGAACACTTTATATATATATAAACATAGAAATAGAAGATCTATATAAATATATGAAATAAACGCACACACACACTGTGTGTAGAAAGTGGTGTTTGACAATAGCTGTTAAAGAGAATAACAGTGATCAACAGGGATTAGAGCACCAGTCAAATTTCATTGAGGATGTATTGATGCTGTCTTCATATACTTTATAGTAGGTACCTAACTTAATCCTATGCGGACAAGCTGCAATATAAAGCATTTGTTTCGGTTTACTTATGAATGACAATGGAGGGAACACAAAACTATCCAGCATACATAGAACTGGCAGGTTTTCTGCTATGTTCGCTAAATGAAAAGTGAGTGGTTTGATATATATTTAAAATTCATATATTCAAATAAAAAGATAAGAATCTCTTAATGCAAAACACTACTTTAAACAGTAGACCATTTTCTACTTTACAGATCGTGCTTTCTTTTTCAGGTCATCAGGGTAATGTAAAAAATGGCAGGCAGACAAACTGCCTCAGGCAAAATTCAAGAGTACACCAAAGAGTACATTCAAACAGTGGTCACACTAGAATAATTCTCCGAGTCTGGTATGATGGCAAAAAGCTGGGGTGTTAGAATACAAATTGTCAGAGACTGATAAGAAAATAATCTATCTGCAGCAAAAATGCATTACATTTTCCAGGCTCCAGAAATTCATGTTGCATTGAAATAAGAACAGTAGGTGACAATGGAACCATATAATTTACCCCAAAGTGCAAAACAATAGTTTTGGTGGCCATTAGGTCCATTTAGATATTGGTTTAATTTTTTTTAATTACAGCTTATTAAGAGTAACTTTATTGTGATCCAATTGCTACAAATTGTATGTGGGAAAATTCCACCTAATCGAGAGGTATCTGATAATTTATGAAATCTGATAAAAAATAATCTGCTTTACTACAGTTAATGCTATTGCTATGCATGATAAAGCTGACAGGTCACGGATGAAAACCACATACATGACTTTTTTTGTTATGCTTTGGGTCAGGGATCTCAATGACAGGTGTTTGGTTGTGCATCTGTGGGTTTTTTTGTTTGTTTATTTGGCAGCATTTTAGACTGTAAGAATTTTAAGCTTAGATCAGGAAAAGTTATAGGACCTTTACGATCTAATTTTCAAAACTCAAAGGCTAAACTGCAATCACAAAATATTCACACACACCTCTTTGCATCTGCAATCAGCAGAAACAACTACCATTTTATATAAGGGAGTAACTCCAACATCTTTCAGTATGGAGCAGATGCTTATCTTTACTGGTATCAGCCACTAGAGGGAGACACGATCACATGCACTAATCCAGTGTATGACATGAGCACTGTATCTATTTGCACACCATATTACCAGTTCTATGGGCATAAATGCTATCTGCCCCTTTTTTGAATTTTGAAAATCCAGCCCTTAATGCCATTGCACAGTAAATGTTGCATTGTCAGTCAAAAGCCACAGCTAATTGCCAGGAAAAGGGAACTTGGGCAACTGTTGCAACCATCACCCCCTATGATGAAAGCTGTCAGAAGTTAGTAACATGTAAAAGGTATTAAACAACTTAGAGGAACACATTCAGGGTTCAAGTCTGAAAGTATCTTTCTCCCCACCACCTATTGTCAGTGTGTTGAAAGAGTAGAATGGATTGTAAAATATTCAGGAAAACATATCTTCAAAATACTGACTACATAGAGTAAAAGTTTCAGGCCAACACTCTAACTTTAAGCAAAATAGTGGCACAGGTTTTTATTCTCTAATATGGTCATATTCCCTGTCTATGGAGTTAAAGAAGCTGCCTCTCTCCAGGCAATCAGAGAGAAGCACATGTTGCTGGAAATCCACAAGAGGCCAGAATATTTCATGTTCTACCATCTCCGTACTAGCATGACTTTAGGCTAATGAGCTACAAACGGCCTTGTTTTCAGCTCTGTGTTAACTAATTTGTCCTTTTTTGTGTCTGCAATTTATACCATTTGGCTGTTTATTTAGCTGATTATACCTGTACATCAGATACAGTAGTCCAATATGTAGCTAACATTAATTGCACCTGCAAATTGCAGGCAAGAAAGGGGAGTCCAGATTTCAAAAACCTAACTCTATCTGTCTTTAGGAAACTCTTATCTTATTGTATTTATACTGCTTTAACCAGTCATTTTGTGTTATGCTCTAATAAAAGGTTGGAGTCTTAAAATTCCACTTGTCTGGCAGGAAATGAAATCTTTTCTATTTTTTAAAATAATAATAGTGAATAATACTACGTAGTTCTGATATAGCTCTTTCAATAGATCTCAAAGTGCTATACAAAGCGAAGGAAGTAGCATTATCCCTTTTTATAGACAGGACAAGTGAAACGGAGAGAGATGAAATGCTTTGGCCAAGGTCAAAGCGCAGGACAGTAGCTGAGGTGAGAATTGAATCCAGGCCTCCCTTGTCCTAGCTCATTGCTTTATCTGCCTCCCAAGGAGTCAATAGAATTCATTCCATAGGGCAGATGGTATTTTAATGCTAAAATACTGCCTATAGTTTTGATGTATATTTGAGTGGCTTTGCCTTTATTTCTTTTATTGGGGATTATTGCAGTGCTGACATTACAGAGTATGACTGACAGAATAATGTGAGCATGGACTTTATACATAGACATAGGATTCTTATCATGTGTCCATACAAAGGAACAGTTGTGTGCAAGTCTTATACCACCATAGTATCCAGTGATAAAGGAGAATAGCTATCGTCAATCTACTGTATACTATAGAAACTGGTTAGTATTCTGGAAGAATTGCCTAAATCCACCGTCGGCTAATGTCTGAAAGCTGCCATTTCTAATTCTTTAAAAGCTGCCTCCTTCATAACCTCCACACTTAGGATAATTGCATATGCCCTGGCAATGGGTCAAGAGGGATGCTCATGTCCTATACATGCCAAGATGAGGAAAATTAATTTTAGTGTCCAGAAGGAAGGAACTGCTGGCAATACTGATAATAAACAGAATGGATTCTGTGGCACAAGAGCCTTGCAGGCAAAGCCAACCCCCCCTAAAGGTTTGGAACAACTGTCTAATGCATTGCTATCCTGGGTTGGTGAAAAAGGCATAGGAGAAACTCAAAAATCAGTGGAAAGCGGGCTTCAATTTCCTTTCTTTGCTTCACTAGAAAGGTCGCATTCTGCTATCAGACAGACACACTCAGTTCCTAATGAAATCAACGAGAACCACGTGTAGGGCAGTATGTGGTCTAACATGTTTAAGGGAAAAGGAACTGCTGGAACAAATATCCATGCATATCTGATGTTGAAGAAAAGTCAGGGTGTGACTAATATACTGGAGAAATTGTTAAAGAGCATTTCCTTCTTTATGCAAAGATTGCCCCTGTGATTCTGCCAAGGTTATGAAGACCTTGGGTTATCAGCTCTGAAAATACTATTAGCTCAAGTAACAGCTGTCTGGAGGCAGATCTGCAGATGTAACTTGTGTGTGTAATTTTTTATTTAAACATTTGGTAAGGTTATTTATTATTTTATTTATTTTTACTTCAAGGATCATTGCAACTTGCTTATTTTTTGCCAGCAGCTCTACCATTCCCTCTCACTCTGGCTCCATATAGATTTTGCATACACTATTTGCATAATGGAAGAGTTTTCCATAAGACATGCACTCTTATGCGAAAAAGGCCAACCATGTAAATACCAACTGCACATACATTAGATGGGACAATTATGTTCCAGAATTTTGCAATTCTCAGTTACCAGGTGAAGGATTTGGTTAGATAGATTACAGTCTCTCATATCTAGCCATCTACAATCTATTAAATCTATCTATGGACAGATCAAATGAATTATATTAAAAGAGAGGTAGCAAATCAGGGGTTTTTTTTGTTCACCTTAAGGCTTTGGGTTCTCAAAAAATGGTATATTGAGGTCTGGTTAAAATGTATTACATAGAGAGCTGGATGGAAATTTTCTAGCAAATGAATTTCTGACAGAAAATGCAGTTTCTGCAAAATCAAAATTTTATGCAGAAAAATCTAGACTTTGGTGAAAAAAAAAGATTTTTCATTGGGGCACTCTCAATTAAACATTTTATTTCTGGTCATTTTGACCTGAATAAGAATATTTCGTTTTTTGAACTGACCCAGAAAGTTTAGTTTTGAATCAGTTCAATAAAACATTAAACTGCATTTTCCCACTGTGGTGCATTGCCTCATGGAAGTTGTAGTCTGAGTCTCCATTCTCTTCTATGTGCTGAGCTCCCTGGAAGACTACATCTGCCATATTCAATGTGGATTTCCTTCTCACCAAGCTCTATGTGGTGCATCATGGGACTCACATGACTCTAGAGTTTGAATCTGTGATGCTTCCGGAGTATAAGACCAGAAGGGACCATCAAATCATCTATTCTGACCAATAACTTGTGTTTGATCCAGAAAGGCAAACGGACTTGATTTGAAGACAGAAAAATGGAAAATCCACTACTTCCCTTTTGTAGTTTGTTCTAGTGATTAATCACCCTTGCTGTTAAAAATTTGTGTCTATTTTTTTTTATTTGAATTTGTCTTCCTTCAGCTTTCAACCATTGATTCTTGATCATAGATTCCAAAGCCAAAAGGAACCATTGTGATCATCTAGCCTGACCTCCTGAATAACACACGCCAAAGAACTTCTCCAAAATAATTCCTGCAGCATATCTTTTAGAAGAGAATCCAATCTTGTTTTAAAAATCATCAGTGAGCTCATTATTAAATATTTGTTCTCCACTGTAATAAAGTTATCATCAACCTTGACTGTAATCAAATTGCCCCTTAACCTCTTTGTTAAGCTATTGATTAAGCTTCTTGAATCTATCACTATAAGGCATGTTTTCTAATCCTTTAATCATTCTCATGGTTCTTCTCTGAACTCTTTCCAATTTGTCAACATCCTTCTTGAACTGTGAGCACCAGAACTAGACATACTATTCCAGCAGCAGTTGCACCAGTTCCAAATACAGAGTTAAAATAACCTCCCTACTCCTACTCAAGATTCCCCTGTCTATACATTTTCCTCCCAGCTGATCTGGCTCACAACTGTTTTCAGCTTTGTGAAATTGGCCCTTTTAAAGCACTGAGGATAGATAGATAGATCTTGACTTTATTCTATTTGCACATTATAAATGTAATCAAGTCATGATCACTTGTGCCTAGTTTACCAGTATTTTTTAGTACTGTGATCAATTGCTCCTTGTCTGTCAAGATGAGGGCTAATATAGAATTCCCCTATGTTGGATGCAACCCTTCTTGAGTTAGGAAATTGTCATCTATAATATTTAGACATTCCAAGGATGTTTTAGTACTAGCGGCATGAGACTTCCAACATATGTTACTCATACTGGAGTCCCCCAGGATCACACAGATTTCCGCCCCACACATTATAGATAGATGTGTAAGGAGCAGGTCATCCTTTTTCCTAATGTGATCGGATGGTCTGCAGCACCCCATTTTGTGCTTTATCTGTTAAGACAGTGATCTATATGCAATCAGGATCATTTTCTTCCAAGTGATCAATGACCTGGAAACAAGTAATGCCTTTCTCCCCTAGATTCAAGAGTGCTTTAGTACCTGGTATTTTCTCTCCATTAAAGTACTGATATGCTGTAATCAAATCATCTCTCAATCTTCTTTTTGATAAACTAAACAAATTGAGCTCCTTAAGTTTCTTATTGCAAGACATTTTTTCAGCCCTCAAATCATTTTTGTGGATATTTTTGGTGTCCTCTCCAACTTTTTCACATCCTTTTAAAAATGTGTACATCAGATGCTGTATTCCAGCATCTGTCTCACCAGTACCATATGCAGAGGTAAAATTCTATTTCTACTCACTACTCCCTTGTTTATACATCCAAGGATTGCATGGCTTTTTTGACCCCACTGTCAAATTGGAAGATCATGTTAAGTTGCTTGGCCACTATGACCCCTAAATCCTTTTCAAAGTCACTGCTTTTCAGCACACAGTCTCCCTTTCTGTACATATGGCTTGCATTCCTTACTCCTAGAGGTATCATTTTGTCTTCGGTTGTATTAAAACCCATTTTGTTAGAATGGGCCCTGCTTACCTCATGATCCTGATAGCTCTGTATGACTGTCCTGCCCTCAGTAGTGTCAGGGTTAGTACTAATCCCCATGGAACCCCACTAGAAATATCCTCATTCAATGATGATCCCACAATGACAACTACTTTTTGAGCACTGTCATTTAGCCAATTCTAATCCAATTAACAAGTGCTATATTGATATTGATAGCACTGATTTTTTAAGCAGAACATTGGGTGATAATAAGTCAAATGCCTTATAAAACTCTAAGTATATTACCAAACTTGTAATCTCATCAAAGAATGATCTCAGGTTTGGTTGACAAGACTTATTTTTCATAAACCATATAGTATGGAATTAACTATATCCCTATTCTTTATCAAGTAAGTCCCATATCAGCTTTTTCTTTATTTTGCTGAGGACTAATGCCAGGCTAACTCGCCAATAGTAACTGGGATCACTCTGCTTACCATTTTTGAATATTGGCACAACATTAGCACTCATCCAATCTTCAGGGATTTACCTAGTATTCCAATATTTATTAAAAATTAACATCAGGGGGCCAGAGATCTCCTCAGCCAACTCTTCTAGGACTCTTGCACAGTCACTAGTAAAGTTTTAGAATAGTTATTAGTCTGTAACAGTGCATGGGATTCTTCCATCCTAAGTGCAGGACTCTGCACTTGTCCTTGTTGAGCCTCATCAGGTTTCTTTTGGCCCAACCCTCTAATTTGTCTAGGTCTCTCTGTATCCTATCTCTACCCTCCAGTGTACCTACCACTCCTCCCACTTTAGTGTCATCTGCAAACTTGCTGAGAGTGCAGTCCACGCCATCCTCCAGATCATTAATGAAGATATTGAACAAAACCGGCCCCAGGACCGACGCCTGAGGCACTCCACTTGAAACCGGCTGCCAACTAGACATGGAGCCATTGATCACTACCCGTTGAGCCCGACGATCTAGCCAGCTTTCTATCCACCTTATAGTCCATTCATCCAGCCCATACTTCTTTAACTTGGTGGCAAGAATACTGTGGGAGACCGTATCAAAAGCTTTGCTAAAGTCAAGCAATAACACATCCACTGCTTTCCCCTCATCCACAGACCCAGTTATCTCCTTATAGAAGGCAATTAGGTTAGTCAGGCATGACTTGCCCTTGGTGAATCCATGCTGACTGTTCCTGATCACTTTCCTCTCCTCTAAGTGCTTCAGAATTGATTCCTTGAGGACCTGCTCCATGATTTTTCCAGGGACTGAGGTGAGGCTGACTGGCCTGTAGTTCCCCGGATCCTCTTTCTTCCCTTTTTTAAAGATGGGCACTACATTAGCCTTTTTCCAGTCATCCGAGACCTCCCCCGATCGCCATGAGTTTTCAAAGATAATGGCCAATGGCTCTGCAATCACATCCGCCAACTCCTTTAGCACCCTCGGATGCAGCACATCCGGCCCCATGGACTTGTGTTCGTCCAGTTTTTCTAAATAGTCCCGAACCACTTCTTTCTCCACAGAGGGCTGGTCACCTTCTCCCCATACTGTGCTGCCCAGTGCAGCAGTCTGGGAGCTGACCTTGTTCGTGAAGACAGAGGCAAAAAAATCATTGAGTACATTAGCTTTTTCCACATCCTCTGTTACTAGGTTGCCTCCCTCATTCTGTAAGGGGCCCACATTTTCCTTGACTTTCTTCTTGTTGCTAACATACCTGAAGAAACCTTTCTTGTTACTCTTAACATCTCTTGCTAGCTGCAACTCCAAGTGTGATTTGGCCTTCCTGATTTCACTCCTGCATGCCTGAGCAATATTTTTATACTCCTCCCATGTCATTTGTCCAATCTTCCACTTCTTGTAAGCTTCTTTTTTGCATTTAAGGTCAGCAAGGATTTCACCGTTAAGCCAAGCTGGTCGCCTGCCATATTTACTGTTCTTTCTACACATTGGGATGTTTTCTTCCTGCAACCTCAATAAGGATTCTTTAAAATACAGCCAGCTCTCCTGGACTCCTTTCCCCCTCATGTTATTCTCCCAGGGGATCCTGCCCATCAGTTCCCTGAGGGAGTCAAAGTCTGCTTTTCTGAAGTCCAGGGTTCATATTCTGCTGCTCTCCTTTCTTCCTTGTGTTAGGATCCTGAACTCGACCATCTCATGGTCACTGCCTCCCAGGTTCCCATCCACTTTTGCTTCCCCTACTAATTCTTCCCGGTTTGTGAGCAGCAGGTCTAGAAGAGCTTTGCTGCTAGTTGGTTCCTCCAGCACTTGCACCAGGAAATTGTCCCCTACACTTTCCAAAAACTTCCTGGATTGTCTGTGCACCGCTGTATTGCTCACCCAGCAGATATCAGGGTGATTAAAGTCTCCCATGAGAACCAGGGCCTGCGATCTAGTAACTTCTGCTAGTTGCCGGAAGAAAGCCTCGTCCACCTCATCCCCCTAGTCTGGTGGTCTATAGCAGACTCTCCCACCACAACATCACCCTTGTTGCTCACACTTCTAAACTTAATCCAGAGACTCTCAGGTTTTTCTGCAGTTTCATACCGGAGCTCTGAGCAGTCATACTCCTCTCTTACATACAATGCAACTCCCCCACCTTTTCTGCCCTGCCTGTCCTTCCTGAACAGTTTATATCCATCCAGGACAGTACTCAAGTCATGTGAGTTATCCCATCAAGTCTCTGTTATTCCAATAACCTCATAGTTCCTTGACTGTGCCAGGACTTCCAGTTCTCCCTGCTTGTTTCCCAGGCTTCTTGCATTTGTGTATAGGCACTTAAGATAACTCGCTGATTGTCCCACTTTCTCAGTCTGAGACAGGAGTCCTCCCCTCTTGCCCTCTCCTGCTCGTGCTTCCTCCCGGTATCCCATTTCCCCACTTACCTCAGGGCTTTGGTCTCCTTCCCCCGGTGAACCTAGTTTAAAGCCCTCCTCACTAGGTTAGCCAGCCTGCTTGCGAAGATGCTCTTCCCTCTCTTCGTTAGGTGGAGCATGTCTCTGCCTAGCACTCCTACTTCTTGGAATACCATCCCATGGTCAAAGAATCCAAAGCCTTCTCTCCGACACCACCTACGTAGCCATTCATTGACTTCCACAATTCGACGGTCTCTACCCAGGCTTTTTCCTTGCACAGGTAGGATGGACGAGAACACCACTTGCGCCTCAAACTCCTTTATCCTTCTTCCCAGAGCCACGTAGTCTGCAGTGATCCGCTCAATGTCATTCTTAGCAGTATCATTGGTGCCCACATGGAGAAGCAGGAAGGGGAAGTGATCCGAGGGCTTGATGAGTCTCGGCAGTCTCTCCGTCACACTCGCTCTCACTCTCTCTCTCTCTCACACACACACACACAACAGTGGCATAGACCCAACACACAATAAAAAAAAAAACCCAAATGTAATCAATTTTCATCCATGATTCTCCAGCTCTCCCCAGTGGCAGATGGCAGATAGTGATAATCAGTTTGATAAAGCAAAACGTGTCCCAGAAAACCACCCGCACACTGCTGGATGATGTAACAGTCACTTCAAACATGCATGAGAAACACAAGAATTCTAACCACCATTACAGCCCTACAAACACTATAGCTACTGGGTTGGGTTGCTTTAGAAACCATTTTCAAAGCTCATTGTGAAGTGTCTCTGCTGTCAGTTATATCAGCCAAGACAGCTGTTTGCTTAAAAGGAGATAATCAAGGCCCACCAATCCTTTGCTTTACTGGAAAACCTTTAAAGATGATCCAAATAAGACATTGGTACTCAATTAATGAGTGGGGAGCTGCGTGAGCAACAGGAATTGCTTATCGGAAGTGGGGAATTTATAAATGGCCTTAAAATGTCATAACACCTCAGTTAACATCAAGAATGTTTTAGTCCATTGTGTGAATCAATAGAAGTTGTGGGAAGCAAATTCTAGCAGATTGTTCACCTTACACACTTCTGTGTAAGGTGTGCTTCAAAGATTCAAATTTCAGCTAGTTTATAGTATGATTTTACAAGTTACAGAACTCTTTACACGTCACTTAAAGTTTAAGGTTAACTCACTAGTTTGTACCAGCTGTGTCCATGATACTACCCTATACTTTCCTACATCTCATTTTGAATACTTCATTCCAAGTGTTGGTAAGCCATGAACGAACTCCCTAGCTGCACATGTTACAAAGTATCCGTGCATCTTTGCTTTGAGATGCTTCCTATTTTCTAATGCCGAAGCTGACATCAGGTTTGCAGAGTTTTGTAGGATGCCTGGCATGGGTGAGCAGAATTGTGGGAAAAGCATAATACATTCAGTTAACATAACTTCCCAACACCCATATATATAATATAGATAGTATTAATACCATGCACATAATACCTATAACGTGGTATGCCTAACATATATGTATTAGCTAACACAGGATTTCCTGACCTAGATGCCAAATGCAATTGCTGTTAGATAACATTTGTCCATAGAGCAAGCAGCAACACTAGCATGTGACTATGATATAAAAAGTCCTTCTGTTCTATGGGGTTCTTCTGAACTGAAGGAGTTAGCCCAGTGCTGTTGGTTGAAAATAGTGGAATCAACATTGTATGATTTGTGGGATGTAGCATGATGAGTTAGTACACATCTATTGAAATTCGTAGATGTGTTCAGTATAATTTTTTTGCAAGCCAGACACACATTCTGCTAATTCTAGGAAACAGTGGGAAAAAAGCCTTTCTTGAGACTTTTGAATCAGTACGGACCTTCCATTGTAAATGAGCCCTTTAGGAAACCAGAATAGCTGCTATTCAGGGATTAATAATGTTTCAAGGCTAAAGTCAACCCAGGGGTAAGGGCTAAAACTTCCTGCTAACATCAGGGCTGTTTTTGGTGAAAAAGCTAGACTTTAACCTGCAAGGGTGAGGGGTTAAAGAAATAGGTTAATCAAGGAATTACGAGGAGTAGGAGGAGGAGGGAGAAGGGAAATGACTGCAGATGATAGAGATCAGTAATACATCTCTCAGAGATTAAGCCTCCCTCATAATGTACAGACTTACATGCATACATTCTCCTCACCTCCTCACACAATAGCTCTGTTTGTATAAGTCATTTTATTGCCAAAGTATTCTATTCCTGTTATGTAACCCATATGGAAACTACAAGCCTAAATGCATTGTCCTGTAGCTGAAGGTTTTAGCATGACAATTTACTTATTGACCCATTTCACTGTGGGATATTAACATTCTTCATATTTGTTTGATTGTCTTTAAAATTCTCCCTTTGAAACTCCTCACATTTAGGTTGCAGTGAGCACCAATTTTTTTTAAATGTATTTTTATTCTTAAAATGGGATATGCTCTTATTAGTTATTCTCTTAGGCTGAATTGCTTAGTCCATGTTTCCAAGGCAACAGACAGGAAGCAGGAGTTAAGCAGAATCTTTCATCTGGGGAGGGGATGATGGGAACGGATGAGGGAGTTTGAGCAAGGTCAGGCATTTACCGCTGAATACAAATCTGTCACGCCTAATAGATGAAGCTCTTTAGTTTCTGAGCTACTCAGGCTGCTCCCAGCAGCCAAGGAGAAAATAAAAAGACACTCAAGCATGAATGCCAATCAGCTTGTGCTGGCAACAATGATGTATATACATGTGCCATAGCAGCTGTACCAGAGTTGGCTATGGATGAAAGGAGAAATTAAATAGGTGTCAATAATTATAGAAGGTCAGGATCTAAAGCTCTGAATACTAAATATATTTTAATAATATTGGATAGAGGAACAGGGAATATTAAACCAACAGGCTCAAGAGTCCTGGGCCTAGAGTGCGGGGAGATTATGTAGACGTTATATTGGAAAGGCAGCCCGGACGGCAGGTGGAAGTCGAGAAAACAGAGGGACCATGAGAGGCGACTGACCAGTGAGCACATGTTTAGCAGCTGCAGCTCTTCTGGCTGGCCTACAGGAGAAGCTGCAGCCATGTTGGCTGGATGGAAAGGTGGAACAACATGCTGGTTAGAGTGAGAAGATTTGCAGAAACTGGTCAAAGAGAGCTGGCTTGTGGAGGGCAAGGGGTTGTGAAAAGAGAGAGAACACAGCAGCCCGGAGATGAATGCCATACTAAGTGGTAAATCAGAATGAAAGGATTAATATTGGGGCAAGTTGCCACACAAAATATTAGGTATATTAGTGATTCTAGCCCAATATGGGGAGCCATGCGATATACTCTATTAATGATCACACTTGGAAAACTGAGTTCAAAGTCCATCATCGTGACAAAACAAGGGCAATGAGGCTGGCAGCTCTTAAATTCTCCATGACCATTTGTCGATCGTCACTACAATGATGTGATGCTTTTGCTACCGCTGAATCCCCAGAGCAGAGTGCTCACTTAAACTTTCATAAAGAGGTTTTACATGGCTTAATGGCACCTAACATGAATGTCACCCAGAGTTTGTAATTCCAGATTATGCTGTCCTTGTTCAGACAAAACTCCCATGGTCTTCAACAGTACATATAGGTTTCAGAGTAGCAGCCGTGTCCGAAGAAGTGGGTTGTAGCCCACGAAAGCTTATGCTCTAATAAATTTGTTAGTCTCTAAGGTGCCACAAGTACTCCTGTTCTTTTAACAGTACATATACTTATAAATGGCCTATGTAAGGAATGCAGTATTGTGCCCAGAGTAGTGAAAGAAATATATTTGCTTAATTTAATACAACAGTGTTCACAGAGACTCGTGTATTAGAATTAAAATCACAAGTATCAAAGAATAAGTGGATCAATTTACATTACAAGTATTTTGCGGTGACTATCCCCCCTCCCTCCCCCAAGTTCTTTTGAGAGGAGCTTGTGAACTGCCCATGGGATGAGATGCTTTAGAACATTGAATAGAAGATGCTACAAACTGCTTAGGGCAATAATATGAGGGCTGCCTGGCTCTTACTTGGGTGCATATGGTGTAGGGGAGAGGTAGTATGAAAGCAGTATTCCTTCCCATCACGTCCTGCACAAGTGCTACTCTCAGTTGCAATTCCTGAACTCGGGGGAGTTCACGGATAATTCCCTCTGTGCACATAGTAGGCTGTGCATTGCCCCAGGGGAAGTAGGGAGAACCTCCCCTGCTCTGCCCACTCTCCACAGTCCTATGCAGAGTTGGCCAGCGGTCCCACCCCAGAGAGGGTGGACTTCTCCATCTAAAACATGATGCAATTTGCATACTTCCCCTCTGAATCAATCCACTAAGGAAAGGATTCCGCAGCTCTGCTTAGCTCCTGATGCAGGCCAGTGGCTAAATGTCACATATAGGCCCTTTATTTGGTAAAAGACTGAATGAAAAACCTATAGAATGTTGGTTAAGCTTTCTTGGG
Organism: Terrapene triunguis; assembly: GCF_002925995.2. Classification (NCBI taxonomy): domain Eukaryota; kingdom Metazoa; phylum Chordata; order Testudines; family Emydidae; genus Terrapene; species Terrapene triunguis. Next base: position 11,589,718 of record NW_020664420.1, on the reverse strand, counting down.
GAAAAAAATCTCTGAGTATAATCTCCATCCCATGCTAATTATAAGTGATTGCAGATGACACAGCGGAAATGTACTAGTTAAACTGAACCTTCCTGCACAGAAAGCATTCACAGTACTACTATACTTTGCTCACCGATTCATTACCAATATAAGGCTGCTTCCTGCACGCGATAGAAAAATTTTTAATGGGATTTCAAGTAATTGGAAGCCAGCGAATAAAATGTTCTATGGTTTATTTTTAGAGGTTTGTAAAGACGTATGCATAGTTACATAACAAACAATGTCATATCACAAGCAGCTTTACATTTCTATGAAACAGTGTGGTTTAAAACAGGGCATTGTTAAGCATGCTTTGAACGTGGTGCAAAATAAATATAATAAAAATCATGGATAATGGGTTATTTTTTGTTTTATATCACTAACTGACATTTACATACAGAGATACATTTCACCAAGATAGGTGCATCATAAAGGGTAGTAAAAATACTGACAAGGGGTAGTGAAAAAGATTCTGATCTCATTTGCACCAATGTAAATCCAGAGTAACTTTGATTTCAAGGGAGTTCACATCTGAGGACCTCACATCAGAATCTGACCCATTTCTTATTGCAAGACTGATTACGCATGGACGGTGAGTTCAGGGCATAGAGAACTCTAAAAGACACATAGACCAACACTGAGATAAAACTAGGTGAGAAAAGAAATGGTGAACAAGAAAAAGTGCAGTGTTCCTCCTCCCTTTACTAGCCATCTTCAAATTCCCCTTTCTCATCCACACCTCTTCTTCAGCTTGACCAAACTGGGTGTAAAAGTGTGGATATGGCACAGACATCAATACTCTTGGGGAAATGGCCCATGCCAGCTGCCACTGAAGTCAGAGAAAAGAGTCCTACTGACTTCAGTGGGAATTGGATCAGGCACTCAAAGTGAACAAAGTCACCAAAATATCAGAGTCTCATTATTCATTACATAGCGTCAGATTCTGCTCATCTAACGTATACTGAATAGCACTGCTCCATGAGTAGCCTCTTTCATTACAATAGCACTTCTCACATAGTAAAGTGCTAATCATTGAGAATAAGGAAGGCAGAATATGGTCCATCATGATCGGGTTATCTGGTTCTGGTTTATTTAATTTTTGTTTCTTTTGCACAGTTAGCAATTGTGACAAATATTTCAAGGTTCTCATTCCAACTGTATTAGAACAGTTGGATCCATAAAATTGTACTTACCAAACTTAAACTGCTGGCACAAAGGCTTAATTGACAACAACTGGGAACAGTTGTTGCAGCCTGAAGGATGGCTATAAAGGTTTGGTAAGGAAAATCCTGCCAGTTGTTTCTCTTTAGGGAATCTTTCACATGAGTGACTGACCCAATAATCTACCATACACTGATAGAACAGACTAAAAAACTGCTAATTAAAAGATCTAGATTTTCTTATTCCTGGTTCTAAAAGAAACAACAAATGCTATGCAATACAAAGAAAAGCCTTTACAAGCCTTAGTATGTTTTCTTCTACAATAGAATAGTACAGTAGAACCTCAGAGTTATGAACACCAGAGTTACAAACCGACAGGTCAACTATACATCTCATTGGGAACCGGAAGTATGCAATCAGGCAGCATCAGAGACCAAAAAAAGCAAATGCTGTGCAGTACTGTCTGAAATGTAAACTACTCAAAATATAAAGGGAAAGATTAAAAAAAAAAAGATTTCACAAGATAAGGAAACTGTTGCTGTGCTTGTTTCATTTAAATTAACATGGTTAAAAGCAGCATTTTCCTTCTGCATAGTAAAGTTTCAAAGCTGTATTAAGTCAATGTTCAGCTGCAAACTTTAGCAAGAACCATAATGTTTTGTTCAGAGTTATGAACAACCTCCATTCTTGAGGCGTTCATAACTCTGAGGTTCTACTGTAGTGCCCTTCAAATACACCTCTACCCCGATATAACGCTGTCCTCGGGAGCCAAAAAATCTTACCGCATTATAGGTGAAACCGCGTTATATCGAACTTGCTTTGATCCACTGGAGTGCACAGCCTCGCCCCCCGGAGCGCTGCTTTACCGCGTTATATCCGAATTTGTGTTATATCGGGTCGCGTTATATCGGGGTAGAGATGTACTATATGCTTTGACTCAAAGCTCCTTTGCTGAAACAGAGAATAGGTTGCTAGCTGTGCTTGAAATCCTGTATTACCCATAACAGAACTCTAGGTCTAGCAAATAAACAGACCAGAAGGATTTTCAAAAACTGTGAGAGCCAAAAATATTGTTTTCTACATAGGGCACATTATTTACACTGATGAAGTTACGCTGACATGTAAGAATAAAGGGCCTTATTACCTTATAAATGTGAGAAGAATCAAATCCAAAATTCTTAAGAGTTGATACAGTGGGGACCTTATTTAGTATCTGGCTCTAAGCCAGGGAGGAAATGACCTTCAGAGTAATTTTTTGTTGCACTTCTATCAAAACCTTCTGGTAGATGCGTGGAAGCCCAATTCTGCTCTCAGTTAAACCAGTGTAAATCAGGAGAAATTCTCTTTAAATCAATGTAGCTATTCGAGAGTTACATCAGTATATGTGAGACAAATTTACGTCAAAGAATATTTCTGACAGCCTGCTGATGAAGCTGTATCCAGCCCTCTTACCACACTGAAAGGGATACCATGGCCCTCTCTCTTTCAAGGGTGGTGGGAAGGAAGGGGAATAACTCAGATATCTCTCAGGGGGCTTGCAGAACCCCTCAGGAAGAAATGAAGGTCTCCTCAAAGAGGAGACATCAGAACAAAGGCTTCCTCAGCTGCAGCCACAATGGCACAATGTATCTCAGGAAGAATGTGTGCACAAATGCAGTTTAAGTCTCCTCTGCACTGTCCCAGTCAGAGTGGACTGAGAACTGGATCACAGGCATACATTACCACTTTTTTTTAGCAAAACCAACAAGTGGAAAATACAGGCTACTCTACATTACACTTACAAATGTCTCTACGAGCCCTTACAGCAGCCAAAGATCACCAGGAGATAGGGAAGGGATAGCCATCCCCAGAGGCCATTAATGGGGAGCACAGTGGTGTGGGAGCTCTAATGCCAGCTCTATACCACTGGAGTTCATCCTCTCACAGATGGCTACATCAGCTTTAGGCCTGCCTTGTTCCGGTGTCTGAAACTCAGGAAGAATGTGGGCCAAAAAGTTTAATAATCATTGTAACTTAAGAGAGTTCCTTTTCAGATTTACAGGAAACCTCCACATTTCAATTCACTAAATGAAACCCTGTCCCCTTTTATGCAGCTACTTATGAGCACTTGACTGAACAAATTCATTTTCCTTCTCTCAATGGCAGCTGCAAATAAGTTTTACTCTGAATTTACGTTGCAAAAGATTTTTAAAATTACGTACAGGTATCATGGGCCCATGAGGAGAAGAAAGATTACAGGCAACTAGAAGGAATGTTCTTATTTCTCTCACAGTCACACACGAGTGCGCACACACAGAGTAGCTGAGGATTCTGGACTTATTTCTCAACTAAATACTCTTCAGAACAGTGGTAGCTGCAAATATGAGAAAGAGATGATAACCTGTGTCAGTATTTGCAGAAAGTAGACACCAAGGCAGGAGAGAAATTCCTTGACGGGAGTAAGAACAATGGGATTAAATTAAGAAAAGAAAAATATTAAACAGCTTGAAGGGAAAATCCCTTAGTTGTGAGATCTACTAGCTTGTGAAAAAGTCTCCCAAAAGAATATGTGAAACAAAAGTGGATTAGACTGGATGAAGACCTAGAAAGAAACAAACCGAGGGAAACAATCCTGCCATGGCTGGGGACTGACTAATGGGTGCCCAGTTTTACAGCCACAGCTTACATGTAGTGAATGGAGTCAATGGGAGTCTCTCTGCATAATCAAGTCCTAGCAAGTCCTTTTAAGAATTAACTTTTATGATTACATGAATGGTCATAGTAAACTTGGTGACAGATTCTGATCTCAGGTACAATGGTGTAAGTTTGGCAATTTTAATGGATTTACATCAGTGCAACTGCAATAAGAAGCAGGTCCCCAGGCTAAAACTGTGATAATTGATGCATCTTTTTTAAAAAATATATCAGAACACAAATATTCCATAGAGTATGTGGCCAGGAAACAGTTTTAGCTCGCATGACTGATAACCCCTGTCTGAACCTTCCACTAAAATTCCAGCATGTTTAATTTTGACAAAGACAGAGTTTAGATTGAGAACCTGTGAACTATAAATTCTAACCTTTGATAGCTGGTCACCTTGGCCTTCTATACCTTGCAGAATTGGAGTGTATTCTGTGTAAAGAGTGGATTTTACTGCTGCAAAGCCTCCACTCCCCACTCCGGGGAAGGAATCGAAAGGCGAGAATGTTGCTGAATATAAATAGGAATAAAGCACATTATAATTACAAATCTGGCTATCGGATGTACAGCTCTAAACCCTGAAATGATAGGCTGACACTGTCATCGCAGCCCAGACACCAATTACAATTACATCTAACTGAGGCCACTGAGCCAGACAGAGGAGGGGGCTGGATGAAAGAGGCACCTTCTCAGGGATTCATTTCCAAAACTTCCAAGGAATTTCATTCTGCAAATTATCGGTGGATCACCCAAGCTAAATAATTAATGTTTAAATAAGGTGCATGAGATTATTCTTGAGTGGCGGGGAGGGGGAAGTGGGAGGGAAGGATGGAGAAGAAAAAGTGTAAATAGAGGAAGCCTGTTTTATCTGTCACTCAGAGAGAGAAGATATTTGCATTCCTACAAGAAATGTGCCTGTTTCCTCCCTTAGGAGGTTGCACAAGGCTTTTTCTGGTCACTGTTTGATCCTGCAGATGTAAATAAGTAAATAAACAGACAGAGAGGATGGTGATGGGTCACAGTCCACATCAGAAACTAAACAAAGAAAACATCATCTTCACGAACAAGAGCATATTCTGAAATGTCAGAATGCAAGAGCACTGTTTTGATCTTATTAAGAGATTTGCCCGTTCCTAAACTCTACACTGAGCTTGCACTGCAAAATCAATTTGTGAGCTCATTACGTAAATCCATATTAAACTATTTAGTCTATATTTAACACTATAACAAGGATATTCAGGGTGAATTAAGTAGATTTTATTTCTAGGTGGCAGAGAGCCAAAGCTTGCCCTTCCTCTTTTAATTCTTTTCTAGGCTCTAATCTTTTGCAACATTAACCAAAAATCTTTTGCATGTAAAAGGAGACAGACTCACTCTTTCTCTCTCTCTCTCTCTCTCTCTCTCTCTCTCACACACACACACACACACACACACACACACACACACACACACACACACACACACAAAATGAGAAGAAAAAACTCTGACAGTCTTCTATCATTGGATCTTTAAGTGCTAATCAAATCAATATATAACTGTCTTCAGGGCGATATTGACAACATACTTTTGTTATCTTATGCTAATGTTCCCCATGTCGTCCTGTTACAATAAAGTACATAATTGATGCAGTACAGTCCTCAATCACTATGGAGCAAATACCCTGCAATATTAGACCATATATACAGAGCGCACAGGCATTTGTTACATCAGTGGAAGATAAAAAGGCTTTTCAAGCCCATCAAGCCCATTATGGAAGAAGATGTAGCATGCTCATTTTGCAAGGCAGAACTTTGCCATCAATTATATGTTAGTAATAACTACACACCAATGGGCTCCCATGATGAGCGCTATGATGCCACAAAGCGAGGCAGATCTGTTCTGTTGGCTTACTCTGTGAGACGAAGTTAGAAGAAATCTGATGGGCAAATATTGTGATGGGTTTCCCTTGTTAATCCATCAGTATGTGAGAGAAGGGAATATGACTTTCTGGTTAGGAGGAACAAGGGGCATTTCCTGGGAGGTGCTGAAGGAAAAGGTAGAATAGAGCTGGGTGAAAATTTTCCAATACCTTTTTTGATGGAAAATTTTGTTTTTAATTAATTGAAAATGTTTGCTTTCTCTGAAAAATTTCAGTTTTTCACTAGAAAACCAAAAGAAAGAAAATTAAATGTGTTTTACTGTTCAGCAACCCCCAAAAATCAGTTTTGATTTTTTGACACAAAATTGAAAATTCATGTGGGAATGTTGACGAAGCCAAAAATGTAATTTTCCACAGAACAACAACAAAAATTCTTGACCTGTTCTGATTAAGGGCAACCAGATCTTGGGAGAAAGCTTAGGCTAAGGTTTATTCTGTATAGTTAGGATGGTCTAACACAGTGTTTCTCAGCTAGTTTTTTGGGTTGTCACAGAAGGCAATCATGCGGGTTGTGGGGCATAGAAAATGTTATTACAATCTAAAGCAAAGAAAAATTATTTTTCAAGAATAACTGTGGGGATCTAAAACTTTCAAAGTTTGTGAGGTCACATGTAGTAGCTGAAGATGTGCAATCTAGCTATGTCCACAGAGGTGACCTTCTCCCCACACAACCTAGCCCTTCAAGGTCAAACCTCTCCACAAATTATATAGGCTTATCTTCATTTTACACTAAATGTAAAAAGATTGCAAAAAGTTTCAACTTTAAATAAACAGACATCATACTAAAAAGCTTGAAAAAAAAATGGTCTAGTAGATGGGGACTTGGAGAGGAAATCAGGAGACTCAGGGTCAATACCTGCCTCAGTAAAAGGTGGACGTGATATACCTTGTCTTTAGTAAAGTTTTTGATAAGGTCTCCCACAGTATTCTTGCCATCAAGTTAAAGAAGTATGGATTGGAAGAATGGATTATAAGGTGGATAGAAAGCTGGCTAGATCATCAGGCTCAACGGGTAGTGATCAATGGCTCAATGTCTAGTTGGCAGCGGTATCAAGTGGAGTGCCCCAGGAGTCAATTTTATTCAACATCTTCATTAATTAACTGGATGATGGGATGGATTGCACCCTCAGCAAGTTCGTGGATGACACTAAGCTGCGGGGAGAGGGAGATACGCTGGAGGGTAGGGATAGGGTCCAGAGTGACCTAGAGAAATTGGAGGATTGGGCCAAACGAAATATGATGAGGTTCAACAAGGATAAGTGCAGAGTCCTGCACTTAGGATGGAAGAACCCCATGCACTGGTACAGGCTGGGGACCGACTGGCTAAGCGGCAATTCTGCAGAAAAGGACCTGGGGATTACAGTGGACGAGAAGCTGGATATGAGTCAACAGTGTGCCCTTGTTGCCAAGAAGGCTAACGGCATATTGGGCTGCATTAGTAGAAGCCTTGCCAGCAGATCGATGGAAGTGATTATTTTCTATTCAGCACTGGTGAGGCCTCATCTGGAGTATTGCGTCCAATTTTGGGACCCCCACTACAGAAAGGATGTGGACAAATTGGAGAGAGTCCAGCAGAGGGCAACAAATATGATTAGGGGGCTGGGGCACATGATTTACGAGGCGAGGTGGAGGGAAGTGGGTTTATTTAGTCTGCAGAAGAGAAGAGTGAGGGGGGATTTGACAGCAGCTTTCAACTACCTGAAGGAGGGTTCCAAAGAGGACGGAGCTCGGCTGTTCTCAGTGGTGGCAGATGACAAAACAAGGAGCAATGGTCTCAAGTTGCAGTGAGAAAGGTCTAGGTGGGATATTAGGAAAAACTATTTCACTAGGAGGATGGTGAAGCACTGGAATGGGTTACCTAGGGAAGTGGTGGAATCTCCATCCTTAGAGGTTTTTAAGGCCCAGCTTGACAAAGCCCTGGCTGGGATGATTTAGTTGGGGTTGGTCCTGCTTTGAGCAGGGGGTTGGACTAGATGACCTCCTGAGGTCTCTTCCAACCCTGATATTTTATGATTCTATGATACAGCCCAGAGTATCGCCACTAGGTGGTACCGCCAGGCATGGACACTAAAGCCCCACCTCCCGACACCTTGTGCAAATCATTCAGTCTGTGCTGTTAGTCCCCTATCTGTAGAATGGAGATAATACTTCTCCATACCTCAAACGGGTGTTGTGAAGATAAAACCAAATTAATGATTGTGAGGCAGCCAGATATGACATGACAAGAGCTATATAAGTACCTTGTTTCAGAGTAGCAGCCGTGTTAGTCTGTGTCTGCAAAAAGAACAAGAGTACTAAGGTGCTACAAGTACTCCTGTTCTATAAGTACCTTGGTATTTTCTCAGTTATGAAAACAGCTAAGCCCCCGGTAAATTTGACTTTATGCAACATGTGGAGACTTTATTTGGATCAGGATGGAAATTCCACTTGCTCACAGCTCCATTTAAATTAAATTCTATCATGTGTTCTCACCTAGTTAGGTAGCTAGTCTAAGCTTTTACTTCATACAAGGGGCATAGGATCTGCTTGCCTTTGCTGGCATCTGTGTAGTTCTCAGCCAACATTATTATTGCAGCAGGGCTGACAATTATACTCTCACTGATATACATACAGGGCAATCAGAAGTAGAGGGATAGTACAGGCCTCTAGGATTCCCCCACCTACTCATGAGGGAAACTTTTGGACGTTGGTCCCTGATCTCCTATGGCAGACACAGTATTAGGTTCCATAAAGGGACATTTACGCTAATTTGCAGAAGTTCCCCACTTCCTTTAATAACTCTGCTAGTCTTGGTTGCAGAGTTACTTCACAGCTGTTCCACATCCCCCTCTACTCCATCTCCATGGCATGGAACCCCTGTTTCACCTTAGATTAACATACCTACATAGATGCCCGGACAAGGTGTGGAATTAGCCCAATGATAATGATCCTGGACACCTGTGGAATGCATTTCATTCTCAAATATTAATTCACTCTACCGAGGCTAGATGGTTTCTAAACTTCTGTACCAATCAGTAATATTTTCTTTCATTTTATACCTGATAGGATGGAGCTCAGGTACAGACAATCATATGCTGTGAACAAACGCACCACCAGCTCTAGATCAAGCAGCATCCTAAGTGGGCCACTTGTGTGACTACATGCTCTCTTTTTCTAAATGTTTTAGCATCAGGGAGCCGAGCCAGCAAGTGAACATTACTGACAAAAAATGCCTAATGATCAGCTTGCTGTTTCCCCACAAACAAAACACATTCCGATATGTCTAAGCCTTTCTTGCCTTTGAACAAGCAGCAACTCAAAAGAAAGGCTTCCAGCTTTAAATCCTTTCTTCCCTGTTGTGAGGATGACAGGCTAGCACACTAGTTATAAAACCAGTCAGTACTCGGACAGCTTACAATGAATGTGGTGATCTTATTACAACGGGGCTTAGTACTGCAGCTCCATCTAAGCCTCCATTAGAAACTAATATGTTTAGGAGAAAGTGGAGGGTTAACTCTTGGATTAAATTTCCCTGGGTTGACACATGTAAAGTCAGAGCTCCAGTACACATAACTCAAGTCAGCAAAATGATGCGGTAAGCAAATTTGCCTAGCCTAGAAGGAAAGAAGCAATTTGGAGTAAACAGGTCCATCTATCCCAGGTACTTACATGACCCACACCTCTATTACTAGAGTATTTGAGTACCTCACAATCTTTATTGTATTTATCCTCATCACTTCTGTGAGGTAAGGAAGTGCTATTATCCCCATTTTACAGTCTGTGGCAGAACAAGGACTCAAACCCTGGTCTCACAAGTCCTATATCAATGCCCTAACCACTGAGTGATTCTTCCTCTGTATGGCACTGACTGGGGAATGGAAGAGAATAGCCACATGTGGACGTGGGAAATCCTCTGGAAAGGCATGGAGCCCATCTTTACAAGGGCCACCGGAGTCCCAGAACAGCAAGAATTCCTGCTTCTGAGCAATTCTTAAACTTAATTTTAAGCCTAAGGAAATTCCTATGCAAAAAGCTGCATCACCCTGGAATTAGGGATTAAATAATCTATCACTTCAGTAAATAAACTCATCAGAGAACACTAGTTAAAAAAATTTTAAAAGTCTGGAAATTCCAGATTTAGATTTCTACTTCAGAAACAAAATACACAGTTTATGTTAGACAAAACATCTTAAATGCCTAGCATAATGGCAGACATCTTACAATGAATGTGGTGGATGAATAAAATATATTACCTCACCTCCCTTGTCTCTGTAATATCCTGGGACCAACAAGACTATAACAACACTGCATGTCTCATAATGGCACTCCAACAGCAACCAGAGACAACTTCATCTACCCATCATAAAAGTTTACCCATTTGTGTCCTGGAAAACATTACTTGCAGTATGGTGCTGAAAAGGCAGAGTTAAGGGTGTTTGGATAATCTTTGCACCCTTTCAAATGTTTTAATTTGTTTTTGTAAAGTGTAACTTTATCTTGAAATACCATGGCTTTCAACTATTTGAGTTTGTTCTGAGAAATCTGCAGTGTTCTCTTATGGAATTCTTTCAGTGAAGTAAGTGATAGAATATGTTAATCTTAACTCCAGGTTAGTGAAGTTACTTTACCTGGAGGGATTAAAAATGATCCAGACAAAGCTCTTAAAGGTAGATTTGCTATACTTGCAAGCAGTTTAGAGCTTAGAGTTTCCTCCAATGTGATTTATATGGAAAAGTATATTTCCATTTTGCACCTAGATATCCCTGCCTATTAATTTTACAAATTACTGTGTGGAAGTTGCTTATGCTTCCCTAGCCTCCATATATAATCTTTAAACTATAATGTGGTACAAAGGGAAATGCTAGACTTGTTGACAGATTGCTGTAATTGTGCGTGAATCCTTGTTGAACCTACACACTGTATTCCTTCTCCACATTACCACTGACATTTCACATTTTTCTACGTGCCTTTTGTTATTTTCAAGCCCTGGGTACAAATGTCAGGGGACTCAGTTCCACATTTAAGAACTCAAGCTGGCACTAAGACACACAAAATGGATTTCTAGCTACCTATAGTAAATGTTAATATGGGTATTCTAATGCACCTTATTGATCAAGAAGTCTTTGTGGAGGATAGTTGGAATATAAACGTTCTAGGAGAACTGTGATTGTCAAGAGGGAATCTTGTGCTTTGTTTTAAATCTCCATTCCCCCCAAAAGGAGCCCAGCTTCCAAACTTGAATGTGTAAATTGGGGTACTCAAGTTAACATTTACTGTAGGTACCCAGATACTCATTTTATGTACCTTGGTTCCAGTTTGAGTGCTCGAAAGTAGATCTGAGTGCCCTGACATATGCACTTATGCTTGAAAATTGGGATCCAGTTGTGTCACTTCCTACTCTCAAAACAGGTTAGCAGGATAACGACAATCTCCACAATGCCTCCTCTGAAACCTGTACTGGAACCACTGTTTGAGTCACATTCACCTCTACTGAATGTCAATGGAATTTCAATAGCGATGTGTATTAGCCCTTCTCCTTTATCATTTTGTTTTCTTTCTTCTCCTCTTGTTCTTTTTTTCCTTTCACTTTACAGTCAGCACCAAATACCCTGCAGAAGCTAACTGTTCTGTTTATGGCTAAAATATGCTGATGCAGCTGGGCTTCCTTTAAGCGCTTAATTATTTGATACCTTGAACAAAAGATGCAATGACTATTACATCTTCACTGTGTACTTGATTTCCTTTGTTTATGAGTAAACTTGTACGTGCATATATCACATATATAATGATTGTCTCTTTGTTCTTCACCTGTAACTTAATGTAAAACTCAAAAAATAACCACATAACATTATATATATATATTGTTTCATCCATGCACTCATAAGTCTGCAGTTCACACAATGGGAAATAAAAGAAACCCATCAACCTTCTCGGTGCACATTACTTTTGAGAATTGCCACATTCAGAGATGAGTGGAAACAGATGGATAACTGTTAGATGCAGGTAGCAGTAAACATCAACAATTTGAATTCCCCAAACTTAACTGACATTATAACCTATTAAGGCTTAGCTAAAACTTGAGTCAGCAAATTCTGGGGATTTTTTCTACAGCACTAGATCACTATGTAATATGCTATATTACTGTAAGTGAAGACATAAAAGCCTGAGGTTGTGCCAAACCTGAATGAGCTGTTTGTTAGCAACTATTACATGAGCTGTTTGTTAGTATCTGGTCTGTTTGTTAGCCCTGAGATAGAATTTTGGGTTTGACTTTTTGATACTCTTAGACTAATATGTGTAAACAAAGGACAAAGACACTGTGATGTTGCTTCTGCCTAGTCAGATGGATTTGTTAGTGCAATGGGAATAGATAAGAGTAGTTAAAGGCCTGGTCTACACTAACCCCCCCCACTTCGGACTAAGGTACGCAAATTCAGCTACGTTAATAACGTAGCTGAATTCGAAGTACCTTAGTCCGAACTTACCGCGGTCCAGACGCGGCAGGAAGGCTCCCCCGTCGATGCTGCGTACTCCGCTCGCCGAGCTGGAGTACCAGCGTCGACGGCGAGCACTTCCGGGATCGATCCGGGATCGATTTATCGCGTCTCAACCAGACGCGATAAATCGAACTCAGAAAACCGATTGCTTACATCCGGACCCGGATGTAAGTGAAGACGTACCCAAAGTGTTACTCAGAGCACACTTTAAGATTGCCTCAACCCCTATCTCAAGGCAAAATTAAGCAACCGGTCGGGAGGGGCGAAGGGTCTTGGGGGTCGGGGGGAGTATAAAACACTAAAAGACCAAAGAAATGCCTGTCCCTGACCGGAGCACAACCTCATTCCTTACCCCTCCCATGGGGTACAAAAGAGGTGGAATGAAGACTCCAGACCCAAAATGGAACATGACACTAAGTTGTAAAGGGTGGGACTGTGGGCGTGCATTTCAAGTATAATTATGTCTCCTGAGGACACTGGGAAACAAGACTCTGCGGCGTCAGAGTTATAGAATACGTGTTTGCTGGAAACTCACCCCAATAGTCTGACGAAGTGGGTATTCACCCACGAAAGCTTATGCTCCAATACATTTGTTAGTCTATAAGGTGCCACAGGACTCTTTGTTGCTTTTTACAGATCCAGACTAACACGGCTACCCCGCTGATACTTAACCCCAATAAACTTCTCATTGTCTACACTTTGGACGTCTGGCTTCTGCTTTCTGTCCACAAGAACCAGGGGAGAGGGTGAAGGGAAAGCCCTCTAACACTGTTCAAGGAAACATTTGCTTTGCACACAAAAATTCCTCCTTGGGAAATGAGGCTTCCAGGGGTATAACAGTCTAGTCATCCACATAATGCTTGTTAACACCACAACACATTTCTTCTTTTTCAAGGTTGAAATTAAATGAAATGAAAACAAGGCTCTGAATTTATAGTAGGAGTTCCTATATAAAGTGATAATAATTACACTTAATTGTCTGCAAGTAACTAATATGAGACTAGGAAGTACATCATTTTTCATACTCATAGATAGTCAATTCAGTGCTATTACCCTAACAAATTAAATGCTAACCGATCCTGAAGTATTAGGACTAATTGTGCACTTATTCATTCCATCTTGTGATTCTTCTGAAGTTACTATGTAAAGTCAATATACACTAAGGGATATTGTAATTAGCATCACTTAATACAATGTGCTAGCAAAATGCCTTCTAGCTTTCTCCTATTATTTATTACTATTATGTATTATTTATTAAGAAAATAAAAAAAACATATTCATTAGATTCTGTAGCTGGGTTTAAGAATGAACTATCGATTTAAGAGGAAAACATAACCTTTTTTATAGTTATTTTTAAATTAAACTATTTGTATATAACTTAATAAATAATACTGTCCCTACTAAGCTATAGATAGGAGATTCTCTCTTAAACACTTTACGTTTTTAGAATAAAGTTTGTAAAATTCTATTATATTGCTATTGGGCCTTAATGTTTTCATCTTTGTTATCTTCTAAATTTGAATTTTCAAAAGGTGTCTAAATGACTAAGGAGCCTCAGTCCTGTCAACTTTCAACTAGAATAAGGTTCCTAAGTGAATTAAGTACCTTTTGAAAATGTTACCCTAAACCCCATTTTCAGAAGTGACTTAGGTGTCCAAGTCTCATTGAGAATCAGTGGAACTTTGGCTCCTAGATATATATTTATATGGGCCCATTACTGTTGTATCTGAGAACCTCACAATCTTTAATAACGCCCCTCTAATGTAAGGATGTGCTAATATTCCCATTTTACAGATGGCAAATGGAGGCACAGTGACACTAAGTAACTTCCCCGCAGTCACAGAGGAAGCCTGTGACACAGCAAGGACTTGACCTAAGGACTCCCAAAAAGCAAAGCTAGTGCTCCCACCACTGAACCAGCTATCCTCATTAAGTCACTTTTGAAAATGGACTCTGGAAATTGCTCCTTGTGATGGCCTGCTACAGCCTGAAGTTGGTAGCCTTCAGCAAGGCACACATCTTCTATCAGGCTTTCAGTACAGATAATTTTAGGCTGTGCTCTGTCACAAGGCAACTTAAGTGGAAATGTTTTAAGCCAAAAAGTATTTGGCTAACTTAGCATTTTTGCATGGTTTCATTATAAATTCACAGTCATGATATTATGGTGAAGGCCGCCATAAAATACATAAACAAAATGTATATTTATCATTATTATTACTGCTTATATGGTGCTTTAAGCTTGAACAGCACTATGTATGCATACTAAACAAGGGCAATCAGCTCTCAGGTCATGATGGGGTCAGGAAGCCATTCCCCATCCCATTTATGGTAGTGTACACCTGGCTATATGCTTTATGTTGTTAGGGTTTTTTGGCTTTCCCCTGAAGCTTCAGTTAGTAGCCACTGATGGAAGCAGGATTCCAGGCTTGATGATGACATAGTACATTCTTAATACACCCGCCATTAATTAGTATATGCATTGAGAGAGATGGCCCTAGCTCCCACCTGCCAGAGGTGACCAGTGGTGGTTACACCACACACTCATACAACTCTGCCAAAAAACACCTCTAGAAAAAGTTTGTATTGTCAACATACAATGAGATGGCAAGGCAATAAAACGTATTCTTTTGCAGCATGCACTGCAGCTTATGAGAGCTCTCTTGTAATTCCCACTCCTCCTCCTCCTGTACCACTCTACCTCTGGCTAACTTACAGGAAATAGCATTATAAACTTTTCTGGTCCCTTTGCACATCACAGATGACAAACTCCAGCTCATTCTTCCTTCCTCTGAGGAAAAATATGAGGGTTTGTCTGTTAAATGTGTTGGCCTTGAGAAAAATATGGGGAAACTTGAGTATAAGGCTAAAAACAGTGAGAACAGAGTCAATGTAGCATCACTGAGCCCTGCTATCCCACCAGCCTGGGTTCCCCTTACTCTGTGCTGCTGTGACAGGCTTTCAAGCCCCCTTCCTGCACACACACAGGTAGGCACACACAGATCAGCTCTGCATGGGAGAGCTCAGTTAAGGAATTGCCCAGCAGGCAAGTGCACCCCCCCCTGGAGTGTAAACCCAAAACTGTAGCGTCTTGCGCTGCACAGAGAACCATACAGCGTAAGCTCATAAAATTCGCCCTCTCCCTCAATGTGGAGAGAGATATGCAACAGCTTTCTGCCCCATGTATGAGTTCCACATTGGTTTTAGAGACAAAACAAAATAAATTTATTAACTACAAAAGATAGATTTTAAGTGGTTATAAGTGATAGCAAACAGATCAAAGCAGATGACCTTAGTAAATAAACAAAAACCGCAAAGTGAGTTTAACATACTAGATAGGTAGGATATAAATTAGCAAATTCTCACCCTGAATGATAAACAGGCTGGCAGATTCTTAAGGCACAAGCTGCCTTGGCTTTCTCAGGTTTTCATACATCCTTCTAGCCTGGGACCATCACTTCCCACAGTTCAGTCTTTGTTCCTCGGGTGTTTCCAGGTGTGTTGTTGTAGGGAGAGTGAGGTCTCCCCATAATGTCATTTTCCCCCTTTTATATCTTCTCCTCACTTTCTGGAAAGCTCTTTTGCTGTGACCTGGGTCAAACATTGCATAGAGCTATCTCTGAGAGGTTTCTATTGTACACAGTTCCTGGGGTAATCCTTGTGCTTGTGTGCATTTCCTCAATAAACCATTAACATTGTTTGACCTTTTTACTGTCATACCTGAAAGGTAGCTTGTGGGTGTTTTCAACCTCACAACATGTTCAGTAATACATATATAGCCAAACTTCATAACTTCACATATGACGATAGCACATACAATCCAACTAGATATTACTGTCTAGCAGATCAAGACTTTTAGACACCTCACAAGGCATACTTTGTATAAGGCATATCCTAATTACATGGCAGTGGTGAATACTGGGGTGTCAGGATGTCACAGTACCCTATACTAAATTACCACGGGGGCAACAACCAACTGCAGCCGCACCCTCTGCCCCAGCACTGCAACACTAAACCTGGACTAGTTAGGAGGGAAGGCCCAGTGAAGGGGGTAAGGGGCGGCTTGAGAGTGGCAGCTTCTGCCCCACAGGGCTGGGCCTGGCTTCCCACTCCAGACATTGCAACCTAGTGCATGGGTAGTGTAGGGCCCTACCAATTTAACGGCCATGAAAAACGTGTCATGGACCATGAAATCAACCCTCCCCTATGAGATCTAATCTCCCTTGCTGCTGGGATCTGAGGGCTCCTAGCTCCTAGTCTGGCCATGCTGCGGAGGGACAGGAGTTGTCCTTCCCCTACACAGCCACTCTTGGTGGGAAGATCAGACCCACCTCCAAAGGCAGCGCAGAAATGAGGGTTATATAGCCTCCCAGGGGCTTCCACTCCTGGTGGCTGCAGCTGGGGTGGGGGCAGCCCAGGCTCGGGGTTTCTGCCCCCTGCCACTCCTGCTGGGGGTTTGTAGCCCAGCGGGCCAGCTTGCCTTTATTATATTCACTGCTTTGCATTATATTCTGCTTTGCATTATATTCAGCAGTAATGCAAGAACCCTACAGGTCTCTATCCTGTAAGACATTAGCTTCAGCAGGTTAGCATAAGGCTTGAGGCCTATGAACTTTGAACAGATAAATGGCCCAATGGAAAACCCCAAGTATTTGGGGAGATGAAAATAGAATTTAAGGTGACGTTCTGACCACAGGTACATAAATCAACTACAGAAGTGTCCTGGCAATGAACTGACGTACACAACATGTACATGAGATATATCTAAGGCTAGCCTGTTTGCTTGCCTATGTATCTTTTCTTATATGTTTCTTATTTTCTTATGGGCTTAATTATTTGTTTTATTAGAATAGGTTTATAGGTTTATATTAGACTATATTTTGGCTGTAACGCAAGGGACTTACAGACCACATCCTGTATGTTGAACTAATGCAAAGTTAGCATACACGATTGGGACCTTTCACCTAGATAGATGGTGATGAGCTAAAGCATAAGATCCATATATGGCTGTGACCTTTAACATAAAGGATGTGTTGAAGTACGTTGGCATAGGGGGCTTCCTAAGTTCATACCCTATGAAACTTAACAGGTACGCCACAACATGGAAGTTGGAAAGAACCGAAATAACCGTTTGAGACAGAAATAACAAATGTGATACCTAACCACAAAAGGGCCATGGTAACTAATTGACGTTTACGATAATAAGTTGAAATCATTGATATAATAATCTATAGAAAAAAGACAGTCCAACATTAGTAAGGTGAGGAAATACAAATAAGGAAAAGGGGGAAAATCCCCTACTGAATATGCATAGAACATAGCGGTGTCAGCAAAACATATTATAAAAATGGCATCCCAGCCTAGGGGCGGTAGGAAAAAGAGATGTAGCCCTTGGGAGGTGCCAGAATGATGGCCACTGGTGATGACAGGGAAAGTGATGGTGATGAGGGCTAACATTTCAGGTTGTTCCACAAGGGATGGTGTGAGTATATGGATGTGCAGATGTACATTCTGTAGTATCTCTATCTACTTTACTGAGTTGAGGTGTTTGTGACTGTGCTAAATAAACTATATTTGTAAATATAAAAGAGTTCCGATAGTGTGAGTGTTGCAACTGTGCACATCGGGGTTCTCAACTATATAATAATTGAAATAATACTGGGCCTGACCTTGGGACAAGAACCTGTCAACCCTCAAAATAATAACTGGGGATTCTTAAGTAATCAACATAATTAATACACAATCTAAAGATCGGGCAACAGGCTTCCTCCGCTGCTCCATCTGGGGCAGCCCAGACACTGGGCTTCCTCCCCTGGCGGCACCTCCCAGGGCTTGGGGTGATCCATTAGGGGCTTCTGCCCTGGGGCTTCTTCCAGGGCTGGGGCACCCATTTTTCCTGGGGGGAAGGGCAAATTGGCAGGGGTCCCTGCCTTAATCTGTCTCTGGCATGGACTAGCAGCTACGAGCCCCTGGCTGGGGCACTCCCAGCAGCATGGGGGAGATCCTATCCACCTCTGCCTCCAGGAACTCTAACTGCAGGAAGCTTGGAGGGTATTGCTTTTAGAGCCCAGCACAGAAGTGAGGGTGGCAATCTTGGGACGCCCCTACAAGCTTTGCAACCCCTCTGCCCCCATGATCCCGTTTTGCGTCAGGACCCCCACGGTTACAACATTTCAGATATAAACATCTGAAATTGTGAAATTGAAGTAAAGCTTGCCAAAAGTTTTCTTTATAACCCTCAATGCTCCATAGTCTGTAGTTTGAAACTGCCTCTCCCATTTCCTGTAGCAGTGAATGGACACACAATAACTGATTATTAAAATATTTCGAGTACAGTATATCCTCCCTGTGTAACATAAATAGCCCGTATACTTTCCTGTTGTCTAGTTATTTTATGTCTCAGATGATTTTCTTTATCTTTCTGTTTTCAAGTTAGCTACTTCTTATAATGCCTGGAGCTCCCAATGGTAAATAATATTCTCATGCATCCATGGTAAAGTGTATATCCTTAAGTTAAAATTTGGCTAGCGAGGAATTTATTAAAGAAACATGGTTGACAATTATCCATTTATGTGAGTTGATTATTTCAGGATTATATTGGCTAGTTTCTTTATCTGTTCTTGCACACTATGGAGTAAATAATTCTCCTCCCACTGCTTCCTCCCCTCCCCCGCCAAGCTATTTGAAGGATCAATCTGAGTGAAAGTATGAAAATAATTGTTTGCAAGTTCTTTGGGGAGAATTTTCCTCTGGGATCATGTCCATCATATCTGCAGTTATGCATGTCCATCATGTTTCATTTTTTAGACGTACAAATAATGTTTTTTAAGTTCTAAAAATAAACAATTCACTAACAAAAACTTCATTATTAACCATCCTGTTCTCTTTATGAAGTACATACAGGGGACTTTATTCTAGCAAACCTCTAGCTGCAGATCCTACAGATTATAGAAGGTCCACTTTCATTATGGAAAGAAGAGCAATTTCTCCAATATGTATTTCAAAGATGATGAAATGAAAGAAAAAGAACCCTAAACCAAAATTTATTTTCCCAAAGTATCCTATAGTCCAAAGTCCTAGACTTCAATTTGTTGAGTAATCCATGTATTATAGACTATGCATATATCATATTTCTATCTCATACAGTTCATAACATAATGTTAAATACAATGCCTCCATAACTATAATCTCAGCTAAAAGCTATAATTTCAGTTAATTTTCCCAGGAGGCTCCCTTGCTCCCCAATGTCTAACCAATATATATTTAAATAGCATTTAACATTTTATAACCCATCTGGAATTCTAGAAGTAAAGGTTATAATCTGTGTAAACTCACTACCCATTAGCTTGCATTACTCATTTCAGTGTTGTCTAGTTTCAACTCAGCATACCATAGTATTTACACTGAACATAATTTATGGGTCTGAATCAGATCTCACACTGGTTTTATAGTTGACATGGGTGGCGTTATTCCTGGAAACCAGGAGTAACTGCTGTTCAGTCAGGTCAGAATCAGATGAACAAGCTGCATGTTTGTGTAATGACAACAGCAAGATTTGGTATCAGAGCAGGATCATAGTAACTAGAGACAGAAAAGAATTATAAGCTTTTCGGATTTACCCCCTACTAGACACTATACTGGATATCTCCAATAGACTATGTATCAGCCATTGAATAGATGACACTCCTAATTTTAAGTTCATAGGCTGGCCAAGGATATTAGCAACTAACTAAAATGCCAGTACCCATGATTTTACAAATCTCATGGAGGAAAAATGGTCAGCTATTTATTTTCCCCATAATGTTACTTTAGGGAATAAAAAGAGTATTAATTTATCTAATGGGCTTTTTGATAAGCCTGACCCTGGCTATCAGAAAAAGAAAACTCTGTTAGCTCTTTTACATGTCTTGGACACTGTTCCCTCAAAATTAATGGTTACAAAAGGGGGTATATAACTATTTTATAAAAGACTATATTGAAACTTCATTAGGCTCTCGTAAATACTCACCAACCGAGAATACTGGATTTAACAGGTCATTGTCTATGCCTTAGCAAGAAGCAGATTGTCATGGTTGCTAGGGGTAACCCTTAGTTTGAGGTCTGTGGACAGGCCAAAACTGAACAGCTGTGCAGTGCAGAGCTCATACTGAGTGTGAAAGATATGGTGACCGTATATTGACTAAATTTAAACAGAGAGGGCTATGTACTTCCCACCATGGTCGGCCCCAGCACTTAATTTGTATTTATAGCTGGCTTCTCTGCCATCTGTGCATGCTGGCCTTCTCAACATCTCAGAGGAATTGGAGTGGCATTGTTTGAAGATCTGATTAAATAGCCAGGAAAAAGTAATCCATCATTTATAAAGGGAAATGGAGACAGTTACAATAGTATCCCGTAGCTCTTTAGGATTTTGTCTTCATTTTCTTTTACTTTCATTCTAATCCAATGCCAAACATAATAAACACTGACCAAAAGTACAGAATTTACTGACAGCATTTGAACATCTACGTGGAAACAGTAATGAATTATCCCATTTCCTTTAGACTGGTCCTATTGAGAAATAAAACTACATTACAGTTCACGATGGCCCCTTTTCTCCAGGGTTGCACCTGTCTAAATATATTCCAGAAGCATGAGCTAAATGCAAGATTCAGCTTTAAAAAAAAATCAAACCCTTCCCCCCACAAAAAAACCTCTTTTCCTCCCATTATGATGTTTAATCGGGATGAACTTATTTTTAGGATCGTTCTGATCCCAGCTGCCCATCTTAAATATCAGTGGGGTTATGTACTATGTATAGTTACTGTGCCAAGGTTTTTTCTTTAAGCACCTTCTTATGTTCATGTTTCCCCCAAAGGAAAGGTAGCACCTTTTCTAGCCATTGGTGACTCTGCACAGAAGGGGAGAAATACTCATCTGGCTTGATTCTGCACTGTCCGGGTGCAGAGTGCTGAGCGCATAAAGGCCAAGTAAAAAGTGATGAGCCATACAGGGAGCACAAGGGTAGCCTGATCCTGCTGTGCAGACATCCAGTCTATTAATAGCATGAGTCAGGTCTAAGAGGAGAGTTGCACAGTGAAGCGTCTCATTAGCACAATGAGGATGAAAATCGTGCTGCTGTCCAGGGTTCCCATTAAGCAATGTCATTGCGTAGCTGCATCCCCTGGTAGCAGGCACAGTTCACAGTGGGGGATTATTGCACAAGGAAGCTGGCTCGGGGTGCGGGCTGGGAAGTGATCCATGCCTTCCCCAGATGCTGCTGGTGTTTCATTTTGGACATGGGTTGGTCGGAGAAAGAATGAGTGAATGAAGGAGGGATTGGATAGCAAGGGAGAGGGAATGGGAGTGACAAACTGCTAAGAGGTTTAAAATTTGAGCTCAGGCAGTCATTCATTCTGTACTCAGGAACAAACATAGAGAAAGGACATTGGTCCTGTTCCCTTTTCTGTTTACCGTGTGTACTTGTTGTAAGGGAAATGCTATGCCAGGGACTGGAGACTTACAACTACTCAGTGAGGAGCATTGGACCTAGCAGTTAACCTTGGTTGTGCCCACCTGGAGTTACCGCTTGCATTTGCATTACAGTGCATCTACCTGGCATATTACTGCCCACAGGACAAAGGCTTGCAGCATCAAAGCCTTTCAGGAAATCAATGGTCTTTAACAACACATTACAATGTTATTAGAGTGTTCCATATTACTAGTCTAAAACACTACAGTGGGTGGGTGTGTTACTGAAGTTATGGGCCATTACTGGAGAACGCTGTTTTTTCAAATAATGGCAGAGTTTAAGTAAAGCTTAACAATTTTAAAATAATTCTGTGCACACTTTTCAAACCAAATTCTATAGCATGGGCTATAAAACAGGTCAAACAAGATGATCAAAGTGGTCCCTTCTGGTTTTAAAATCTATCAACAACTATGAACTACCAATTTTCTACTTTTTCCAGTCCAGGTCAGGGTGTGAACGAACTATGGCTGCATCTACGCTACAAGCTAGGGTGGTGATTCCCGGCTCGCAAAGACATACCTGTGCTAGCTCTCATTGAGCCAGCATACTAAAAATAGTGGCATAGTTATGACCGCATGGGCAGCCACCCCAAATATGTACCTATGGGGTCCAGGTGGGTTTGTACTGGAGGTGTCTAGCCCATGACACTCCTCATCACTTGTCGTACTACCGCAGCTACACTGCTATTTTTAGCACACTAGCTCAGTGAGAGCTAGCGCAAGTATTTCTACAGGGCTGGGAATCACATCCCTAGCTCCAAGTGTAGATGTAGCCTATAGTTCTGAATATTCCACAATTCTACATAATTAACAAATACAGCAGAACCCACTTCAAGTAAACGACTATCCTATAAAACACAGAAAGCACCTTAAAGGCATTTATAAATGTTTTACCTTATCTGGTTTAAAATGAATACATCGTTTTTATGTATTTACAGTTTAATATTCCATAAAGAAACAAACCCCACCAGTATTGTCACAAGAAAGGACAGTTTATAATTCTTGTGAAACTATTCATTTCTGTGCCACAGAAACACACCTTTGTTCCCTTGATGTATAAGAGACACCAGCCTTTCAATCAGGACTCTTTGCTACCCCCGCCATCACAGTGCTAAATTTCACCTACCTTTTCCCCTATGACAAATATTCTGAGTGTTCAATGTGGAGCCATACAGTATTTTATTCTCCATTCCGTATGGACTGTTTCTTCCATCTCCCACCCCCACACACACACTCTCCCCCTGGCCCTTTATAATCCCCAGCCTCTTCTCATATTTCAGCAAGATGAACCCAGTGGTTGAAAGGGAAGACACCGTCTTTGATTTTTCATGCTGAGATTCTGACCTCCAGTGTCACTTCTGGGATGCACCTAGCATCTGTAATTGTCCCAGTGACAGAGAGTCTCAAGGTTACACCAAGACAGACCTGCGTCTCCCCTAGTGCTAAGAAGGAACACACTGTTATAAGTCAAGCCATCCAGCTAGCTAAATATTTTTTAACATGCCTGAGTATGAAGGCGGGGGGGGGGGGAGAAGGGGGGAATAGTAGGTGCCCAACTAGGATTTATGCTAATTGTATTAATCGCTGATATGATTCTCTGTGTCCTTTGTATCTTACCCGGCTCAGGGATGATTAGCTGTGCACTGGTCTGTGCATTCCCAGCATCATTTTCAGCTACACACTGGTAAAAACCTTCATCTGACTTTACGAGGCCCAGAATCCGCAAGTTGCTGCCACCCTAGAGAGACAAAGAGGGGAGAGGGGAAGGGGAGGGAAATAATTAGACAAAACTGTCAAACTGAACATCACTTGTTAAGGAGCTTCAACAATATTTTGTTTGTGAAACAAGAGCAGAGAGTATTAGGAAACCTCAGCCTCCGTTCATATTGTCTTTGACTCCAGTGGATTGTAATAAAATGCACGTTCATTGGAATCAACTGATTCCTTTTGTTCTCTTTGCACCACTCTGTTACAAGGATGGTGCTTGTGCCCTTATTCACTCGGGTACAGAGGAGGGCTAGCCCAACACCCTATGCAACAGTTAAACCCCATATTAAAAGCTAGAGTGGGACTTGAGTGGTGAATAGGGCTTTGTGTTGGCTCTTTGCAGCAGGGGAGATATAAAAGAACTTCCAACTTTTGTACCTTGTGTACAAACAGCATTCTGAAGGTCAGATCCTACATCATGACATGAGACCCAAAGAACAGAAGAGTTACTCAATGTGTGCTGCTGGTGCGCAGGATTTCAGTTTTAGCTACTGCTATCACAAGCAGAATTAAGTGACGTGGCAAATGTTGGCTTCTAAGGGACAATTCTTTGCATAAGAAAAGGCTGCAAGAGAGATTCCCTTGCTATAAATATTTCTTCAGGAAATAAAAATTGAAAGGATAATTCCCCTCCCCATTATAATAATAATAAAGGGACTTTCCATTCTTTGGCAAGTACATTTATTGCTGTCTGATCCTCATAACAAACAGTGATGCTGCATAAAGTAACACGAACTTGTGATTCCATATAACTGAGTAAATCTTCTCCACAAGAAAAATATGGTAAAAACCAACCTTTATTCATTGGAAGATGTTTAATTTACAGGAACGTAGTCCATTTTATTGATTAGAATGTGCATTCACTAGGAAATTGGTACTAAATATTGCAATCTGATCTATATGAATGAGACATGCTAACCTTCTTATGCCAAAGTCATCAAAAGAAAAATATTATCTCATGGCCTGTGGATATTTTTATCATGCTGTAACAAAAGATAGACATATTAGGGATGGGATTTTCCGAAGCACTCTGCAGGGTCTCAACTCTGCTCCCATTGAAATCAATGATAAAACTCTCGTTGACTTTCATGAGAGTAGTTAGGCCAATGCTTTTGAAAATTCCACCATTGATGTTTAACTTTTAATGCCTCACATATAATGCTATTTGTGTAATAAAAGATGGGAATGTGACATGATATCACACTATCAATTATGTGCTTTGGCGACAAAATTGTATACATGTCAAATGACCATTATCATTATTAATTTAACTGTGGTGAAAATACTTTGCATTTGAAGACACTGATGGATCGTCACTGAAAGATCAAGTTCTGCAAATATGTTCTAAAACAGATTTGAAAAAAATGTAGGGAGGGATGCCAGCTGAATGTCATACCTGTGGCAGAAATATCTGTTTCACTTTTAACGCCAAATGAAATTACACAGGGGAAGAAAATGCTAAGAAACTGCAAGATCTGCACACGTCTGTGAATTCCAGATGGCATTTGTTAGCTCCCTTTTAAGATATCTACCTTTCTCACTTATGATTACTTAAAATGTGTACAGTAGTGTATCCTTAAAACAGAGGCTTGAGGATATTAAGCCCTGTTTCCCCTTTGTCCGAGTTTATCCCCACTGTTGCATTGTGGCTCACAGCCTGTTTTCTCTAGCTAGAAAGGTGTTACCCCTTTGCTCATGCAGATGTGTCAAGTATCACTAACCTCCATTGTAATTGTTGATCCGCTATCTTCAAATTTAAACATATCTATTTTTAAAAGGACAGACTAAGAAGGTGTGCATTTAACAATAAGCACAGTTGATGATTGACCACTGTTGTATTCTTCATCCTCCCACATTCACTTCCTTCCCTTTGTCATCCCTTACTAACTTATGTCTGAAAGTGTAATTTCTTCAGAGCGTGGATTCATCATTTTTTGTCTGTAGTAAAGCATCATACGTGACGCGGATGGCACTTTATCAATAACAAGTGATAAATAATAATAATTTAATTGAAAATGTGACATGAAGTTATGGTCAATGTTCTGTGCTTGAGGAGATCCTTAACAAAAATCTAAACCACTGTTGAACGAAAGAGTAAGGGCCTGATCCAAATCCCAGTGGAATCAGTGGGAAGACTTCAATGGGCTTTGGGTCAGACCGTAATAGAGCACTCTGGTGCCATATCCCCTTTGTCCACCAGGAGGCAAGAGAGATTTGATCTGTTTTGCTTAGATGTTTCCTGCTTCTGCTAAACTAGTTAAAACACTGGTTATGAAAAGAATGAACAAATCAGAAATAAAAACATACTTTAAGTCAAATACTGAATTTGCAATGATAAAAGTCAGATAATTACCACTATCTGAAAATAATCACTAGGAATGACCACTTCTCCATTCTTGATCCAATCCACGGTAGGGACAGGCTTACCAGAGACAGCACATTCAAACTCAATGTCCATACTTTCATAGGCATAGAGGTTTGAAGGGTGATTTAAAAACCATGGAGGAACTGCAAGGGGAGAGATAAAAACCAAAACAAGTAGTGAGTGGATGTGAATGTAAATTTAGCAACCCAATAATTTCACTAGGCCTGGAAAATATTAGACACAAATAGAAAACATATCTGCAAATCAAATTATTTCCCCAAACCCTCCGGTTTTTTTTTTAAATCAAATACTAGGGAAAACATTTATTTTAGTGAATACAGTTTAACACTCATATGATTTTTGCAAAAAAGGAAGCTTGAGAACCCAGTATGGAGTGAAGATTTGTGTGAAAGGTAAGGTAAGATTTGTGTGAAATATACACAATAAGCACCTTGAGTAACCAGGGGCCTGATCCAAAGCTCATTCAATGGATCAGGTGCCAAAAGCATGCACAAACGTGACGTGCACATTAATATGCAGGTAGGTAGCTTTTAGACAAGTACATTGACTATCAGTGCAGAATGAAGTATATTTAGGCTTGAGAAAACAGTTTCATATAACCAAGTGGAACTTGTGACTGGATTTACAAAATATGAGGATTTCACTAATAAGAATGAATTTTGTCCATGATGATAGAAAGAAGAAACAATCTGACTTATCTTTGCTGAAGACAAATTCTTATTAAGATAGCAATTATCTGTTGCCTTGTATTACTATAATGTATTCCCACTTTTGCAGTATGGTATACGATATGCTAATTTAATTTAATTTCATCATTACCATAATACTGGTATGATGGAGATTTGCAATTTGAGGAAAACTGCTAATAACATCAAATTTCTAATGAGCTCCCTGTCACAGAAAAAACAATTCACATACAGTTCATCAGCTTTCACAGGGGAACAATGTTCACTATTTTGAATATTCATAGTTGCTAGGAAGCCAGATTACATTCATTTCTAGGTAGCATCCATGACTTCTCGTTTGAACAGAAAATGCAATTGTATTTCTCAAGCAACCATTTCCAATGTCTGATTTATAATATATCCAAATCCATTAAAGGGGGGGGGGAGAGAACAACTGACATGAAAAGACTGTTCACGTTGTGAAAATCGAGCACTCAAAAGTTAGAAAATAACAGAAAGAATTTGACTCCTTGTGCTTATACATTATGATTGTGTATTTAATTAAATGACCACAGGTCTCCTGCTTCTTTTAGTGCACAGAATGGATGTGACTCACTTTATTAGCTGTTATTCAGTATTTTGTTTTCTCCTCATTGTTCAACATGTGGCCCTGTGCCTTTTTATTATTTATTTGGCATACGCAATCTGGTCACGCCAAGTCACAGTGTTCTTATCAAGGATGTTCAAGGCACAAAGACCTCAGTTGCAGTTCTCAACAATGTGTGTCATAGCTTGTGGCTGCCCACATTGACATAGTGGATTGTCTCTAAACCACTACCGAAATTCCACTGCAGGCTTATTTACTGCATATTATTAAGACCCAGACCTTACAAATTTCCTCCTGGGCTTTTCTACGGCACTCATCACTATAATTTCTGTGCATTTCAAATTAATGAATTAATTTTCATAACATCCCTGTGAGGTGAGGGGCGAGTATCCCCATTTCACAGATGGGGAGCTGCGATACCAAGAAATTAAAGGTCAAAAGTGTCCAATAATTTTGATTGCCCAACTTGCGATCTGATTTTTTCAGAGTACACAGCACTATATAGCACTTTACATGTTTAAAACTCAGCTCTCACGGACGGTCTATTGCAGTTGTGAGTGCTCAGCACTTCTGCAAATTAGACCTCAGGGTCTCAAGTTGGCCACCCATAAAATGAAGAACACTGTGGCCACCTGTGAAAAGTTTTGCTTAAGTGACTTATCCAAAATCACATAGGAAATCTGTGGCAGGCAGAGATAGAATCCAATTCTCCAGGCTGGCATTTAATTGCCTTAGCCATGAGTCCATCCTTACTCTTCCTGCAATCTCCTGCCTCACTTACTACATACCTTCAACTTGTGCAACAAAGGAAGTAATGTTGTGACTCAGGAATCTTATGTTCCACTGCAGGTTCCGAGGGGAATATTATCTAGGAGTTATAGACTCTTCTGCCCAGGACCCTTGAAACCCTCAGAACTTCTCACCATAACAGCAACTCCTATCAGACCTGATAAACTCACTACATCTAACATGACACTTTGATATCATTTATCCCCAGATAATGTCATTAAGGGATTAAATGAAAGTCACAGTGACACACTAGTCATCATAAGCATTGTGAGATGTATCTATAGGTGGTGTGTAAGTTATAGAGGGGTAGCCGTGTTAGTCTGTATCAGCAAAAACAACGAGGAGTTGAAGTGGGTTATAGCCAATGAAAGCTTATGCCCAAATAAATTTGTTAGTCTCTAAGGTGCCACAAGGACTCCTTGTTGTTTTTGTGTAAGTTATGTGTACCTACTAAAATATATTTTAAACCATGTAACAAGGCAAAGGTAATAAACAGGTTTTCTGCCAGACAAAAGCATGTCTATTCACCTACTCCTATCTTTGATGTAAATTAAGCATTGTAAGTCAAACACAATAAGAGCTACATTTGCATTCCAAGTCACCATGAGGATATGATGTCAACACTGGGGTCAGCACATGGAAGAACAAACAACAGAAGGGCTCTAACTAGGGGACAAGTAAAGCACTTTGTTATCCAATCATGGAGGAAATCCCTTGAATGGTATGGGTGGTTCATGAAAACTTGGATCCTGGTTATGACTGAAAACCAGAAGCTCTGTCAAAGACTGAACTCTTGGGACAAAATCTACTTTATTAAATAGGAGAGGTAACCATTAATATGTGTAGACCTAGGACTGCATTTTATGTTTTTTCATTATATGTGTAACCATTTCTGTATCCTTACTCATTATTTCTTAAATCTTAATCTTTGATAATAAATGTAGGATTGTTTCACTATAGCCATATATATCCATGATCTGGAGTTGTACCAATCAAGCTGTGTGTATGCTGTTCTCTCGGGACTCACAAATTACTGTGAGTGTCCAGTGATAGGGGCTGGACATTACAGACAGATGCTTCAGAGAAGCTTGGAGACTGGGGTACACCAGATGTTAACCTGCAAGGCAAAGTAAGAGCTGGCAGAGCCATGAGGAGATTATTTGGGTGACTAATTGGCTGGTGGTGTCAGGGAGCTGACACCCAGTTTAGCACCAGCAAGTCTCTCTCTCTCTCTCTCTCTCTCTCTCTCTCTCTCTAAGATGGGGGGTAACATGGTGACTCACTATCCCAGGCACCTCGAGATGTGTTACACCCCTCTAGCCTGTCCTTGTCCTTTCCCCAGTTTCTTCTCTACCTCCCCCGCAGCTCAGTCAGGGTGCTTAATGATCAGGGATACCTAAAAGAACAAGGCCCAGAACCGGGGTAGCTAACGTAATCCCAATTTTTTAAAAAGGCTCCAGCGCTGATCCTGACAATTACAGGCTGGTAAGCCTAACTTCACTACCAGGCAAATTGATCAAAACTATAGGAAAGAACACAATTATCTGAGACACAGATAAACATGATATGTTGGGGAAGAGTCAGCATAGCTTTTGTAAGGGCAATCATGCCTCACCAGCTATTAGAATTCTTAGAGGCTGTCAACAAGCATGTGGACACGGGTAATCCAGTGGATATAGTGTACTTGGACTTTCAGAAAGTCTTTGACAGGGTCCTTCACCATAGGCCCTTAAACAAACTAAGCAGTCAAGGGATAAGAGGGAAGGCCCTCTTATGGATCAGTAACTGTTTAAAAGATAGGAAACAAAGGGTAGGAATAATTTTTCACGATGGAGAGAGGTAAACAGAGTGGTCCCCTAAGGATCTGTACTTGGACCTGTGACATTCAACATATTTATAAATGATCTGGAAAACAGGGTAAGCAGTGAGGTGGCAAAAACTGGAGACGATACAAAATTACTCAAGATTGTTAAGTCTAAAGCTGAATGGGGTGACTGGATGACAAAATATCAGATGAGATTCTATGTTGATATGTGCAAAGTAATGCACATTGGAAAAAATAATCGTAACTACACATACAAATGGACAGTGTCTACGTTTGCTGTTACAACTCAAGAAAGGTCTTGGAGTCATTGTGGATAGTTCCCTGAAAAGATTTACTCAATGTGAAGTTGCAGTCAAAAAAGCTAACAGAATGCTAGGAACCATTAGGAAAGACACAGATACTAAAACACAAAATATTATAATTCCACTATATAAATCCATGGTACGCCCACACCTTGAATACTTTGTTCATCCCATTTTACGAAAGAGATATTAAAATTGGGAAAAGTACAGAGAAGGGCAACAAGAAGGATTAGAAGTACGGAACAGCTTCCATATGAGGAGGGATTTAAAAAACTGGGGCTGTTTGGTTTAGAAAAGAGATGACTAAGGGGGAATATGGTAGATGACTATAAAATTATGAATGGTGTGGAGAAAGTGAATAGGGAAGTGTTTTTTACCCCATCACATAACAAGAACTACAGGTCACTCAATGAAATTAATAGACAGCAAGTTTAAGACAAGCATAAGGAAGTACTTCTTCACACAATGCACAGTTAACCTGTGAAACTCATTGCCATGGGATGTTCTGAAAACCAAAAGTATAACTGGGTTAAAAAAGAATTAGATAAGTTCATCAATGGCTATTAGTTAAGATGATCAGGAATGCAACCCCATGCTATGGGTGTTCCTAAACCTCCAACTGCCAGAACCTGGGAGCAGATGACAGGGGATGGATCGCTTGAAAGTGCCCTATTATGTTCATTCCCTCTGAAGCATCTGGCACTGGACAATGTCAGAAGACAGGATACTGGGCTAGATGTTCTGATCAAGAACCATGGCTCTTCTCTGGTATAAGAGAATGCTCTGCTGGAAGAGCAAAGCTCATTTATGCAGGACTCAGATCTTTCTGAGGGGCCATCGAAGGATGGAATGAGCTCCTGCAGCATCTCAGAACCACCACACATCTCACCACTTTTCACTCTAAGTGTGAGGCATACTTTAATAAAAACACACAGCAGCAGAAACTTTTTTAATCCACAGACTATTTCCTCCTCACAAGAGGGAGAGAGAAAGAAGAACTACATGGGGCAGATGCTTCTTTTTAATGAACTCTTGGTAGGCAATCATATACCCCAGTGATAGATTAGAATAGGGTTACCATATTTGAACATTCAAAAAAGAGGAGACTCCACGGGGGCCCCCGGCCTGGCCCCAACTCCACCCCTTCCCCGCCCCCATTCCAACCCCTTCCTGAAAGTTCCCACCCCAACTCTGCCCCCTCCCTGCCCCATTGGACCCCTTCCCCAAATCCCCTCCCCGGCCCCACCTCCTCCCCTGAGCACACCGCATTCTCCCTTCTCCCCACTCCCTCCCAGCGCTGGGAGCTAGGGGGGAAAGTGGGAACTCTCTGGAGTGATCAACATTCACTTTCTTTCTTGAATGATCAACTCTTCTTTGGGGAAAAATAGTAATGGCAAAATCCCGGATGTTTTTAGATATTTAAAAATTCCTCCCAGACGGCCATTTAAGAACCAAAAACCTGGACATGTCCGGTAAAATACGGACGTATGGTAACCCTAAATGATTAGAATAGAAAATAGGTTCTTCTCTCCTTCCTTTTTTTCTCCTCTCTCTACCTTTCTTTACTTTTCCTATTTCTTCTGTTCTTTTCAGAAGAAATGAAACAGAATTAATCTCCCAGAACACTAGCAGGAGAATGGAAGGGATACAGGTACATACTGGGCCACATGCAATACTGTAAGTTACTTTAATACACAGGATTGTTGAACAGAGAACAGAAATATCATATTTACCAAAGTATAGTATAAAAAGAGCTAGTAGCATCCACAATCTTTAATTTTATGAAAGCTTCTTAGCGTCAGTTTCATGTCATGCTTACCAAAATACAGATGTGATATTGTATAGTTGTAGATAAGGTATTTATTTTAATCCTTCACCAATTATGTAGTCATAGTGATAAATTAAACTAAACTGATTCCAAAGCACAGATTCATGGTCAGAAATAAATTGACCCCAAGTCCAGCAAACCTCAATTTTTAATCAGAGCTCCCATACACCTCACATTACCTCCAGTGAGAGGCAATAATATTTACTTGTAAAAAATCAGTGACAAATCATTTTTCAATTCACTTTAGGAACACTGAATCGGTGTTTTGAATGAATGAGGAACAAGAATCTTTTATAACTTCCCAACTCAAATCTGTAGAAGGGGAACAACATGAGGGCGAGCCACGAGACTGCTCTAAAGAATAATTTTGTAGAGCTTTTCTATTTATATGAGCAGATAGACTTGTGCAATGCAGTCAAGAATAGATGTTCACTTGTTTCGCCTACTTGTAAGTAACTAGAAACCATCTTTTAATTCTGGTCTAGGAAGTGGCATCAATGAACCAAAGGCTCCTTTTTTCCACTCCAGCTTCTGTTCTTTAGTCTATGTAAGGTTACGTTTCCATTGCTTTGAAATTCCAAGTTTTTCCACTAGCATTTCAGAATGATCTACTGGAACTTCTCTCCCTAGCACTTCACAGTGATATATCAAGGACAATAGACAGCCTACAATGTGACATATGTTTTGCTCTATACAGCAGGAACATTCAGCAGTGTGTGGGCAGTTAATATCATAGTGATACAGTGTTGTCTAGTGCAGTGGTTCTCAAATTGTGGTCCACGGACCACCAGTGGTCCGCAAGCTCCATTCAGGTAGTCCATAGATAGTTCCCTCTAAGGTGCATGCCTGGGCAGCCGTACACAGGAGAATGAAGGGCCACCCACCTAATTAGTGGAGCCATGCAGGCGTGGCTCCACTAATTAGGTACCTGGACCCTGGAGAAGATGCACATGTAAGATGAGGTGGTGGCCTTGGGGGGGAATAAGGGGTAGATGGGAGGGGGGCAGTGGGCGTGAGAAAGGGGGCGGGGGGAATTTGGGACGTGCAGAGCTACGGCGGCTAGAGAAACAAGTGATTTTCCCCAGCTCCAGGGCTATGGCTGCCAGGGAGAGACGGCCCTCCTTCCCAGCCTCAGCTCTGTGGCTGCTGTGGTGTGGGAGAGACCCCCCTCCTTTCCAGCCCCAGCTCGGGGGCTGCTGCAGTGGGAGAGAGAGGAAGAGACCCCCCCTCCTTCCCAGTCCAAGCTTGGGGGCTGCCATGGCAGGGAAGAGAGGGCACATCCATCACATTAGAAAGATAAGACTACTGATATTAAAATATGAGTTGTTTGCTTTTATTTGTAGAACAAAAAAAACATTAATTATTATTATATAGCACTTTTATCCAAAATGCTTTACAATAGTTAGCTAACGGTACAAATAACATCTGGAAGATCATTAAGCAGTCCGCCGAGACCCTCAACAATTTTCAAGCGGTCCGCAAAAAAAAGTTTGAGAATCACTAGTCTAATGGGTGGGTAAATTGACTGGACTTCTATGATATTTTGACAGCTGTACTATTGACTCACTTTGTTACCTTGAGCAAGTCACATAATCTCTCTATTGGTGTTTACACACACACACACACACACACACTGGGGGGAAGGGGGGGTATTATTTGCCTACCTAGAAGAGTGGTGCAAACTTTTGTTAATTAAACATATACAGCATTTTGAGTTTCTAAGATGAAAGATGTTCTTAATACAATGTTATTATTATTAGAGCTGTTGATTTTTACCATTGCTTTTGTTCCTAAAAGTCAGTGCATATTTAAAAAAACTCCATGCACTATTTTGTGGCTGGTTTTGTTTGGTTGTTTTAAGTGTGTGAGAGTAACCTTGCATAGTTCACAATATGGTACATGCACTGTGCGTTTGTGAATAACAAATGACAAAGAGTGGATGGGTTTTCATGTGTAGTTTGCAATTTCCCAATTTTGAGCCTATGGCAGATATATAAAGAACATATTAATATTCAGAGCCCAGGCCATGTTTGAAGCTTTTCAGCTTATTGTGGCTTATAAAAGGAGAGCTAACAAAATCACTAGCCCCTCCTGACTGGTACTTGCCGCTGTCTCTGTGCAGTGGGAGAACATCATAAGATTGTCTCATTTAGAATATCAGCGGCTCAAAGGTGCCACACCAGGTCCACAAGGCAGCCCTGCTTTGCCTTATCCAACTCACACATTCAGCAGCACTGAAGCAGTTAATTTATTACTAAAATTAGGAGTTTCAAAATAGTTGCTGTCACTGTTCTTGTCAATCAGAAAATCTGACTGAACGTCCATGCCAGCTAAGTCTCACCCAGGACTTTGGGAGACCCTGTGTGGTGATTCTAGACAGCATAGGCTGCATTCAGTGCTAGCCTGGCAGTTAAAAAGTGAGAACCACAAGGTCCATATCCAGAGTCCTACATCAAATATCCCCTCCTTTATAGCCATTACAACAGAGTCCGGAATCTCCTCAGCCACAAAGGATGCTGCACCTTGCCGTGGGTGTTATTTGTGTACTTAACATAAACTGGTTATTTAAAGTGGAAACATCAAAGTGGGTGAAATAGCCCATTCAACAATGAACCCTATTACCTGCCATCATAATGAGTTTGCTAGAGTATATTCCACTTGGCATTGGGAATAGGGTTTTAAATGTAAACACTTATACACAAATAGTAAAGTATTGGGTTTCTGGGCCTTGTAAATATCTTAACATGGCATGATGACACTCAAAAAAAAACAACAGGTCACTTAGTAGTTTGCAGTTATAGTTTCTATTAGCTGCACGTATAATATTTTATCAAAAACTAACTGCTATTGTATCCATTTTATTTTGTGGTTAACTAAATAATCGATCATTATTATTCTTTGTATTGTGGTAGCACCTAGTGTCCCTAGTACTATTGTGCTAGGCACTGTACAAACAAAAAAATAGAAAGACATCCCTAGCCCAAAGTAAGAGCCAACAGACAGATCCAACAAAATGAAGGGGGAGGAGAGGGGAGTGCAAGATAATAATGAGATAAGTTGAATTGACTGCAGAGAGCTGGGAGAGATTTAGACCCACTTATCGTCAAAGGATGAGTCTCCCAAAGAAAGCAATCCACTACTTTTATACTTACCTTTGCAAATTATAAAGATAAAGCTTTTGACCAATGCAGCTATGTTTCATGGGCCAAATTCTGCCTTGATCCCTACTGGGCTGCTGGGGTTTTATGTCAGATTTTGGCCTAATCACTTTACACATAAATAGTTACCCTCCTATCACTTTCTGGTATCTTAGCTATAGCAGCAATGATAGTTCAAGGAATGTACAGGAGTTTAACACTGCAGACCATGCAGTGTGTATATCAGTAACATCCTGAAAGTCACCCCCAGAAGTTACTGGTTTTCACGCACAAAGATCATAATTTGACCTTGCCCCTGCAACACTGCAGATGCAACTTTCAAGCTGATGCTTTAGGCACCTATTGACATTGTGTAGGTGATGTGTAAGGTGTTGTAAAATAGACATTGTTACATTTATATAGACTCAATGGGTCAAATTCAGAGGAGATTGGTGAGAATGTAAATTACAGATTGGTATGTGGGTGAGACACTGAGAAAACAAGGAAATCGAACAGATTCTAAATTGCTGCAACACACACCCTGAGGGGATCAGAAGAAGATATAATATACACTAGCTTAGACTCATCTCCAAATTTGGTCTCGTGATTGTAGTCACTGTCAGTTTTCTGGGACTTCTCAACGTGAGCAGAACTACAAATGGATGCATCATCATTTGCAGGAGGCACCACAGACAGTGAGTAAGCGCTACTTTCAAACTTTTTCGCATTGCTTTTAAACTTGACTTAAATCAGGCAGCTGGAGTGCTGAGACCACTTCCTATCCTGTTGACTAATATTGTCTCATTGTTTCCTTGTGCACCCCTATCTGTCATATCCACCTGCTGTCTCTTGTCTTATACTTAGACTGTAGAGAAACAAGGTGGGTGAGGTAATATCTTTTATTGGACCAACTTCTGTTGGTGAGAAAGACAAGCTTTTGAGCTTCAACTGACCTGAAGAAGAGCTCTGTGTAACCTCGAAAGCTTGTCATGCTCACCAACAGAAGCTGGTGCAATAAAAGATATTGCCTCACCCACCTTATCTCTCTAATATCCTGGGACCAATACAGCTACAACACCACTGTATACATACTTAGACTGTAAGCATTTTGGGAGTGATACCACCTTTTTGTTGTGTGTTTGTACAGCGCCTGTCACAATGGGGCCTTGATCCATGACTGGGGCTCCCAGGTGCTACCACAATAGAAAGAACACATAATAATAAAAGAGAAAAAGGAAATGCCTCCTGTGATTTGTTTTTCATATAAAAAAATCCTTTATTAAGGGGAACATTGGTGAGTAAATTCTAATTAAAGCAATTTGTGGGGTTTTGTTTTGTTTTGTTTTAACTGGAGTTGAGAGAAAAACACGGAGAGAAAATTTAGTGAATGTAGCTGCCTCCGAAGTCAGAGGGAAGTGCGCTCACTTATATCAGGGTTGCATCTTGGTCAAGGAAACAGCAAGAAGATACAAGACGTTTAACTGGATATAAGAGAGTTGAAGGACAAAAATGGGATAAGAGGAAAATATATTCATCTATTAATTCTTTTTTCTTATTTGTCTTAGTCTAATACATGCATTAAAGTCAAATAAAAAATGGGAGCTGTGGGGCTCGCAAGCCATAAATACATTTCAGAGTCTGTCAAAATCATAAACCACTCAATCTTCGCTTGTATAGTTTATTATGATTTTACCAGAAACCCTCAATGAATTTTTAGATTTGTAATTCATAGATACCCATGAGTTATTCTGTATATAAACACAACTCAAGGAGTCTGACCTCTATTTGTGTGAGACTGTTTGTTTTCCACTATAAAACAGAGTTGCTTCCCTCTCCCCCATTTTTCTTTATTGCTGTAGTTTTTCTAGTCTGCAAAAAACCTACATCCACGTCATTAGGTCCATGAATGTAACACGAGGCTCATGCTGGGAAGAAGGCAGTTAGGACACCAGTTATAACCATGTCAATCAGAAAGAACTGCCTTGCTATCAGTAAATATAATCTAAGGGAGGTATTTACCAGCCCCAGGGGTGCAGTGTATTTATCAGTTCATGTTTTCCTATAAGCAAACTATGGGCTCTCTACTTTTCTCATGCAAAAAAAGGGTCATAATCCAGATTACATTGTTCCATTTCAGGAGTTTGGACTGGAGTCAGTGAGTGGTTTGTGTGGGGACTGAGAGTGGAATATGGCCTGAAGTTTGTAATCGTTCTTCGATACCCTTGTATCTGCTCATCCATTTCCTTCAGCTCAGTGATGATGCCTGGAAGGTACAGCGATTGCTTGATACTGTCTGATATGCTTATTTATGTGTTGAGTTTGATTGTGTGTGTGTGTGTTTTATTTTGTCTAGGGAGTTTCATTTCTAGCTGGTTGTATATCTGAAGAGGTTTATATACACACACTTTTGGTAATTTATGTATGTCCCAAATTTTAGAGCAGGATCTCTTTTTACTAAAGAAGACACTACTCTTAATACTATGTATGGTTTCTTTGGATGATACATTGTATAGTAGTAAACTGAGAAGGACTTAGATACTACAATGAAAAACCTTAAGAATAAGTATGTGCATAGAAAGTTATTGATGGGACCCATGAATAAAACAAAAAATAAAATAAAAGCGAAGAGCATCTGTATTGTTATTTATATTGCAGTAGTTCCCAGGAATAAAACATAGCCAAACATTTTCAGCTATTCTCTTTTCTGCTGAAATCAAAAGGTTTATTTGAACTTTTTGTGGGAATGTTTCTCAGGTACAAACTGGAATTTTTGGTCTCAGTCTTGGTCTCTCTCTCATTCATATATGTGCCATAGCCATCCAGCTATTCTGTGTGTCTTTCTCTCATATATATAACACATCTCCTGGGATCTAGAACACCTAGGTTTAAGTCCCTGCTCAGAATCAAGGCAGACCAGGGACTTGAGCCTGGGTCTATTGCATCCCAGGAGACTGCCCTAAAGAAATCTCTTTTTCTCTGTTTTTGTACTGAAACATTTCTGAAGGTCTCTTTCCTCCATCCCCCTACCACCCAATCAGAACTCCAAATTCAAAAAGCTCAATTTTATTCACAAAACAGAATTGTTGTTTTCTAGCCAGCTCTGCCTAGGACCCCTCCAAGCATGCTAGAAACTGTACAAATGCATAATAAAATGATAATAAATAATAATAATAATAATAAAAAGCTTAAAATCTAAGTTGTTTTTGCAATCTAAGAGTTCTTAGGAATAAAGGAAAGAAAATTTTATTCATAGAAATGTAGGGCTGGAAGGGACCTTGAAGTCATCTAGTCCAGCCCACCCAGTGAGGCAGGACCACATATACCTAGATCAGCGGTTCTCAACCTATTTACCATTGTGGGCCACCTATGCAGCTCTCTATATGTTTTAAACATCTATACTACCTGTATGGCCCTGAGGATATCACATGGACCACAGCTGTGCGCTGATTGGGCCACAATCAGGCTGAGAACCATTGACCTAGATAATCCCTGACAGGTGTTTGTCTAACGTGTTCTTAAAGACCTCCAGTGAAGGGAATTCCACAACCTCCCTTGGAAGCCTATTCCAGCACTTAACTGCCCCTATAGTTGGAAAGCTTTTCCCAATATCTAACCTAAATCTGCCTTGCTGCAGATTAAGCCCATTACTTCATGTCCTACCCTTAGTGGACGTGGATAACAATTAATCACCATCCTCTTTATAACACATCTTAAAATATTTGAAAATTGTTATCAGGTCCCCCGCTCAGTCTACTTTCCTCAATATTAAACATGCCCAGTTTATTTGTTTTCATTTCCTCATAGGTTTAGTTTTCTATATCTTTTATCATTTTTGTTGCCCTCCTCTGGACTCTCTCCAGTTTGTCCATATCTTTCTTAAAATGTGGCATTCAGTACTTCATCTGAGCCCTAACCAGGGATAATTAGCTCCCCCAGATTGTTTTCAGCAGTACTACTGCCTTGCCATTTATTCTCCATTTTGTAGCCGTGCATTTGATTTTTCCTTCCTAAGGGGCCTACTTTGCACTTATCTTTACTGAATTTCATCTTGTTTGATTTCCGACCAATTATCCAATTTGTCAAGGTCATTTTAAACTCTACTCCTGTTCTCCAAAGTGCTAGCAACTCCTCCCAAGTTGGTGTCATCTGTAAATTTTAAAAGCATACTTTCCACTCCATTATGCAAACCATTAATTAATATATTAAATAGTGCCCAACCCAGTACAGACCCCTGCAGCACCCTGCTAGATAAGGCTCCCCGGTTTGACAGAGAATCATTGATAACTATTCTTTGAGTATGGTTTTGCACCCACCTTATACTAATTTAATCTAGACCACATTCTCCTAGTTTGTTTATGAGAATGTCACATGGGATTGTGTCAAAGGTCTTACCAAAAATCAAGATATATCATGTCTGCTGCTTCCTCCTATCCACTAGGCCAGTAATCTAAGTAATAAGTCTTTGTTCTTGATGTTGACATTGCAGTTGGCCTTTGCAGAGGGTCAAAGAAAGAATGAAATGGAGTTTAGCCCAGATTTCTGTGCCAATGTCCCCACTAATAATGCTGTGGAGGACATTCAGCACAGAAATATGGACCCAAATGTGCAGTTCTGTTTATTTGCTAATAATCTCATTGATATA
Organism: Terrapene triunguis; assembly: GCF_002925995.2. Taxonomy (NCBI): domain Eukaryota; kingdom Metazoa; phylum Chordata; order Testudines; family Emydidae; genus Terrapene; species Terrapene triunguis. The sequence goes on along the minus strand of NW_020664420.1, from coordinate 11,549,989 downwards.
AGTGGGGCCAGTTAAATTAATATAATCGTTTCAGGATCAGGCCTGTCATCAACTAACTTTTTTAAAACAAATACCGTGGCTTCTCATGCAGATATCTGGTGTATGTAACGTCATATGCTATGACATCTAGGTACCAGGGATACCCAAGATATTTTATAGAGAGAAAAGATTTTTTAAATGGTTAGTTTATACGTTTCTATGCTGAGTGCACCTGGCTGTCTTGCTGGTGGGGTCACTCAAAGAAAAAAGCTGTGTTTACTCAATTGTAATGTTTCTTTTGCAGTTCACCACTAAATGTGACACCAAAATTATCACTCTGGATCTAAGAGAACAGAACTGCGGCATCTTCCAAAGAGTTTCTTGAAAGGTCAGTCAAAGATGTGCCTTTCCTGGGGATTCTACTGTGGCTTAGAATGTTGGGTCTCAGTCTGGATACTGATAAATGGGCCTTCCTCCTTAAGGTACACAGGAGGATGCATTTACTACAGAAAATGTCAGAGAATCTCTGTAATGAGTCTGCAAAGGAGCCTTAGAGACTAATTGAGTGCTTGCCAGCAGGAACAGCTACTTTAGAGAGCTGCGTGTTGGGATGACCTCAATATTTCTAGAAATACCTTCTGAGAAACGACAGCTGATCTTACGACAAGAGGACACATTTTTAACTCAGAGAAATGGCAGCTTTTCCTAATGCAAAGTGTCTTCTCTTTGTATGTTTGAATAAAGAATGTGTTCCTACTGACCCAAAAAAGATAACAGCTGTCACCAACTGCCCAACCCCTGTCAACATTGAGACTGGGCAGACTCTCAAGTGCATGTAGTTAAAAGGTGGGCTTGTCATCTCATATATTCAGATCTTTTAAAAACATTTCCCTTGCATTTTTCAGTGTTAATTTGCAAAACGTGTGAATTTTTAAAAAAAGCTACATTTAAGCAAATGCACCACAGTCTAACTGTGTTAGACTGGGGTAAATCCAGTACCCACTGGAGTTACTCCATATTTACAATGGTATAACTGAGGGCAGCATTTGAACCCTTTATTTATTCTCTCCTCTGTTTCTTATCTTCTTAAAGTCTGAATAGCTGCTTTGGACAATCTGTACATAACATCATTTGACAGATCAAATATCCCCAGGTCACGAGAAGCTATATTGGAGCAATGCAGTGAAATTAAAACATAGGACAAAGGAAAGCAATTGTAAGGAAATGCAGGATTTTTAAATTGCTCTGTAGATATCAACTCTCAAAGTGATCATAACTTCAGCTGGGAGCACACACATCTGACTCTTCTTCCCACTCCTGCCATCTGCATCCATCTCTACTGCTTGCTCCTGACCACATAGCTCTTATCCAACCCCATCCACACCACATCTCTTCCATGACTCTCCTGCATTCTACAGCGGCAGCCAGCATTCTACACGGATCTCTTGCAGCAGAATGAGGCCCAGGATCACTTCTGAAATCACTTCAGGATCAGGGCCTGAGGTTATAAAGTGCTTTGAGATGAAAGGTACTACTAAAAAGATGAGGCATCTTTTCTCCTTTGCTCTGTCCTCAAAACAGGCTAGGTCACCACAAGATAGCCTAATTCAGGGCACCTTGCAAGTAGCTTCCCTAGTCAAGGTTCCTATGGATACCCGACTGGAATTTAAAGCAGTCTTTCAGAGAAAGAATGCTCCTCTCCAGATGAACTCTGTTTGTGGGAGTAAAATTGGCCCACTATTTTGCTAAGGTTGCTTTGTTGAAATTGGGCATTAACATGAGACATTTCAAGATAAATACCTGTGAGTACCCATCTACTCCCATCCTGCTGTATATTCCAGGTATACTTAATAAATGACTCATGTCAGTATTACTGCAAGCAGAAGCCTTACTTCTGAAAATGGTGTTAAAATGCAGATATCAGGGCCTGTTTGGGAAGTTCATGGGCTAGCAAATTTTTTTCTTTGACAGGTTAACAAGCCTGGTCAATTTCTTTGACAGAGTGATAACCCTTGTGGATAAGGGGGAAGTGGTAGATGTGGTATGTCTTGACTTTAGTAAGGCTTTTGATACGGTCTCACGTGACCTTTCATAAACAAACTAGGGAAATAGAACCTAGATGGAGCTACGATAAGGTGGGTGTATAACAGGTTGGAAAACCATTCCCAGAGAGTAGTTATCAGTGGTTGATAGTCAAGCTGGAAGGGCATATCAAGTGGGATCCCTTAGGGGTCAGTTCTGGGTCTGGTTCTATTCAATATCTTCATCAATGATTCAGATAACAGCATAGAGAGTACACTTATAAAGTCTGCAGACGATACGAAGTGGGGAGGGATTGAAAGTGCTTTGGAGGATAGGATTAAAATTCAAAATGATCTGGTGAAACTGGAGAAATGGTCTGAAGTAAATAGGATGAAATTCAATAAGGACGAATGTCCCCTCTCAGTCTTAGAAGGAACAATCAGTTGTACACATACAAAATGGGAAATGACTGCCTAGGAAGTAGTACTGCAGAAAGGGACCTGGGGGTCACAGTGGATCACAAGCTAAATATGAATCAACAATGTAACACTGTTGCAAAGAAAGCAAAAGTCATTCTGGGATGTCTTAGCAGGAGTGTTGCAAGAAAGACATATTAAGTAATTCTTCCACTTTACTCTGTGCTGATTATACCTCAACTGGAGTATTGTGACCAGGTCTGGGCACCACATTTCAGGAAGGACGTGGACAAATTGGGGAAAGTCCAGAGAAAAGCAACAAAAATGATTAAAGGTCTAGAAAATATAACCTATGAGGGAAGATTGAAAAAATTGGGTTTGTTTAGTCTGGAGAAGAGAAGAATGAGAGGGGACATGATAACAATTTTTAAGTACATAGGAGGTTGCCACAAGGAGGAGGGAGAAAAATTGTTCTCTTTAACCTCTGAGGACAGGACACAAAGCAGTAGGCTAAAATTGCAACAAGGCAGTTTAGGTTGGACATTAGGAAAATTTTCCTAACTGTCAGGGAGATTAAGCACTGGAAGAAATTGCCTTGGGAGGTTATGGAATCTCCGGCATTGGAGATTTTTAAGAGCAGGTTGGACAAACAGCTGTCAGGGATGGTCTACATCAGGGGTAGTCAATTATTTTTTGTCAAGGTCTAAATTTCTGGGTCAAGCTATAATCAAGGTCCAGGCTCTGAAGAAAATAATAAAAAATACTAACAATAATGATAAGTAAATAAAAACATTTCAGGGTCCATTCAAAAGCATCTGGCAGTCTGGATTTGACCCACATCTGCCTATTGACTACCCCTGGTCTACATAATACTTAGTCCTGCCTGAGTGCAGGGGACTGGACTAGAAAACCTCTTAAGGTTCCTTTCAGTCCTACAATTCTATGATTCTGTGATAGCCCTTTTCTATGTGCCTTCAAAGGTCCTAGTCTCAGAGGCATGTATACTTTCCAGTGCTATGCTCCTACTGCTTCAGACTGCTCTATTGCTCAGCAACAATTTAAACATTATGACGGGCCGTGGCATATCGAAACTGAGACAGTAAATTCTCAATCTATCTCCCATCAGACCAGCCTTGGAAACAATAGTGTCTTAAGAAAAATAATATTGATATTCTACATAAAGCCTTGCACTTCAACCAAGTAAAGATGCTTCTTGTCTTCTTTGATGCTTTTTGATTATTTTCATGCTTCTATAGTTTTCAACATGAAGGTCAGTTAGTGCAGAAATTCACAACAGCAGATCTTCATGGCGCTGAAGAGGAACAGTCTGGAGCCATCAGAAATGAAAATGAAATATCACTGTAGTTATGCATGAAAAGTAGCTGTAGAGGATTTGGAAATATGCCAAGTGGTTAGACTGGGCATGGGTGATCAGGGCATTTTGAGCTTGATCCTCAATTGCAGCTGAGACATGCCTGGTGCAAGTGGGTGCAAAGGTTATTTTTAACCAATTAAAGTCTCCAGTTCTGGAGTCAACCAATATTCTAGCATAACTTAGAACAGCCTCTGAGTTTCTCTATGTTGCACCTCACTTTTCATGATCCCAAGAGGTCATTCCAGCAGCCAGGGACCACCAAAGCACCGCTATGCTTAGCCAACACCTTTTCCCCCTCTTAATGCTTCCTACATTGCTACAGTGCAGGGTGGTGTTGAGTCAGCTATGTCCCAGCTAGTGTAACTCCATAGCTTGTCAAATCTATCAGAGAGAGAAGAGGATAAGACAAGAAATTATCATCATTGACCCCTTATTTTCTATGAAAAAAGAGTCCAATTTAATGTCACATTGACCAGTTCAGAAGTTGCCAACCTTTTCTACTGTCTTCATTATATATTGAAGCAAAAATCATTTTATAGGAGGGATTATTTTCATTGTCTCCATTAAAAAATAAAAATAAAATACCCATATTAATAAAAGTGCCAGGACCACATATAAGTATTAAGGGTATATGCAGGGATCATGCCTAGCCTAGCTTGGCTGTAAAGCTCTTCAAGGGTAACCAATACCTTAGTAGACTTGAGAATATTTTGTTAATTAAGTCTAGGCTCTGGACTGTGTGTTATGGTTTTGTTTTATACGTAACCATTTGTTTCCAATATTTCTAACTGTTACTACTTGAATCTCTATGCTTTGTTTAATAAATCTGTACTTGATTTCACTATAAACAAATCTAAGTGTGGTGTATCAGCCAAGGTGAACCTGGTACTCTGGGTTATACTGTTTCTTTGGAAGCAGTGAATCTTACTCTTCCCAGGAATACGCAGGGTTGTGAGGCACCTTGCTACCACATGCTGTTAGTGTGAGGAAACCTTGTCTGGGCCTGCCACAGGTAGGGTGACCAGATAGCAAGTGTGAAAAATCGAGACAGGGGGTGGTGGGTAACAGGTGCCTATATAAGAAAGAGACCCCAAAATCTGGACTGTCCCTATAAAATGGAGACATCTGGTCACCCCAGCCACAGGTCAGGTCCCCAACTCCTCTGGCCATGGACAACACAAACTTTCCCCTCTAGGCCTCGCTGGCCACGCTTTCTCTCTACAGGTTAGTGATTGCCAGACTCTAGCCCTTGAGCCCTCTGAGTGTCTCCCTGGAGCATCCAGCCCTTGGTCCACTGGACACTCTCAGTATTCACCGACCTGCTGCTTCCAAAGAAGCAGTATACTGCGGAGTACCAATTTCTCCTCAGATCACTGCTCCATTCAGCTCACAGCATTTAAATTTTACACTCTTGAATATTACATGCAAGATCCTTGTATCACACATGTGTGAAACTTGTACGTCTCCTCCATGGATGTTTACTCTTGGGGAAAAAAGAATTTACAACAAAGTGGTGGGTTTGTGGTATAATTGTATATTGTTTAGAGACCTGAATGCAGATATACTGTTAAAAAATGAGAGATGCTCCTGGTAATGAGTATTAAGAATGGTCATATATTTGCTTAGAGAATAAAAGAAAAAGTCTCAGGAGTTATTTTTAAAAACCTAACAAGGAGATAATCTGCATCTCAGAGTAAAAAGTCTGTTGGCTTTAGGGGGCTTGCTACCCTGGCCATGTGGCTAGTAGTAACTCAAACTTTACAGGCCTCCTGGTAATTAGTCTCTAATAACTTTGGTAAGGTTAGTAATCATCTGTTTAAATTACTAGAAGCTCTATCTGGCTATTGCTAGGTTACTGTAACATCAGTATTTCAGTGCCAATGGGACTGTACACATTCTGCTCTTACAGAAAAGACCTGTAAAATTAAATAGGGATGAAGTCAGTTTAATAGGGATGAAACTAATAGGGATATATAGACTTTTAATAGGATCTACAGAGATTACCTTAAAAACCAATCGAATATCCTTTCTGTAGATTTTATGAACCATTGTATAGAATTCTTCAGCACAAATATAATTTTCTGTTAAATTTTAATAGAATGTTTTTTAAATACTATGGAAAATATAACCTCTCAAAGCCTACAGGATTTTTCTATAAGAACTTATAGAACTAATCATAAATGAATTATAAGAGCATTCCCTTCTAATGATCCAAAATATGGTAATGTCATTTAAAGCAATAGCATTCTGGATCATTACAGAATAAAGGTGTAAGTTTTGTTGTTGTAATATGGAGAAGCATGGGTGAGGGATTTTGACCCTATATTCTAGGCATACACGCAGTTAAATCTCACAATATGTTACGAAAAATACTGCTTGGCCTAAGTACAGACTTCAATATGATTCTTGAATGAGGATGCCTGTTTGAAGACCACAGCAGCAGGATGTTAATAAATATTCTCTCCATGTAATCTACTCCTAATGGGGAAAATAGGGAGAGAAATCAAAGGTCACAGTTATCTGTCACTTCTTAACAGCCTAAAGATTTTATTTTAGTGCTGCCTTTATGACTTACAGTACAGACATCAGTTATTGACCACACACTGTGGATAAATGTGCCTTATTTTTTCACTGTGCACTTTATACCTAACAATGGGCAAATTTTTGCCCTTGGATGCGTGAACATGATTCCCATTGAGCTCAATAGCAGCTGAGCGTGTGTCAGACACCAAGTTGTATGGAAACTTCTAAGGACTGGGATTTAGTTGATTTGTGACTAGAAAATGTAACTCGAAAGAAAGATTTAACTTGTAGGAAAAATTACAAGAACAGCGGAATTTTCCCAGGCTTTTTTTTTTCATATCTTGTCTATGTACCTGAGGATGGCCAATGACTACAAAAAAGGAAGACAGCCCAAAAGGGACATGAATTTTATACTAATAGAGAATAGCGCAGACATTTGCTCTGCAAGAGCACTGCAGCCATGGCTTTTCAGGTCTTTTAAAGAAAATTTTCACGCCTTTTCTAAGAGGACTGAAAATAAACACCTACCTCAGATCTTTATGCTCTATGCAAGCATAAGCACCCTGGTCCCTGTGGTTTGTCAAAGACCAAGGAGGAACATTTTTGTGGGATTCTCTTGTTAAGATACATGCACATACTCTGTAACACTTTACACTCATATGCACTAGCACTTTTCACCCAAGTATCTCAAAGCTCCTTGAAGATGTTGAAAGTCACCAAGTAGTTTGCAGATGGGTGAACTAATACACAGAGAGAGTGTAAATGACTTTCTCAAGGGTGGTCTATGAATCTTGTGCTATGAATCAGTGACAATTATAAAACAGCATAATTAATCTGCATCTCTGTGTGGCAGTCCACACTTCTAAGAACCCTGCCCCTCCCTTTCTGGGCATCTGTAGCCAAAGCTGTAGGTTTCTTTTGTGGTGAAGGAGAAGGAGTTATGAAAATCCTTTACTGGACTGTTTGCCCCCAGAATATTCACTGTAAAACCAAGATGTCACTGTGTCTACTACACAGAGCTGCTATTATTTCGCTTACATAATCTCGGACTCTTTTTTCTTTTAAATTGAGAATCACCGGGTTGAGAGTCCTCCCAAGTCACAGGCTCTTATTATAATCATTAGTTCCCACCAGAGAAAGAAAGTGACCTAGTGACTCTCCTCTCTAGTCAGCTCAATAATTGAGCCAGATCTAGAGTTTTCTGCTCTCCCCAATACTCTGCACCAAGAGAAGAATATCAACTGGTATTCTCATTTAATGAGAAATTAGAGAGGCTGCAATCAGATGAAAATACTGTACATGTGGGGGGAGGGATGAGAGAGAGAATTTTCCTAACCACCTCTCCCAGTAATACATGTTTTCAGTCTGTTGCTGTCTCTGTAGCAGGCTTTGGTCATTAAAGGGCTTTGTTTGTTCATTATTATACTTATTTTACAACTACCACCATCACCAGGCTGCTTCTTTGGATGCAAGTCTTGCGCCTGGAAAATGTTCCGACCTTTTGTGACACTGAACGTTTTGCAGAGTAACAGCAGCAATAGAAATTACAGCGGCATGCCCCTCTAACTCAGGATTTGGTTGATATTGCAGAACGTGGCTGCCCAGCCTGTGGGAGTAGAGGCCAACAGGGGAGCTGTGGCTATTCACTTTTTTCATTATATCTGAGAGCTACATAGCCTGTAGCAACAGGTTGGGGGAAGATGAGATTCCAGTGACATATAAAAACACACAAGAAAATAGGTGGTGTGACAAATTGTAATGATAAGGTTGTGTAGGTAGTTTGCGATGTAGTGAAATGAAATTTATCGCCAGTGCTATGTTCTGCTCTATGTGATAGGGCTGTATACATCTTTATTGTGCAAACAGACCTGTATGATTCCATAATTAAGGAGTGGGAGTTGTTTTTAATTTCAATCACAGAAGATGTCTTAAGAAAAATAATAGACAAAGTTCTAAACTCTAGACCCTACCTTAGCTGATTCAGAATTGTTTCTTCAGTACTGGTACTACACATATTTATAAACTAATGGGAGTTGAAGGAACACAGCCCCTCACAGAACTGGGCTATGGGCAATGTGCCCAAGCAGGTGACTTGCCCAATACTACATAGGAGGTCAGGAATAGACTCCACATCTTCTAACTCCAGTTCCTTTGCTGTAACCAGAAAACCAATGCTTTGTCCAATCTGCTTTTAAAATGTCCAAAACAAAGGGGTATCCACTATCCACTTCTTCTCTCATAAGTGTATTCCACAATGTAACAGACCAAGAAGCTTTTTTCCCTAGTAGTCACCCTACAGTTTCCCTTTCCTAATGTCATTGTGTTAACCCCATGTCACGGGGTGTACCTCCTCTAGCATGTCCTGCTGGCCAAGTGCGGTATTGTAGGTCCTCCCTGCCTCAGCTTACCTTAATGTCATCAATAAGTTTAACAAAGCTTTATATAGGAAACAATGCCCCTTCTGAGGGGTCCAGTTGATTAATCAAAGAACCAATGAAAATGCAAGAAAGGCTTCACCCCGGGATCTTAGCTAGAAAATAGAATAATTCAGTTTCTCCATCCCCACCTGGGTCCACCACTCCCCTGCAGTAGGGTTCTCTCAGCTTGGGTCCCTTTCCTGGAATCAGGTCTCTTGCTACAACCTGGAAAGTATCCTTCCAGAGATCCAGGGAGTCTACAGAGATGTGTCAACTGTTGCTCCTGTCTGGGGCAGCAAATAGTCCCTGCCAGGCTGGGCTTCCTGCCACTGTTTGGGAGTTCCCTCTTCCCTCAGAGCAAACCTTCCAGGCTCTGGTGAGCACTCCTGCTCAGCTCTCCTGGGAACTCGGAGACTTTAAGGTCAGAAGTGACCATCATCTAGTTTTACCTCCTGGACATCACAGGCCACAGAGCTCCTCCCCTCAAGAGCGGTCAGGAACCACCTCAGCTGAGACTTTATCAGGCTCATTAGCTAATTAGCGGACAATCAGACACTCTAATGGGGTATACAAACCCTACACTGGAGAAGAAAGGGTTAAGGAGCAGCTCTGGGCCCAGGTGACCCTGCCCCACTGCACCTACAAAGCCTACACACGCTGGAGGTGGAGCTTAAAAAGAGAAGCAGAGTAGCTCAGAAACAAACACCTAGTGGGAGGGAACATCAATGGAGCTCTGGATGCCTATAGTTTGGAGATACTGACCTGAGCAAGCTTGCAAAGGAGGGACTGGTGACTTGTGAAGGTCAGGAACTTTAATGTTGTGTTCAGTTCTTTATTTTCCCCTGCAGGAAGAGGGGATCCTGGTAGGAAGTCACCCAGGGAGGCAACTACTTAGCACCCTAAGATGCAAGACTTAGCTGCCTACCATTGGGCCCTGGATTGGAGCCTGGTGAAGAGGGTGGAGCAGACTCTCCTATCACCCTCTAAGGAGGCGACATTGACTGAAGTCGATCCCTTGGCAGGTAAGCTAACTGGAGTCCAGATTATGACGGTGCAAGGGTCCAGATGCTAAAACCCCAGCCCAAGGGGAAAAACCCTGAAGTCCTTACTGACTACTGTAGATTTCTGCATCATTGGCCTCTTCATGTGTACCCCAAAATAAGTGTCCTTAAACATGTGACTGGGATGCAGGGCTGAGTTACTAAAAGGAGAGACCCCCACACAGCAGATATATAGTGAAAAAGGGGAATACCAAGGAAGAAGACAACCTGCAACATCCAGCCTTCAGAGATACCTACAAGTGTAATTACTTCCAAATAGGGCTGAGTTGGTCCATTCTCCCTTGCAGGAGCCTGTCACAGGTACGCTGGGCCCTGACTTCCCTTAAACGTGCAGCCCCCATGACACACCAATTATATTCCCTCCTATGGAAGATCAAAGTCACCAATTTAATTTGGGCACCAGAATACTTGCAAAATAATATATGCATTAAGGCATATATAATGAATGGTTTGTGGGGTGTGTGGAGGAGGTGGGGAGCAGAAACAAAATCCGGAATCTAGTCAAAGTAGCACCATTTGCATTTGCCAAGGAAACGCTGAACGTTGCAGGCTGAGTTTGTATTCTGCCATGCTGAGGTACGGTGACAGTCTGTCACAGTGCAAGAGCAGACCAGAGGGACAGTGCTAAAAAGTTATCATGTACTATTTATATGGCCCAAATCATCATAGTATCTCAGTGCCTAGATGGGCAGAAAAGGAACAGTTGGGTGAATTAAAGAGGCACTATATATAATATTTACTATATCTAACATTTGTGTTTAGTGTCACAGATGTATATGCTGCTTTACATGGGCCAAATTCTGATACTATTTACTCATGCTAAACACATGAGTAAATAATACCTAACTCTGCAAAAAAGTCCTATTCAAACCAACAGGACTATTGATGGAGGAAGGTACTACCCAACTTGAATAAGGGTGGTTGAAATCTGTCCCATAGAAAGTAAAGTGATGGTCTCTGCCCCACAAAGCTTACAATCCAAGATGAGCAGATCAGAGACAGAACACAGGACAAATAATCAGTGAGGGAGGAGTTAATGGAAATGTAACAATATTTTGTCCATTTCCCATTATTTACAAAGCTTGGGGGAGTCACGAGGAAGTCCTGACTTCTGAGTCATTAACAATGAGTCTAGACAAAGCACTGGAAAATAATATACTGTAGGGAAGAATATAATGTAAAGTCTTTTCCAGCTCTAATTTCTATGGCCTGGTCTACACTACGTGTTTAGGTCGAATTTAGCAGCGTTAAATGAATTAACCCTGCACCCGTCCACACAACGAAGCCATTTACTTCGACATAAAGGGCTCTTAAAATTGATTTCTGTACTCCTCCCCGACAAGGGGAGTAGCGCTGAAATTGACATTGCCGGTTTGAATTAGGGTTAGTGTGGACGCAATTCAACGGTATTGGCCTCCGGGAGCTATCCCACAGTGCACCATTGTGACCGCTCTGGACAGCAATCTGAACTCAGATGCACTGGCCAGGTAGACAGGAAAAGCCCTGCAAACTTTTGAATTTCATTTCCTGTTTGCCCAGCATGGAGAGCTGATCAGCACAGGTGACCATGCAGAGCTCATCAGCACAGTAACCATGCAGTCCGAGAATTGAAAAAGAGCTCCAGCATGGACCGTACGAGAGGTACTGGATCTGATCGCTGTATGGGGAGATGATTCGGTGCTAGCAGAACTACGTTCCAAAAGATGAAATGCCAAAACATTTGAAAAAATCTCCAAGGGCATAATGGAGAGAGGCCACAATAGGAACTCACTACAGTGCCGCGTGAAAGTTAAGGAGCTCAGACAAGCGTACCAGAAAACCAAAGAAGCAAACGGATGGTCCAGGGCAGAGCCGCAGACATGCCGCTTCTACGCTGAGCTGCATGCAATTCTAGGGGGGGCTACCACCACTACCCCACCCCTGACCATGGATTCCGATGAGGGGTTACTCTCAGCCATGCCTGAGGATTTTGCGGACGGGGAAGATGAGGAGGAAAAGGAGGAGGAGGAGGAGAACGAGCTTGCGGAGAGCACACCGTTCTCCCCAACAGCCAGGATCTTTTTCTCAGCCTGACTGAAGTAGCCTCCCACCCTCCCAAGGCGGTATCCTGGACCATGAAGCCATAGAAGGGACCACTGGTGAGTGTACTTTTGTAAATATAAAACATGGTTTAAAAGCAAGCATTTTTTAATGATGAATTTGCTCTGAGGACTTGGGATGCATTCACGGCCAGTACAGCTACTGCAAAAGTCTATTAAAGTGTCTGGGGATGGAGTGGAAATCCTCCAGGGACACCTCCATGAAGCTCTCATGGAGGAACTCCAAAAGCCTTTGCAGAAGGTTTCTGGGCAGGGCAGCCTTATTCCGTCCTCCATGGTGGGACACTTTACCATGCCATGCTAGTAGCAAGTAATCTGGTATCACTGCATGATAAAGCCTGGCAGCGTATGGTCCTGGTGTTTGCTGGCATTCAAGCAAACATCTGTTCTTTATCTCGCTGTGTTATCCTCAGGAGAGTGATACCGTTCATAGTAACCTGGTTGAAATATGGGAATTTAATTAAGGGGACAGAGGTGGCCATTCCTACTGGGCTGTTTGCCTGTGGCTAAAAAGAAATCCTTCCCTGCAGTTAGCCAAGTGGTTGGGGGGGAGCCCATTGGCGCTGAGCTGTTCGCGTTTGGCTAGCAGGGATCTTCCCTGATACCAGCCACGCGGTGGGGGGTGGGGTAAAGCGATCATCCCAGAGAATTGGATGGGGGGGGGGTTAGTTTAGTTTCTGCTGCTGCACGTTAACACGAAAACCATAGCACTCAACTGGCTTTGCTTGGTATGGGAAAGGAGGGCGCTGCTTTTATGAAGGTTGCAGAAGCTGAAAGACAATGGCTTACCATGGCCGCATGCAAGCCGAATTTTGTTGCCCGGCCCTGCGTCTGTGATCTCTAACACCAAAGCTGCAGGCACTCAATATTAAGATGCAAAATGCGACCTTGTACCGAAATCACATGTGCTACGTAATGTGAATAGTGTTGTTCACCATGAAAGAGTATACCCATTGTTCAGTAAAATGTATCTTTTTAAATACTTCTCTCCCTTTTTTCCCTCCTGCAGCTGCAAATTTTTCAAGCCTCCCTCCTCCGTCCTGAAGGCTATCTCAGATAAGGCGGTGAAAAAAACGCACACAAGATGAAATGTTCTCTGAGATCATGCACTCGACCCGCAGTGAAAGAGCTCATCTGAATGAGTGGAAGTACACAGTATCACAGTACAGGAAAGCGGCCAACAAACGTGAGGACAGGAGGAACCAACATGAGGAATGAATGTGAGGACAGGAGGGATGCTCGAGATGAGAGGTGGCAGCAGGAAGATCAGAGGAGGCAGGATGCAATGCTGGGGCTAGTGCGGGATCAAACGGACATGCTCTGGCATCTGGTGGAGCTTCAGGAATGGCAGCAGGATCACAGAGTGCCGCTGCAGCCCCTGTTTAACCGCCGTCCCCCCTCCCCAAGTTCCATAGCCTCCTCATCCAGACGCCCAAGAATGCGGGAGGGGGGAGGGTCCATGCACCCTGCCACTCCACCCCGGTGGACAGCCCAAGCAAAAAGCTGTCATTCAGCAAGTTTTGAAGTGGCCTTTTCCTTCCCTCCTCCCCTGCTCCCACACCCCACCCAGGCTACCTTGTCAGTTCTCTCCCTATTTTTATAATCAATTAATAAAGAATACATGGTTTTTAAACAATAGTGACTTTATTTCCTTTGAAAGCAAGCTGTGATCGAAGGGGGAGGGTGGGTGGCTTACAGGGAATGAGTCAATTAAGGGGGTGGGTTTTCAGCAAGGAGAAACAAACAGAACTCTCACACCGTAGCCTGGCCAGTCATGAAACTGGTTTTCAAAGCTTCTCTGATGCGCAGCGCTTCCTGGTGTGCTCTTCTAATTGCCCTGGTGTCTAGCTGTACGTAATCAGCAGCCAGGCAATTTGCCTCAACCTCCCACCCCGCCATAAATGTCTCCCCCTTACTCTCACAGAGATTGTGGAGCACACAGTAAGCAGCAATAACAATGGAAATATTGGTTTGGCTGAGGTCTGAGCGAGTCAGTAAAGTGCTCCAGTGACTCTTTAAACATCCAAATGCACATTCTACCACCATTCTGCACTTGCTCAGCCTATAGTTGAACAGCTCCTGACTACTGTCCAGGCTGCCTGTGTATGGCTTTATGAGCCATGGCATTAAGGGGTAGGCTGGGTCCCCAAGGATAACTATAGGCATTTCAACATCCCCAATGGTTATTTTCTGGTCTGGGAAGTAAATCCCTTGCTGCAGCCGTTTAAACAGACTAGTGTTCCTGAAGACGCGAGCGTCATGAACCCTTCCCGGCCATCCCACGTTGATGTTGGTGAAACGTCCCTTGTGATCCACCAGTGCTTGCAGCACCATTGAAAAGTACCCCTTGCGGTTTATGTACTGACTGCCCTGGTGCTCCGGTGCCAAGATAGGGATATGGGTTCCATCTATCGCCCCACCACAGTTAGGGAATCCCATTGCAGCAAAGCCATCTACTATGACCTGCACATTTCTCAGAGTCACTACCTTTGGTAGCAGCAGCTTAGTGATTGTTTTGGCTACTTGCATCACAGCAGCCCCCACAGTAGATTTGCCCACTCCAAATTGATTCCCGACTGACCGGTAGCTGTCTGGTGTTGCAAGCTTCCACAGGGCTATCGCTACTCGCTTCTCAACTGTGAGGGCTGCTCTCATCTTGGTATTCTGGTGCTTCAGGGAAGGGGAAAGCAAGTCACAAAGTTCCATGAAAGTGCCCTTACGCATGCGAAAGTTTTGCAGCCACTGGGAATCGTCCCACACCTGTAACACTATGTGGTCCCACCAGTCTGTGCTTGTTTCCCGAGCCCAGAATTGGCGTTCCATAGCATGAACCTGCCCCCATTAACACAATGATCTCCAAAGTGCCAGGGGCCGCGGTTTGAGAGAATTCTGTGTCCATGTCCTCATCACTCTCGTCGCCATGCTGCCATCACCGCCTCCTCCTTGCCTGGTTTTGCAGGTTCTGGTTCAGCATAAACTGCACGATAATGTGCAAAGTGTTTACAATGTTCATGACTGCTGTGTTGAACTGAGCAGGCTCCATGCTTGCCATGGTATGGCGTCTGCACAGGTAACCCAGGAAAAAAGGCGCGAAACGGTTGTCTGCCGTTGCTTTCACGGAGGGAGGGAGGCGGAGGATTTACCCAGAGCCACCCGCGACAATGTTTTTTGCCCCATCAGGCATTGGGATCTCTACCCAGAATTCCAATGGGCGGGGGAGACTGCGGGAACTATGGGATAGCTACCCACAGTGCAACACTCCGGAAGTCGACGCTAGCCTCGGTTCTATGGATGCACACCGCCAAATTAATGTGCTTAGTGTGGCCACATGCACTCGACTTTATACAATCTGTTGCCAAAAATCAAATTCTGTAAAATCGGAGTAATCCCGTAGTGCAGACATACCCTATGTCTCCCTGCTTCTACACCAGTGCACGTCTCCTTTCAAAATGAACTAATCTTCGTTAGGTGTAGACTGATTTTCAGTTGTGCCCCAGTCAGCAATCAACTTCTAGTCTAACAAAAACCATCTAAAAACTGCAATTGGGTTAAAAAATATGTATTATGCTGGCAACTTGTGAAGTAGGGTTTTTTCGGCTAGCAATTCCACCCACTAGCTTGGCCAAGATACAATATGAATAAAATTATGGAAAATGTTAAAAGCACTTTCAATGGAGCGAAGGTTGTTGTGGGGGTCTTTTCTTCCCTGTTCTGCCATTCGATGCTCTGGGGACACAATAACCTTTGTTCTCAGCATTAAAAGTTAAATGCAGACAGATGAGAGGGAGTCAAACAGGCCCCTCAGATATGAACAGTCCATTACAATACTATCCTTCTGCTTTGGGTGAGGCAGCTGTATTTTGATCTGATAGAAAGGAATCAACAAACTCTAATTTGATTAGCAAGCAAGAATGTCAACTGCTTTTTAAGTAATCCAAGGTTATTGGGAATAAAAGTGTTTCAGTTTTACATGTGGTGTTCAGTGAAACATAATTTGACAACAGTCAAGTCATTTATTTCAGGAAACTAAGTGTAGCCTTTTGTTCAGGAAATGGGCTGTCACACTTTACTGTACCAAAGGGGAAGAGGGACCAAATTGTGACCCCTCCAAGTAACAGAGTGCCTGATCTGCTCCTGGGGAAGTACAACTACACACTGCCTCTTACTGTGGGTAGACAATGGCATTACAATCTAGACCTAAATGAGTTGCCCAGGCAAAAGTATCAAGTTAATAGAATGGCGGAGCCAGGGCTGGCGCAACCCATTAGGCGACCTAGGCGGTCGCCTAGGGCGCTACAATTTGGGGGGCGGCGACCATGGCGGTATTTTGGCACCGGGACCTTCCGCCGCCTAGGGCGGCAGAAAAGCTGGTGGCGCTCCTGGGTGGAGCATAGGAAGAAAGTCCTAAGTCCCTGTCTTGTTTCCTCTCGCAGAATAATAAGTGGTATTAAGATGCATATTTAGAGTATGTATTTTAAAAAAAAAATCACTGCCATAAATCACAAAAGAAAGGTCAGATCAATACATGTCTGCCACACAGCCAAACTGCTAAAACAGGAACTGAATAAAATATCATTGGTTTTTACTATACTGCCAATATGTTATTTGTGGCCAAATGAAATGTCATACTTTTTAGGAGTGAAGTCACACGCAATGGTTCAGAAACAGTTTCCAATTATTCTAGTTCCACTGTGCATTTTTTGTTTATTGCCATCTTTTGTATAAAAGTGAAAGCAACTCCACAAAAATTTGAAACTACATTGTGGTATCACTACTTTCCTGCCAGTTACCAAGCTACTGGTGCTTTTGTAGGCAACCCTAGGTACCGTACAGCACATAGTTAAATATACATATAAGACATAATAATACATTCAGTCATATAGCTTGAATATCTTTCTATCATACTGTAGCATCTCGACACTGATTGGAAATATGACCACATGCTATCCTTAGATGCAAAATACTTTAAGCCTGTTATTAGAGAGAGAATGTGGGTGAGGTAATATCTTTTAATGAAAGTAATGAATTTAAGTTACACTCTCAAATGAGCTCACACAGGAAAATGATAAAAGACAAGTTATCAGTCCTCATCCTCAAAAGAAACCTGCACAACACTTTCAAAAGACGAGTCTGGGAACTTAAATTCATTACTTTACTAGACACTAAAAATCATGGACTGAACAGAGACACTGGATTTATTGCTTATTACAACAAGCTGTAACCCACTAGCCCCCTCTTTTTGTCCTATGACTGCAGAGGTGTTAACAGGCCACTCTAACTTGAATGGTCCCTTACAATATGTGTTAACTACTTATGCTAAACAATCTGTTCCACCTTGCATTTTGCTGTCACACTGGGAGTATCTTTCCCAGACCTGAAGAGCAATCTGTGTGGCTCAAAAGCTTGTCTTTCTCACCAACAGAAGCTGGTTCAATAAAAGATATTACCCCCACACACTTTGTCTCTCTAATATCCTGGGACACACACGGCTACAATTATACTGCATTAAACCTGTTAAAAGCAACAGAGGGTCCTGTGGCACCTTTAAGACTAACAGAAGTATTGGGAGCATAAGCTTTCGTGGGTAAAAACCTCACTTCTTCAGATGCAAGTCAAAGATGCATCTGAAGAAGTGAGGTTCTTACCCACGAAAGCTTATGCTCCCAATACTTCTGTTAGTCTTAAAGGTGCCACAGGACCCTCTGTTGCTTTTTACAGATTCAGACTAACATGGCTACCCCTCTGATACTTAAACCTGTTAGTTACTTTATCTTAATAAAACCGTTAGTGGCTCCAGCATGCTACTGCATTGTGAATTAATTAATATTAATTAATTATATTTTATCATTTGCAGGCATGCAATATTTTACTGTAATTCTTAAAGAGCCCAAATCACTGTTTAACTGCTATAATGAGTGCAACATGGCAAACTTGATTTTGTTTCACCGTATAGAACCAGGCCACACTTAAGCCTGCTTATAGGCAGGGCCGGCTCCAGCTTTTTTGCCACCCTAAGCGGCGGGGAAAAAAACAAAAAAAACAACAACAACAAAAAGCCAATCGGCGGCACTTCGGCGGCAGCTGCATCGGTCCACTTCAATCTTCTGCGGCAATTTGGCAGAGGGTCCTTCATTCCTTCTCTTCCTCTTCAGTGGCACTTCAGTGGCAGCTCAAAGAGGAGGAGAGGAACTGAGGGACCCGCCGCCGAATTGCCGCCGAAGACCTGGACGGAGTGCCGCCCCTTTCTATTGGCCGCCCCAAGCACCTGCTTCCTTAGCTGGTGCCTGGAGCCAGCCCTGCTTATAGGGATGTTTAAGGTGATGCAACAATCATTAAGGCTAACTCATGCAAAACTGAACCCCTTTTGTCTAAATACAAACAAACCACATCAGCGCCTTGGACCATGTACTCATCAGAACAGGACTTTGTTGACTTGTGGATGGGAGACCTTCAAGGAAATCCTATAGTGTCCGTCATTCAGGCCCCAATTCAGCAAAGCACTTAAACACATATTTAACACTAAACACACACAGTGCAATTGTTACCAATGGGCATGAACTTATTTATTTAAGTGGCATGACTCACAAGGTTAAAGTTAAGTGCATGCCCAAGTGCTTTACTGAACTGGGACCATATTATTGAATTTCAGTCTCCACTCATCAGCAACTCTTCCTTGAAAGTGAGTACTAAATCAATGGCCCATCATGGTATTATGCTGCTGGAGGTGCTGTCTCTTTTAATTAAACTGAAAATTGAAGTCCTCATCACTTACTTGTGGTGACTGAACTGCCTAGAGCGCCTTTTTCACAAGAAAAGGACAGTGTTAACTCTGGTGTGCTGGCCAAATCTCAATGTAAGGGATTACTAGCTGCCTATGTTCATTTCCCTTATAGTTTCAACTGGCAAAATAGTTACATACATCCGTTCACTGCACAATGTGTGCACCAATGATATTATTGTTTATACAACTCCAGTGTTCTAGGCACTTGAAGAACAAACAAAAGTACACCCCCTGACCCTAGGCTCTGAGGCTCAGCTCCACAAAGAAACTTCATTGCCTAAACCCTAGATTTAGAGACAACTGCAATCCACAAAATCCACCCTCAGCTGACACCTAACCCTGTAGATGCCTAAACTCACTTGGTAACAATGTTTGCTGTAAACGTTCCCTACTTGTCTGTGTTTCAGCCTCTGGGCATGGGCACTGGTGTCTCAAGGAGATGTCTGGGTACTTATCTCATGCCTAAGCACCAGGTAAAGATAGGCAGAGCAACACTTATCTCATCTGCAGGGCCTGATCCTGTAGGCATACTCAGAGCCCATCTAACTCCACACAAAATGGCAGGGCAGGAGACCTCCCTCATAACCTTTACCCAGGTGTTAGGATACTCATCTAGGATGTGAAAGACCTTGGTTCAATTTCCACTTCTTCCTGATGCAGAAGAGGGATTTGAACAGGGGTTCTCCACTTCTCAGATGACTGCTCTAACCACTGGACTATGGGATATTCTGATGTAGGTTCCTCTTAATCTTTCATGTTGAAGCCATTCCACTTTGTATTAAATGAGACACAGAAAGAATGAGAATTACTCTACAGTCCAGTGGTTAGGACATTTACATGAAAGGCGGGACCCCTAATCAAATCCCTTCTCCACATTAGGGACAGGAAGAAAACTAAACTGATGTCTTCCACATCCCAGGTGAGTACCTTAACACTGGAATAAATGTTATCGGGAGGTGGCTTTCTCCTCCTCAGTTGTGTGTGCTATTAGAATCATAGAAATGTAGGACTGGAAGGGATCTCAGTACATCATCTAAAAAATTACTTCAGGTAGGAAGGATGGAAGTACTTATTTCAGGTCGTAAGTAAGTACTTCAGGCAGGTAGGAAGAATATAAAAGTAAACAAAGAAAGTTACTGGCTGCCGGGGGATAGGGAGAGGTAGACAGTTTCCTATAAGTAATTCAGGGTTTGCAGTACAGTTTGATTCATCCTTTAAAATGGCCAACTCCACTAGAACAGCCAATTTTCTTTTGTTTCCTTGATAGCTTCAACTACTTGATTATCATGGGCAGATACTTGAAGTATTGCATCTATCGGCACTTGGCAGAAACCCAAGGCTTCACTCTTTTCATGTTAGCCTTGTGCCTGCTAGGAAAATGAACTGTTACTGAAAATGGTTCTTAGCACTGGTTCCCACAAAAAGGTATTGAAAAATGATGTATGTGCTAGTGAAGACCTGACAAAACTATTTTAACACCATTTCAGAAAGCATTACTGAGACTTGGTGGATGCAAGCTTTAGAAATGGCTCAATTTCCTAGTATAGACAAGCCTATTGAGATTGGATTCTCAATCCAGTTTTGTGAAATGGTATTGAAATCTCTTTTGATGATCTACCTTAGCACTTAATCAGTTTTCAATATTAATTCAGAGAAATCAATGGTGAAAACCATTTTCAGCCAAAGTTAATTTTTCTGGGTGCAAAAAGGGCCTTCTGGCAACACTCAGAGCATCTCATGACAAAAAGTATTTCTGAATTTGTATCTTCTCAACTCTATAGTAATAAGCGAGGGACCTTTCACATTTGGTAGCAAATCTTGCGGCCCTCACTTAGGTCCTCACTGCAGAGTTAAATGATAAAGAAACAAGAAGTTGGCACAAAAAATTCTTTTCCTTTTGTTATTTTACCACAGGAATCTGCCTCTAGTTCTGTCTTCATCTCTCTTTCTATCTTTTAAGCTTTAGTTTTCTCTCTTTTGATTAAGGCACAGAGCTCTTTTTAAAGGAGAGATATACAATGAAAAAATAAGTTTAAGGGGAAAAAACCTTGGGGGGGAAAAAGCCAAGAGAAACCTTTCACTGAAAATTAAAAACAGAGATGAAAGTAAAAGAAAAATGTCTCGCATTACACAAAGCCTGTACATCTGTCAGAGGGAATTTGTTTTTTCTACAGTAAGTGCTAACTCCACATTATAGAAAGAATGGATGAACAAGTTGGGATAAAACACAAGCTGATATGTACTCACAGCCAAAACTCAAGCTGAACTTCTCTGGTGGTTTGAAAAAGTTTGGGAACATTTTAAAATCTTTTTTTATTATATTTGTGTATACTTCCTGATGAAAGTTAGGAAGCACCTAACTTTCCTTGTGCTAGCACCCATCCTTGTGCTAATTTTGGCTTAACTGAAATCAGGAAAAATATCAAAAATCTTGCAAGAAATGCTGTTCTCACTAAATTTCCCATCCAACAGCTGAAGTCAATGTAAGCATTTCCTCTGAGTTCAGTGGAAGCAGGATTCAGCCAGTCTGGCAAATCTATATATTTCAGATGGTTCATTACTAAACATTTTGGAGTTTATTGAAACCAAGCAGAGTCCCTAAACTAGAGATATGCTTGAGCCACAAAGTTTGAATCTCCCCAAAATTTAGCAGATGTTTTCACCAGAGGAATTAACTTCTAATTCCAAACTTTCAAGGGAAGCCTATTGTTATTTAGCCATCAAAATGTCATTTATTATTGTACAGACCAGTGGCTCTCAACCTTTCCAGACTACTGTACCCCTTTGAGGAGCCTGACGTGTCTTTGTGGACCCCCAAGTTTCACATCACTTAAAAACTACTTGCTTACAAAATCAGACAAATTTACAAAAGTGTCACAGCATACTATTACTGAAAAATTGCTTACTTTCACTTATACAATAAATCAATTGGAATATAAATACTGTACTTACATTTCAGGGTATAGAGCAGTATAAACAAGAGTTTGTACTGACTACACTAGTGCTTTTTATGTATCCTGCTGTAAAACTAGGCAAATATCTAGATGAATTGATGTAGCCCCCTGGAAGACCTCTGCATACCCCCACGGGTACACGTACCCCTGGTTGAGAACCACTGGTACAGACCCCAGTCAGTTAACATTCTGCCCCAGCAGCACCTTGTTTGTGTTTCAGTATACATTAGTTTTAATCTTCAGAAGGGCCTCTGAACCATTTAATCCCACGCTGGGACTGCACAGAGCTGCTCTCAGCAGAGCAAGATATTCTGAGGTGCCTCTGAACATCCTGCCCCCCACACACTGGGTCTCCATCCTAACCTCGCTCAGTCCATGACAGAGTATAGTGATGGAGGTGGAGAAGGATGAGGCAACTTGTTGTTTATTAACTCGTATAATAAATCCTGGAATATAGGTGGTCACAAATAGTGTGCAGGCAATCTCCACACCTGCAGAACTCTCAGTCCTTTCATCCCAAACACTCATGCCCAGTTCCAAGGGATCAGTTCTGGCTCAGTTAATTGACTCTAGGTAGAGAAATTAAGGCAGTGAGCAAACACCCTCCTTATTTGCCTCAGCTCCCACAAAAACTGCAACAAAACACAGCATTTCTTTCAAGACTAAAACTTGCTCACATACTAAGACAAAGACTATGTCTAACAGCATCATCTAGTGACCCCAGCCATAATACTCTTTCCTTCCATGCACCATGAAGTCCACTGAACATCAATGAGTTCGGTGCAAAGAAATCACTCCATTTCTGCACAACTCTAATGATTTATATTCTCTTCTGCTGCTGATGGATCTCAATAACATCTTTTCTATTTTACTTTATCAAAAAGCTAAGATGATGGCCTCAAGGATTTTCCTATTATAGTTGCATGTATTTCCTAGCTTGGTTCATTGCCTCCAGACCTATATCACATTTGTCTATATCACACAATGTTTTCATTCATTTTGCTGAGTCACCACAAAAACTAAGCCCTTCTAAATCTGGCTGCATTATTCCTCATTAAGGACAAAATTGACATTGATCAGAACGCAAGACCTGAACTAGAATGGAGAGCATAATGTGAAACGGAAGTCCTCAGTATAGATTCAAGGTCACAATTCTGCCATATGTCTTCAAATCTGGTATCAGCAGCACATCAGAACTGTACCTCTTTCCATCCACCTTATTTCATATCTCTCTGTTTCCTATACGTTATATATATACACACACAACAAGTAAGTCCCCAACAAATTACCGCTTGGCATTTTCATGTTCTTTCCAGCTAGAAATAATACTTATGTATTGCCAATTTTCTGAAGTTTGCCAATTTTCTGTCCAACATGCAATTTTACCCCCTCTGTAGTACCTAATCTTACTAATAATCTTCAATGTGGAACCTTATTTACATATTAAACCTTAGTAAATGGCTTTGGAAAAATTAGTGTATAACATCCAATATTATTTCTCTCATCTACCATTAAAGTAATATCTTCAGAGAAGATCAACAGGTTATTTAAGCAAGACTGTCTTCTCATAAATTCATTGGCAGTCTCTATTCAAATTATGTTCTCACAATAAATCCCACAAAATCATTTCTAATATCTTTCTCGCAGCTGATGTTGCCTTCATTTTTCTATAAATACTTACTAAATCTCCTGGCTAAATGTAATATTTTGATTGTCAATTTCCAGTAATTACATTATCAGTTTGAATATCTTAAATTCTTGCAAAAATACAAAAACAAAAAAACCCCACCATCATAATCACATTTGATTTTCAATGAGAACCTCTCTCTAAAGAATGCACTTTATACCAGTGTTCCATGTTCTTATTCGGGGGCTTTATTGAAATTAATGAGCTGTGCATCCTTGGGAACAGTGTTGGATCCCTCTGTGACTATCTACTGTATTTGCAACTATATGACCCATTCCCCATTATTCTCCTAAAAAGAATTTAGGAAGCTCTGAAAATTAAAAAAAGGCTACTGGAAATAATCTCTTGAACTCTACCTCTCTTTTCCTTCTATCAACTTCATGTGATGAATGAGGGCTTATTTTTAAGTTTAAACCCCACAAGTAGGGGCCAATTTCCTGAAGAGCTGAGCAAAACCACTTGTCCGAGTCAGACCCCAACTCCTACTAATGCAACAAGCAAGCCATGGGAACTATTTTACTCCACTATCCCTGTGTTTTAAGGAATTGTTAAAGTCTAATATAAAAGACATGGAAACAGGGCCGGCTCACGCTTTTTTGTCGCCCCAAGTGGCGAAGGAGAAAAAAAAAAAAAGCCACGATCGGCGGCACTTCGGCAGCAGCTCATAGAATCATAGAATATCAGGGTTGGAAGGGACCTCAGGAGGTCATCTAGTCCAACCCCCTGCTCAAAGCAGGACCAATCCCAAACTAAATCATCCCAGCCAGGGATTTGTCAAGCCTGACCTTAAAATCCTCTAAGGAAGGAGATTCCACCACCTCCCTAGGTAACTCATTCCAGTGCTTCACCACCCTCCTAGTGAAAAAGTTTTTCCTAATATCCAACCTAAACCTCCCCCACTGCAACTTGAGACCATTGCTCCTTGTTCTGTCATCTGTCACCACTGAGAACAGTCTAGATCCATCCTCTTTGGAACCCCCCTTCAGGTAGTTGAAAGCAGCTATCAAATCCCGCCCTCATTCTTCTCTTCTGCAGACTAAACAATCCCAGTTCCCTCAGCCTCTCCTCATAAGTCATGTGCTCCAGCCCCCTAATCATTTTTGTTGCCCTCCGCTGGACTCTTTCCAATTTTTCCACATCCTTCTTGTAGTGTGGGGCCCAAAACTGGACACAGTACTCCAGATGAGGCCTCACCAATGTCGAATAGAGGGGAATGATCACATCCCTCGATCTGCTGGCAATGCCCCTACTTATACAGCCCAAAATGCCATTAGCCTTCTTGGCAACAAGGGCACACTGTCGACTCATATCCAGCTTCTCGTCCACTGTAACCCCTAGGTCCTTTTCTGCAGAACTGCTACCTAGCCATTCGGTCCCTAGTCTGTAACAGTGAATGGGATTCTTCCGTCTTAAGTGCAGGACTCTGCACTTGTCCTTGTTGAACCTCAACCGCGCTTCATTCCTCGGCAGGAATTCAGCAGTGGGTGTTTCACTCCAAGAGGGACTGAGGAACCCACCGAATTGCCGCTGAAGACCCGGACGTGCTGCCCCTTCCAATTGGCCGCCCCAAGTACCTGCTTCCTGTTTCTGAAGGTTTTTTGGAGTACTACTCTGTCCTCATATCTACTCTGGCGACACCATCAGAGGACCCAACCACATCAGCCACACCATCAAGGGCTCATTCACCTGCACATCCACTAATGTTATATATGCCATCATGTGCCAGCAATGCCCCTCTGCCATGTACATTGGCCAAACCAGACAGTCCCTCCGCAAAAGAATAAATGGACACAAATCGGACATCAGGAATGGTAACATACATAAGCCAGTAAGTGAACACTTCAATCTCCCTGGTCATTCTATTAGATTTAAAAGTCACTATCATTGAACAAAAAAACTTCAGAAACAGACTTCAAAGAGAAACAGCAGAACTAAAATTCATTTGCAAATTTAACACCATTAATCTGGGCTTGAATAGGGACTGGGAGTGGCTGGCTCATTACAGAAGCAGCTTTTCCTCTCCTGGAATTGACACCTCCTCATCTATTATTGGGAGTGGACTACATCCACCCTGATTGAATTGGCCCTGTCAACACTGGTTCTCCACTTGCGAAGTAACTCCCTGCTCTCCATGTGTCAGTATATAATACCTGCATCTGTAACTTTCACTCTATGCATCTGAAGAAGTGAGGTTTTTACCCACGAAAGCTTATGCCTAAATAAATCTGTTAGTCTTTAAGGTGCCACCAGACTCCTTGTTGTTTTCATACAGTAAATGACAGTCTTAAAAGTAAATGCATTGCTATACATTATACCAATAGCAACCAGCATCATTAACTCTCATATCTTACATGTGCGACAGACGTAATACTTTGGAAACATGGAATATTCAAAGACTATTATATGGAGATGTGACAGATGCTAAGGACACATGGAATAATCAACGACTATTATGCCGACTTTATAAATATTATGTGCCTCTTCCTGGGAAGGCTAGCGATTGCATTGCTGGCTTAATGGGTAAGCTAAATGATTCTTTGTACAGCAACTAAAGTCATTGCGGGAAGGGGTAGTTAATGCAAATCCTTAATGCAGATAAAAGTCTGTGAAAGTTCCACCTTGTGGGGAAATAGTATAGATGGGTTTGACCTAGTTCAAGGGGCCTCTCAGACAAAGAACTTAAAACTGTACAAAATGGCTGCCCCTGACCTAGGGAGGGGAATCACTCACACTCGATCCAAGAGAGACAAGACCTGAGCAATGAGCCTGATGTACTTGAATCTTCTCCTGGTCTTCATGTGGAAGTTGGATTATTGCCTAGAAAGCTAGACCAGAGACATTTATTATTTGTACATGTTTTCTCTCTAATGTTCTTTGTTTTGAATCAATAGTACTTTGCTTTTTGAGAGCGGGTTGATCACTGGTTAACCCTGTCATTGCCCCCAGAGAGAACAGGACTGCAGGTGCTGAACTCAAGTTAGACCTGCTAAGATCATCTCAGTGAATTGCAGCCTAAGTCACTGGTCTGGAGAGGAAGGATTGTGGGATCCTATCCCAAGATAACTAGAGGCCTGAAATCGAACTGGGAGTGCCCTCGAAGTGATCATGAATGGGTCAGAGGTGCAGTTACCTCAAGAACTGCGACAACATGGATGCACACACACAAACCCCAGCTTTGGCTATATCTTCCTCATGGTAAGGGAAAGAGAAGGTATGTAAGCTTCAGGGGGTTGCTCTGCAGGCTTTGTAATTAGCACCAGAGAAAAGAAACTGCAGCAGGTTTATGTGACTCTGGAAGTAATTGTCATCCTGCTACAGATGAAGAGCATGGAACCTTGCTGCAAGTGAATGGAGGAATGTGAAGAAGCATTAATGTGCAAAATCCTTGTTGAGTGGGACACAATAACGTCACTCAGCTAACCTGGTAAGGGATATTTTTACTTATCTGTTGAACGCACAACCCATCGGGGGGAGGGATAGCTCAGTGGTTTGAGCATTGGCCTGCTAAACCCAGGGTTGTGAGTTCAATCCTTGAGGGGGCCACTTAGGGATCTGGGGCAAAATCAGTACTTGGTCCTGCTAGTGAAGGCAGGGGGCTGGACTCGATGACCTTTCAAGGTCCCTTCCAGTTCTAGGAGATGGGATAATTTAATTACATATGCTTGTTACCATGTTGCAATATGTTCAGGTTAAATCATATTTTGATTTTTAAGTTTGAGTTTTATGCTCAGGTCTATGTATCTCTTTATCTAGCGAGCTATTACTATGGACCCCATCATCATAGTGCTTGAGTGCATCTTATAACAACAGCTACCCTGACATTTTTAAAGGATGCTCAGTTGTATATTTCTTTGTTCTCCTCACATAAATATTGCATAACCACTCAACATAATCTCCTGCATATTGGCAGAAACTACAATGGGGAGCCATGTGAATACCATAGATTAGCTATGGCTTTGAGGCTTTCAAGATATAAGAGATGAGCAAACCATTTATGCCATTCTGCTAGCAGGCAAAAGGTTAGAGTTTGGTATTCAATGACCTTTGGAGGTTGGTGTTTTCTTCAAATAAAAATTGTATTTACAGTGACTGTAAGAGTACAGACTACCACGATTCCAATTCATTAATGGTTTGCAAGTTACAAGGAGATGCATAGCTATGACCCGCCAGATTAAAAAACCATGACAAGACATTTAACAGCTGGATGGCTGGGATTCATGGACTATGGAGCATCCTTCTTGGCAGATACAACAACAGATCATGAAAATGTTGTGTTTATCTGGAGCTATGGATATTTTGATGGGAGAAAGCTTCAGTTTAATAAGTTTAGCTCCTGAGTGCAAGGTTTACACCCATTCAATCTTAGGAAGGGAATGCATAATTCACCATCTCTAATGGCCTCTTTTGTTTCCAGGACTGATTTTAATGTTTTATTACTTGTGTTAAAGTATGAGGTCCAGAATCTCAGCTAGCATAAACCGGTGTAGCTCCACTTAAGCCAGTTTGCACTAGCTGACCTAAGCTGAAAGTGTTTGGGCCTCTCTCACTCATTTATGAAGTAGTAGCTAACATTAACCACCAGTCTGTATGCTGCTTTGTTTACCAGTGCTGGCATTGCACCCTCAGGGAACTTAAGCTTTCAGTCACAATGGTCCCATTACTGAACTCATTGATTAATTTAATCAGGGGTTCAGAAACCAAATTACAGTTTAAATCTTGCCTATGTCAACCTATTTGTTTCAACAAGCTATTTACAATTACTGGGGCATCCATATTTATGCTCTTTTGAACTCCATTTTTATCAGGCGTATGTTATATTAGTTCCTACTTACTGATTATTTATAAAGTGGCTTGAAAATACATGTCTTAGAAGTGCTATAAAATCAGAGTAGGATGTTGCTCATGTTAATATCTGCAATCTGTGAAAGCAGGCAGAGCACTAATGGTTTGTATTTCAAAATCTTGCTTGTGTTAAATACTGTAAGGCTCAGGAGCTTATAAATATTGTAGAATTAAATGTTTCAAACCTCAATAGAACCTAATGTAGTGTAATTTTTTTTTAAATCATCTTAGTGAGTTCTAGATCTCATTGGGAATTTTCCATCAGAATGATTTGCTGATGGAAAACACAATTGCCACAAAATCAGAATTTTCTGTGGGAAAATATTGATTTTGCTAAACATTTTCAATTTTCCATTGGGGAAATCAAAATGAAATATTTCATTCTAGGTCTGTTTAACCTGATTTGGAAGTTTTTTGAACTGATGCAAAATGTTTTGTTTCAAATCAGTTCCACAAACATTAAACTGCATTTTCCTATCAGTGCGTTGCCTTATGAGATTTGTAGTTTGCTCCATCCACCCACTGTGTCCTAGGGTTGAACTCCTGGAGGACTCCATATCTCATAATGTAATGCAGATTTCCCCCTGGATCAAGCTGTGTAGGAGTCACATGACTCTGGGTGTTTTAAGGGAGATGTAGTCTGGTCAAGAATCCTGGCCTATAGAGGAGAAAGGGGGCATAAGTCTCCCAAATTGCAACTATCATGAGGCAATGTGCCACAATGGGAAAATTGCTTTTAATATTGAACTCACTCAAAATGAAATTTTGAATGTTTTCAAAATGTCTGTGCTGCACAAACATTACCAATTTCAACTTTTTGTCCTGATTTGGGACAAAAACAAATTTTGAACTGTCAGAAGTGGTTTGGGATAGAAGTACGAAATTTTGCTCAGCTGTAGTCAGCTCTGATTGTTTTAAAAAATGTCATCTGTTCCCCCACTTCCTCCCAACATTACAGCAAAATTAAGAAATGAAGTCCGACTTGTCAGCCATGTTCCTTACCAAAATCAGTGCCAAATCTACATGCCACCTAGATACCTGAATTTAAAAGTTATGGACTATGGAGCTTTTTATAACATGATGGTGGGATTTTCAAAAACAAAAGCATTGACCTGACTCTGGCCTCATTGCAGTCAATGGGAGTTTTACCATCGACTTCAAAAGACTTAAAACAACACTGAATACTTTTGAAAAGACCACTCCACTAGTCTAAATGCCACTCAAGTTGGTAGCTAACAGAACTAATCACCAATGAAAGCTATTTGGTGGTTTACATGAGATAGTATTCTGAAGTGTAAATATTCTTAAGGAATCAGGAAAGGCTAGCAATGAGCATATCTAGACATATCCGTAGCTTTTCTTTTCTTTTTTTCTTTTCCTTCTGTTATTTTTGTATGTCAACAGCCCAACTCAGTTTTAGGTGTTATGGAGAGAATTGGGGCGGGGGGGAGGGGAGGAGGGGGAAATGAGAGCTAAATCTTTATTGGACTTGTGCCAACTAAGGGAATCTGACTCTTTAATTATTTCCTCAATGGCTAATAATATAGCTTGACCCATAGTAACAGTCTGATTATTGTTGGGCCATTTGGAATCTTTTAAATTTAATCAGCTACTTAAAGGGTTTGCTTACGCTTTTGAGTAAGAAAGGAAAAATGCCTACATTCATGCAATATTGTAACTGAAAATTTACACGCAGACATCAGGAATTTCCAAAGTAAGCTTCCCAGACATATTTCAAGTGAGTAAATGCTGCTTTGAGAAATTTAGGATTAAAACTAAAGATTTAAACAAAACAAAAGAGAAAGAAAATTCAGGATTATTGGGGTTTTGTTTTTATGATAAATTTATGTTTAAATATATGTTTTCTAATACACAGATCCATGAGATATGTGGTCTTGAAGACTGAAAACAAAATCTGAATAATTGGCTAGCTTCTACTTTCAGCTACACTGAAATTATTGGATTTACACTGGTATAACTTTATTATATATGTAGCTCTGTAGAGGTGTATGATGCTTCAAAGAACCAGTTAATATGGATTCCCTGATCGTAACACTTTTCATTCTAATTGAGAGCAAATTAAGTGCAAAACTTCTGATCCGCCTTCATGATGGTAGACTTTCCATTACACTCCCACTGTCACAAGAGTTCATTTTACGTCTTGCCTACAAGTTATCTCATCTCTCTGAAAGAAGAGATCTGAAAGCATCTGAATTTCTGATTTAAATAGCTCGTGTGCTTCTGTAGGCAATTCTGCTATTCATAAGTTTCCCTCCCCCTCCTCCCTTCCTCGGATAGATTACTTCAGTCTACATAATTCACAAACAAAGAATTGTTTATGATTTATAACCATGTACAATTACCTAATCCTTCCACAAGTGCAGTCCCTTTTCTCCAGTACCCCATCCACTACTGGTATCTAAATCAATCATCAATGTGTTAACACTACTGCACATCACAGGAAACAAAGGAGGTTACACCCTAAATAATACATATACCTCGAGTTGCTTTTTCAATGTAATTCAGGCTTAGAATAAGATATAAAAAGAACAAAAAAAAAATCAAATTATGTTATTTACAGACAGCACAAGCCTCTCAGGACTCTTGGAATACACACTATCTATCCAGCATCAAACTGCCACAAGAGAGAAGCTTCTATCAGCTCTTTAAACTGGGTTTCATTGATATTGATGTTGAGCCATCAAACAGAATATAAGGTTTTGAAAAGACCACACCCTAAGGCCCTGAATCTCCTCGTACTTACACTTAATGAAGTTGCACTGCCAAAGTTAGGACTATTTACCTTAGGAACTCATATAGCCTCCATATCTAGAGTATCTGAGCAGCTTGCAACATTTAAAGGAGGTATGTACCCTCACAGGATCCGTGAGAGGTAGAGAAGTGGCATTAGCCCCATTTCACGGGGAAGGGAAAGTATCAGTGACTTATCCAAGGTAACAGGAGAAGTCTATGCCAAACCAGGGTACTGAACCTCATAAATCCCAGATTAGTATTTTAACCATGCTGCATTCTTCCTCTTGGTTCTGCCTCTCTACTCACATTGAGTAGTATCCTGCTTAACATGTTGCCTCATTCAATGGGGCTACCTCTGATGTATGATGTTGTCCAGTTTGACTAAGGGATTTGAAATCTGGCCATTATTTTGTAAGAAGTTTGCACATTAATTGATTCTAATACTACTTTGCATTTATATGGCATTTTCCATTTGTAAATCTCAAAATATTTTACTAAAACTAATCAATTAAATTTTACTATGTTCCTCTGAGATAGGTACTGTATTATTATCCATAGTATATACAGGAGAAGTGGAACCATGGAGATGTTAAATGAATTAACCAAGGTCCCACAAGAAGAAAGTGACAGAGCTAGGAATGAAAACTAAGTCTCCTGACTCCTTGCCTTATTTTTTTGTTCTATTACAGTGCCTGTTGCAATGGGGTCCTGGTCCATGACTAGCCTCCTAGGTGCTATGGTATTACAAACAAACAAACAAACAAATAAATAGACAAATGCTTCCTCTCAAAGATAATTGAGATACCTTGGAGAGTGAAATGTTTGGAGTTTGATCAATGCAATCCACAATGAAATCAATGGGAGTTTCTACCTATTGACCACAGACCTGGACCTACATGGTCAACTTAAACCTTAACTACAGCCATGATTGGCAGGTTTTCATATAAAGCTAAGGTAATTTTTAGTACATAACCAGTAGCGGAGGACCACCTGATTTAAATAAAGTATACAAATCAGAACGGACTGAAAACTTTGCCCAAAACTTGAACCAAAGCTTTTCAGTGGTTTGAAAATGAATATATTTGTGTATATCTAAACTATGTGCATTGTCTTTCGGCAATGAAAAAAACATTATAATACAATTAAGAAACAAAAACAGGTTACAAAAAAACAAGTTATGTGAGTGCGAAAACTCTCCTCCAGTCAACAAAGTTAGTGCCTAATGCATTGATTCTCTCTCACCTCACCATAAGAAGAAACCGTATTTCTTTTAGTAACTGGGGAAATATCCAGCCAAGAAAATCAAACATACACATTAGGATCATTGACTAGATGTTCTTCAGAGTTAGTATTTGAAGGGTGGAATCAATGGTAATGGGATCTTCTAAAATTGTTAGTTTCAGTGTATCAAATTGACATGGTAATAACCTTGAGCCAAATTCTATTGCCATTACTGAAGCAAAATTCCACGTCAGTTAGAAGTTTAATCTGTATGGCAGTGGCCCACTAATATAGATATGGCCCATTGATTCAGGGTATGGAATAGGCTGAAGACCCTGGCCCTTCAGCATCGACCCCTCTAACAATAATTTCAGAGCATTTACAAAGCATTTAACCACTGGCAAAGTTTCCTATAGACGCATAGACTTTAA
Source organism: Terrapene triunguis (assembly GCF_002925995.2). Lineage (NCBI taxonomy): Eukaryota > Metazoa > Chordata > Testudines > Emydidae > Terrapene > Terrapene triunguis. The sequence continues at coordinate 11,517,427 of NW_020664420.1, read as the reverse complement.
GGTCAGAAGGGACCATTATGATCATCTAGTCTGACCTCCTGCACAACGCAGGCCACAGAATCTCACCCACCCACTCCTGTAACAAATCCCTAACCTATTCTTATTTCCAAAACAAACATGTATATTTAACACTGACCATGCATCATCCCATGCGTCATACATGCTTCTTTATTCTGGACAGTAAATGTCAACAGGAGAAATACAGCAAGAAAGTCTGTTCTGATTTTTGCTCTTTCACTCCCCCTTTCAGCCTTACTGGTTAAAAACTTAGAGCTTTTCGCTCATGAGATTCTGTGTTCAGCTTTAATACTTGAGAGGGTCAGACAGTTCAGATCAGCATCCAAACTTCTGAAAAAAGCTACTACTTTATCAGAATCAGAATCTCCAAGGTTTTTGAGGCTTACCTATCATTACTAAAAGGCGGCTGCTGCAACACTGGATAGAAACTTGTCACTAACAGATGATGGTTGCTGCAACGCTGATAGAAACAAGAAGCAAAATCCTGGGTCTAATACTGCACTGTTGTCATCCTATGTAATCCAACTGAAATAAAGGGATTATGCAGGGTGAAGTCATCAGATAATTGGGTCCACTGTAATTATAATGCAAAATAAAATAATAAAAATAGTAATAATAATAAAGAGACTACAATGAAGTTTTATAACTCAAGCACTTTGATGACCAATGACACTTAAAAGAAGTAATATGTGGGGAATTACTGTAGCTATTGTAAACAGCTCTGTTGAAAATACCATTCTTGTATTATACACCCAATAGGATACAGAGGAACAGTAACTAAAGTTTGTTGCTTCGCATATGTGATCCTTTGGATAGGTTTGGTCCCCTAAGGCTTTTTAATGGGCTAAAAATGATTACAGTCCACTAGTCCATTTCATGAAGTTACTAGAGCAGCCAGAAATCACTACAAATTTATATTGCCAGAAGTAAATAGCGTACTTTCCACAGCAGAGGAATGGTTAACCTCTAGTCTTTCACCTAGAATATCCCACTCAGCCTATCAGCCTACTTTAATAAAAAAGAGAGTTCCACCCAATATTTCTAGAATATGGATAACTCTGGAATGAAACCAAGCCTACAAAGATATTTCTCCATTTAACTAGAAATGATGCTGAAGCTTCATAATGACAGTGTGCCTTTAAGTCCCTTTACAGCAGTAAGTAGGGAACTCAAGCCCTGTTGGTACATGAGCTTTTTTTTTTTTTTTTTTTAATCTCCACGAGACAGTACTTGGAGGAGTAATAAGCCAGAAACCCTCTTGCACTTGAATTTTTTTCTCATCTGATAAATATAGAGATTAGTCTCAATTAGGGCTGTCAAGCAATAAAAAAATTAATCGCGATTAATCGAACAATTAAAAAAATAATTGTGATTAATAGCACCTTTAAATAATAATAGAATACCATTTATTTAAAATATGTTTGGATGTTTTCAACATTTTCAAATACACTGATTTCAATTACAACACAGAATACAAAGTGTACAGTGCTCACTTTATATTTATTTTTGATTACAAGTATTTGCACTGTAAAAAAACCAAAATAAATAGCATTTTTCAATTCACCGAATACAAGTACCATAGTGCAATCTCTTCATCATGAAAGTTGAACTTACAAATACAGAATTATGTACAAAAAAACCTGCATTCAAAAACAAAACAATGTAAAACTGTAGAACCTACAAGTCCACTCAGTCCTACTTCTTGTTCAGCCAATCACTCAGACAAACGAGTGTGTTCACATTTGCAGGAGATAATGCTGCCCTCTTCTTGTTTTCAGTGTCACCTGAAAGTCAGAACAGTCATTCGTATGGCACTGTTGTAGCCAGAATCGCAAGATATTTATGTGCCAGATGCACTAAAGATTCATACATCCCTTCATGCTTCAACCACCATTCCAGAGGACATACATCCATGCTGATGATGGGTTCTGCTCTATAACGATCCAAAACAGTATGGACCTACGTATGTTCATTTTCATCCTCTCAGACAAATGCCATCAGCAGATGGTTGATTTTCTTTTTTGGTGTGTCGGGTTCTGGAGTTTCCGCATCACAGTATTGCTCTTTTAAGACTTCTGAAAGCATGCTCCACACCTCTTCCCTCTCAGATTTTGGAAGGCACTTCAGATTCTTAAACCTTCTTGGGTCAAGTGCTATAGCTATCTTTAGAAATCTCACATTGGTACCTTCTTTGCATTTTGTCAAATCTGCGTGAAAGTGTTCTTAAAATGAACAACATGTGCTGGGTCATCATCTGAGACTGCTATAATCTGAAATATATGGCAGAAATGTGGGTAAAACAGAGCAGGAGACGTACAATTTTCCCCTCAGTTACAAATTTAATTAACACATTTTTCTGAATGAGCATCATCAGCATAGAAGCATGTCCTCTGGAATGGTGGCTGAAGCATGAAGGGATATACAAATGTTTAGTATATCTGGCCCATAAGTACATAAGAATGGCCGTACCGGGTCAGACCAAAGGTCCATCTAGCCCAGTATCCTGTCTACCGACAGTGGCCAATGCCAGGTGCCCCAGAGGGAGTGGACCAACAGGCAATGATCAAGTGATCTCTCTCCTGCCATCCATCTCCATCCTCTGACAAACAGAGGCTAGGGACACCATTCCTTACCCATCCTGGCTAATAGCCATTAATGGACTTAGCCACCATGAATTTATCCAGTTCTCTTTTAAATGCTGTTATAGTCCTAGCCTTCACAACCTCCTCAGGTAAGGAATTCCACAAGTTGACTGTGCGCTGCGTGAAGAAGAACTTCCTTGTATTTGTTTTAAACCTGCTGCCTATTAATTTCATTTGGTGACCCCTAGTTCTTGTATTATGGGAATAAGTAAATAACTTTTCCTTATCCACTTTCTCCACATCACTCATGATTTTATATACCTCTATCATATCCCCCCTTAGTCTCCTCTTTTCCAAGCTGAAGAGTCCTAGCCTCTTTAATCTCTCCTCATATGGGACCCGTTCCAAACCCCTAATCATTTTAGTTGCCCTTTTCTGAACCTTTTCTAGTGCCAGTATATCTTTTTCTAGATGAGAAGACCACATCTGTATGCAGTATTCGAGATGTGGGCGTACCATGGATTTATATAAGGGCAATAATATATTCTCAGTCTTATTCTCTATCCCCTTTTTAATGATCCCTTACATCCTGTTTGCTTTTCTGACCGCCTCTGTACACTGCGCGGACATCTTCAGAGAACTATCCACGATGACTCCAAGATCTTTTTCCTGACTTGTTGTAGCTAAATTAGCCCCCATCATATTGTATGTATAGTTGGGGTTATTTTTTCCAATGTGCATTACTACATTTATCCACATTAAATTTCATTTGCCATTTTGTTGCCCAATCACTTAGTTTTGAGAGATCTTTTTGAAGTTCATCAGAGTCTGCTTTGGTCTTAACTATCTTGAGCAGTTTAGTATCATCTACAAACTTTGCCACCTCACTGTTTACCCCTTTCTCCAGATCATTTATGAATAAGTTGAATAGGATCGGTCCGAGCACTGACCCTTGGGGAACACCACTAGTTACCCCTCTCCATTCTGAGAATTTACCATTAATTCCTACCCTTTGTTCCCGGTCTTTTAACCAGTTCTCAATCCATGAAAGGACCTTCCCTTTTATCCCATGACAACTTAATTTATTTAAGAGCCTTTGGTGAGGGACCTTGTCAAAGGCTTTCTAGAAATCTAAGTACACTATGTCCACTGGATCCCCCTTGTCCACATGTTTGTTGACCCCTTCAAAGAATTCTAATAGATTAGTAAGACACGATTTCCCTTTACAGAAACCATGTTGACTATTGCTCAACAGTTTATGTTTTTCTATGTGTCTGACAATTTTATTCTTTACTATTGTTTCGACTAATTTGCCCGGTACCGATGTTAGACTTACCGTTCTGTAATTGCCGGGATCACTTCTAGAGCCCTTTTTAAATATTGGCGTTACATTAGCTAACTTCCAGTCATTGGGTACAGAAGCCGATTTAAGGGACAGGTTACAAACCTTAGTTAATAGTTCCACAACTTCACATTTGAGTTCTTTCAGAACTCTTGGGTGAATGCCATCTGGTCCCGGTGACTTATTAATGTTAAGTTTATCAATTAATTCCAAAACCTCCTCTAGTGACACTTCAATCTGTGACAGTTCCTCAGATTTGTCACCTACAAAAGCTGGCTCAGGTCTGGGAATCTCCCTAACATCCTCAGCCATGAAGACTGAAGCAAAGAATCCATGTAGTTTCTCCGCAATGACTTTATTGTCTTTAAATGCTCCTTTTGTATCTCAATCGTCCAGGGGCCCCACTGGTTGTTTAGCAGGCTTCCTGCTTCTGATATACTTAAAAAACATTTTGTTATTACCTTTGGAGTTTTTGGCTAGCCGTTCTTCAAACTCCTCTTTGGCTTTTCTTATTACATTCTTGCACTTAATTTGGCAGTGTTTATGCTCCTTTCTATTTGCCTCACTAGGATTTGACTTCCACTTTTTAAAGGAAGTCTTTTTATCTCTCACTGCTTCTTTTACATGGTTGTTAAGCCACGCTGGCTCTTTTTTAGTTCTTTTACTGTGTTTCTTAATTTGGGGTATACACTGAAGTTGGGCCTCTAATATGGTGTCTTTAAAAAGTGCCCATGCAGCTTGCAGGGATTTCACTTTAGTCACTGTACTTTTTAACTTCTGTTTAACTAACCCCCTCATTTTTGCATAGTTACCCCTTTTGAAATTAAATGCCACAGTGTTGGGCTGTTGAGATGTTCTTCCCACCACAGGGATGTTGAATGCTATTGTATTATGGTCGCTATTTCCAAGCGGTCCTGTTATAGTTACCTCTTGGACCAGCTCCTGGGCTCCACTCAGGACTAAATCTAGAGTTGCCTTTTAATGCCAGCTACAAAAGTGCCATGTGAACACCTGTTCTCACTTTCAGGTGACATTGAAAATGAGAAGCAGGCAGCAATATCTCCCATAAATGTAAACAAACTTGTTTGTCTTAGTAATTGGCTGAACAAGAAGTAGGACTGAGTGGACTTGTAGGCTCTTCAGTTTTACATTGTTTTCTTTTGAGTGCAGTAACAAAAAAAATCTACATTTGTAAGCTGAACTTTCATGAGAAAGACAATGCACTACAGTACTTGTATGATGTGAATTGAAAAATAATATTTCTTTTATCATTGTGCAAATATTTGAAATACAAATAATAATATAAAATGAGCACTGTACACTTTGTATTCTATGTTGAAATTGAAATCAATATATTTGAAAATGTAGAAAAAACATCCAAAAATATTTAATAAATTTCAATTGGTATGCTATTGTTTGACAGTGTGATTAAAGCTACAATTAATCGTGATTAATTATTTTAGTTAATTGAGTGAGTTAACTGCGATTAATCGACAGCTCTAGTCCCAATATTTAAAAGACTTAACATCCAAGAATGAAACTATTTAAGCAACACTTGATGATGCCTACAGCATGTGATATATTTAATTTTAAATATACCATTCATTACAAACTTATTTCTACAAATTAGCTTATTAAAAGTACTAATGCCATACAGCTTGCAGTAACATGCCAAATGTTTGTACTTCATGGCTCAGTTCTGCTCCCAGTGCAAACTAGGCATATAAATCCACACACGTCAAAAGCAATTTCACAAGTATATAACCTGTGTGAGTACAGAATCAGACCCCATATGCCCACTACTCTTGAGATGTAGAAAGCATCTGCAGTACTCCCATTCATGTCTCCCCTGCCATGTGTTAGGAAAGCAGCGCAAGTTTGTGTGAGCACCTGACTCGTAGGTCATAAGACCAGAGTTCCATTCCTTGGTCAAACGACTGAATGAAGGAAGGTAAAATGAAATGTACAACTACAAAATGGGGATTAACTGGCTAGGTGGTAGTACTGCTGAAAAGGACCTAGTGAGGCCATAGCTGGAGTATTGTGTCCAGTTCTGGGCACCGCACTTTAGGAAAGACGTGGGCAAATTGCAAAGAGTCCAGAGGAGGGCAACAAAAAATGATAAAAAGGTTAAGAAAACCTGACTAGTGAGGAAAAGGTTTAAAAAACTAGTCATGTTTAGACTTGAAAAAAGATGACTGAGGATGGATCTGATAATAGGCTTAAAGTATGTTGAGGCCTGTCATAAAGAAAACAGTGATCTATCGTTCTCCATGTCCTCTGGAGGTAGAATATGAAATAATGAAGTTAATCTGTAGCAAGAGAGATTTAGGTTAGATATTAGGGAAAGCTTTTTAACTATAAGGGTATTTAAGCCCTGAAATAGGCTTCCAAGAATGCTTGTGGAATCCCATAGCTGGAAGTTCTTAAGAACAGATTCGACAAACACCTGTCAGGGATGGTCTACGTTTACTTGGTCCCGCCTCAGTGCAGGGGTCTGGACATGGTAACTTCTTGAGGTCCCTTCTAGCCCTACCTTTCTATCAGTGTGGGACAGGCCTCAGCCATATAGGGGTGATCTGAAGAACAATGTGGAAGAGACCAAAGGCGCCAATTAGGTAGGGCAGGGGAGGGCTGCCGCCCCATCTCCCCCCTGCCCCCCCATCTGCCCAGTTTCATACAGGAGATGTGTTTGCAGGTGGAGCTCTTAACTGCTCAGCATGAGTGTGGAACGTGAGTTCTGCAGAGAGGCACTTCTCCCAGCTTGTGTCCCTGCAGTGCGGAGTCAGTGTTTTGTTTACAAACAGAGGCAGGGTGATTAAGATAAGAAAAAGTAATTAAATTAAGGATCTGGAAGTCATTAGATGAACTTATAAAACAGGAACCCTCTGTGGGTGGTGGTGGAGCAGAGGGGGGGAGAATGCAGGGGACTCAGAAGAAATACAGCCAAGCCCTTTGTGCCAAGGTTACATTCAGAAAAGAGGAAGATGTGAGGGGCATACGTGAAAAGAAGGGGCCAAAACCAAGGGAAGGGATAGCAGTGGTATAAAGAAATCCCTACTCTACCTGTGGTACTTATGTGGCCCTATCACCATAGTATCTGAGTGCCTCACATCACAGCCCCTCAGTGAGGTAGAGCAGTATTTTCAAAGGTATTTAGGCACCTAGAAGGTTAGGTGCTTTGTAAACCACACTAGATGTCTAGCTGCATCTTTGGGTGCCTAAAAACCTTTGAAACTCTGTCCCTAAGACTCTGACCTGAGGTCATATAGGAAGTCCATAGGTGTGAAGGGGGGAAAGTAGAACCCAGGTCTCTCAGCTCCCTCTCCACTGTACCAGCTTTCTCTCTGTTGCATGCTGCAAAAAAGAGGCTTCTGATGGATGGGAGCAAAACCAAGAAGGCCAGTTCTCTGAGACTCCAGCAATTGGTCCCAGGTGATTGGGAAGGATGTCATGGTTGACAGTATGAAAAGCAGCACAGAGGTCAGGAAGGATGAAGAAAGAAAGAGAATGAGAGTCAGATGCGAGGAGAGCACTTAACCACCAGCGGGTGGTAGGTTCTGCCCCAGGCTGAGTTGTAAAGCAATGCCTGCTGTGCAATTTTAGATCTTAACGGAAAACCATTTTGTTGTGTCATTTTTTGTTCTGAGTTTGAGAAAAGGAAGGAATGAGAAAGTGTCGTATGAGTATCAGATGTGATTATACAACAAATTCTTAGAGTTTCAGTTGTATTCAGGCCAATTCCAGAACAAAGAACAGAAATTGCATCCACAGAGTCCATAAAGTCAACGATTTTATCATGATCTGTGTTACTCACTGGGCATCATCTGTGTGCTCAGCACTGTTCAGAATATGCCAGAAAATGTAGTCCCTGAGCCATGGCATATAAGATCTGTAACTCTGGATAACATGACTCAGATATTTAAGTATGAAGTGTATAGTTATTGATCTCACATGTTATCACTTGTTCACTGTGATATTTATATCTATGAGTGGAGGCACTGATGGCAATAGAAGTTTTACTTGATTAAGGACTAGAAGACTGAACCCTCCAACTTTCTTGCAAGAGGAAGAGGTGCCCAGAGCTCCTGTGCTTGTTTATTTTCCTTTCTTGCCTGCAGTGGCTCTGATATACCTCTGAGGTCTCAATTTTCCCCCCAACTTTAAAATGTGGAATTTTCTTGGTGTTTGATTTAAAATATTCTCCTGTGAAAACTGCAATTCAATCACTGTAGTGTTGTGTTTAAGACCCTTCTGGACCTTTAGGAGCCTTTTAAACAGAAGTAAAAGCAGTGCTGCCAACTCTCATGATTTTGTCATGAGTCTCATTATAATTATTGTTTTCCTTAAAGCCCCAGCTCCTGGAGTCAAGTGATATGTGATGATTTCAGCCTTCATTCTTAAAGAACTGCAAAAAAAGTGAAAAAAAGTAATCTAGATTTTTCTACAATTGTTTCAATTATTGTATTCAGGAGTTAGTAACAAATTAAGAATATACATTAAAATTTTAAACCTAACCAGTATCCCTTAAGTGACTTGACACAAGATGTCAGAACATGTTAGTATTAGAGCTGAGTGGGTTTAATATTTAATTTTCTTTTTTATATAGGAATTAGAAATTATCATCTGACAGGAGCACTATATCTAATTTATCTGCAAAACAACAACAACAACAAGCGTTTTCAGGTGCCCAAGTAGCCTCTGGAATCACAGTTAAAGTTGCTTCTCCACCTCCCCCCAAATCTGAAATGGCACCCTGGAAGAGACTCACGGCATGGCATTGGGCACAGAAAGGAGCTAGGAAAAGTTTTAGTCCAGTTTGAAGACTTAATTCAGGTTTGTGTGGCTCTTATTTTATGCATACAAGTTTACAAATCTCTGCACAGTTTAGATTGGAGATAGGGCTCATCTCTGACATCCGGGACCCAGATCTGAAATTCAGCTAAGTTTGGTTGGTTCAAAACAACTCTCTAGCTCTGATTTAAAGTATAAAATCTTTCAGGAGAGATTTGGCAGTTTGCTCTAACTAAACATCAGCCCTCTTTGGAGGACAAGGACAAGGCCTTTGCTACACTTAACCTCTATTTGGAGGACTTAAGTAGTGCATAGACCCTCTGCACAGGAGTGAATTTCATCCTCAATGAAATATTAAATAACTACCAGTGCCTCATGGACAGCTATGCTAGAAAGAAAGTCCATATGTCCCCTACTTCTCATCGTTTGTTCTTCCTAAGTAATGACTTCTGTCTAAAAATGGGATTTTGGTTACTAAAATGTATCTCCAACCCCTGGTGGCTCATTTCCCTGCTTGAAGTGGAAATTCTTGAACTATCAGAAGCGACTGCTGTGGAAGCAATTATGTCATTGTGAAGACAGAATTATAACTTCAGGTGAGAAATAAGCTGTAGGAGTAGATAAACATGAAAAAAGATCCTGTTTTCATGCAAATATGTTCAATTATAAAAAAAACTAGAAGAAAAATACAGAAAATATAGGAGATAAAAAAGAGTTGTTTTTAATAGAATGTTTATTGAAGATTTTCATGACACATAAATAGCTCTTTAAGTGGCAAGTTACTGGTTTCCTGCAGATTATATGCTTTACAATCCAATTGAATTATTGAAATGTCTTCCATCCACCAATTTATTTACCTTAAGTACACTGTTTTATTTTCATACTCTGATACCAGCCTTCACACAGAGTGTTTACAAAATGAGTTTAGGGCAATTTATTTATAAAAGTGACATTTTCACCAGCATTTAGTGTATATAATAAAGCCTATGAATTCTGTATTTAGTCTTATTAATTACAATGATTAAACTTTTACTTATTTTATAGCAGTAGAATAAAACCACACCAAAGCAGAAAAAAACCCCATAAAATGCATCGAAATGCTAATAAACACCTTCCTTATTCTCAGAGATATCAGGTGGTCTAACCAAGGGATTCAAAGGAGCCTGGAAACGTGGTCCTGATACTACAGCTAATTCCCTATGTGACCCTCGGCAACGTATGTAGGCCTTATTCTATTCACTTTATGGCCCCTTCACCCTTCACCCCTGCTATGGGTTTTAAAGTGAGCGTAAATTAAAGTTGATCAAAATGTTGATGAAAACTTCATTTTCAACATGAATTTTTCAACCAAAATTTTTGTCAAGAAGTTTTGGGCTTTTTAGTATATTATACATTAAAACTCCTTTTTATTGGCAGTGGTATAAAGGGGCCCTAGTGTAAATGAAAAGCTGCCCTTCTGTGCCTCAGTTATGCCATCTGTGAAATGGAAACAATAATTCCCATCTTTATAAACACATTTATAAACCTCCTTGGATGAAGGTTTATATGTAATTACTCAGCATTATATTATGAAAGTGCTCTTATTTTTAACATTAAAGGTACACTGATCAGTTTGAGAAAGGGAATCAAATTTGAAAGAATTATGGTATATATATGCCTGGTATATTATGACTGACATTTATTATAGAATACTATACTTTCCTGAATCATTAAGAACAAATGAGGAAATGTTATAAGCACCCCATGCCAGGTTTTCAACTGGTATAACTTGGCATAGCTATATTGAAGTCAGTTTCAGGGCTCCTCACTCATCTCAGTCCAACTTTGTGTCACACAATGTGATTAATTACCCCTTAGGCCCCAAGGAGCTACATTTTTTAAGGCTGCTGATGGAAAAGGCACAGAGCCAGTTTTGTTTCCCTTCATGTGTTTCTTTCTCATCCACATGCTGTGCAATGAGGCACATTATCTGAATTATTGGTCAGTCTACATATAGCCTAGCTAAATTCTTGCTGGTTGTATTCCATCAGGACAAGTTCAAATTTTTTTGTGTATAATTAAAAGTAAACTATCTTGGGTATCATAGAGTCTCTATCAGTAGGGGCAGAGGCTAGGACAGTTTTGGCCAAGAACCCAATGGGGGGAGGTCATAGATACTCAGATTATAGGTTGGGACAGAGAGAGAGATATTGCCAAAAGACGGGGATATCCACTGGTAAAGATTTCAGTGTCTGCCTGCCAGAAGAGTTCTAAGCAATGCCCCTATTTCACCGAACTAACACAGTCAAGGTGAAATGAAAAGGATCATATTCATGTCAGTAATAATTAAACATCAATCTTACATTCACTCTAATGTACGATGCAAGAGTACATTTGCTCGTTTTGCTAGACGTAAGGATTCTGGTTCATCAAAGCCCATATTGCCTAAGTGCTTATGTCCAAGCAGCAATGCATTATGTGTTGTGAAGTGCCCCTATTCCACATTTAGCAAACTATTACAAGAGAAAAAAATTTAACATTAAGAACTGTATTATGACAAACAATCCTCATAATAATTAGATTAAATACATCAGTCTCTAGAGGACATAATTTTATCACTCTATAACAAAACACCATAAACCTGCTGCTATTCCCAATAAGAATAACAGTTCTGATTAGACCGGGGGGAGAGAGGGGAAGGGGAGGCAGAGGCGCTGCACTAGATTTAGACAAACTAATCATGGCATGAAAGCAGCCCAGGGACAAATTAGATTTTTGCTAAGATTAACTGCACCATTAACTAAACAAAACAGAATTGGTATAAGGCAATATCACACAACTGGGCCTAATCACTTTTTAAACAAATTTAAAATGGTAATAACACGATGTATTTGACTTTAAAAAAGCATTTGTCATATTAATTTTAAAGAGATGCTTCTATGGCTTCACTGCATCTTCTGAGAGGATAAAGTACCAGTCAGGCACAATGTTGACGTGACAACCAATCTCAGTGACACTGACATTTCAAGTTCTTATTCATTAACAATTGGACAGGAAATAAGCTACTTCCCACCAGGAAATTAAAAATAAAATAAAATATCAGTCAGAACAAGGGATCATTTCAGAACTTTTGATACACTGATATTTTCATTCAGTTTAGGGATCGTTTGCATTTTCTACTTACTATATCAAAACATGACAATATTAAAAAAAATGTTGTCTTTCCCCTGGTATACAGCTCAATAATTGTGATGGACCAGAACTAGACTGCACTCATCTTCCATCAGATATAGCTATGTTAAAAGAAATATAAGCCACACAGCTGGATGGCCAACTTGTTTTTCTTTTAACTATCTATTCTCTGTATGTAGTGTAGTTGTTGCCATGTCAGTCCATGGCCACTCTATCTTGAATGGTCCCAGAGAATATGTGCTAACTACTTATGCTAAACAATGTGTTCTACCTTGCATTTAGCTGTGACACTTGGAGTACTTCTCCCAGACCAGAAGAAGAGCTCTGTGTGGCTCAAAAGCTTGTCTCTCTCACCAATAGAAATTGTTGATCCAATAAAACAGGGGATCTCAATCTTTTTCTTTCTGAGGCCCCCCGCAACATGATACAAAAACTCCACGCCCTACCTGTTCCACAACAACTGTGTTTTCTGCATATGAAAGCCATACACAACACCAGAGTATGGTTAAATAGAGAGGCAGCAACTTCAATTAAAACAATTACCCAGTTGGGGTAACCACCCCCAAACTACCCAGACCTAGCAGGGCTGTTCCAGTGTGGACTACAACTGGCACCAATGGGGTACTACACCTCTGATGGGGGGAAGGGGAGATGAAGGTCATGCCCCCTCTACACCCACCAGCTGCCCTGGAACATGCCCAAGTTGTGGCAATTGTAATTTATGCCCCCAAAACCAGACTTCCAGGATGCCACATGGCAGTTTGCCAATTTTGTCATAGGGGAAGAAACCCTTCTAAATCCCCAAATTGGTGATGAACCTAGCCCCTGGCACCAAAGAAGATCCAACATACTAGTGTAAGGGTGGGGTTGAAATAGGGAGCCTCAAAAGGCTACAGGTCTATGCAGCAAACCATAGCAACTTCCTTTGTCACCCCTTCTATATCAAACTCTATGTGTCTTGATAGATTCCTTCTTCAAATTCTCAGGTCTTACCAACTAGTAACTCTTGAAACAACTGACAGTTAACAGTAAATGAAATGGTAAACTCTGGTTGGAATGCCATACCTGGCTTCTACATATTCAGTTGACTGACAGCCGCTTCTGACATTATTGAAGATTTGCTTTTAGATTTTTCAATGTTCATTTTGGCTATTACACTAGCAATCTTACCATTCTTAATTATTACATCCAAGTCTAGTTCTCCTCCCGTACCCCAAATTAAAATACAGTCCAATCACTGCAGATAACCAAGCAAGGTATAAGTAGTTTCCTGGACATCCACTTAACAAGTTGTTACATAATGGCAAAACTAACCTAAAGTCCTGATGTGATGATGTGCTTGCACTGAAGTATCCCATTACAATTAGTAAGTCACACTTATGCACATCATTCCTGGTGATTTGGCACATTGAAGGCTGCTAAATAATTCCTCTGACTCTCCAGGGTCATTATCATTTGTCAGGGCACAGCACAAAACTCCCGAGACCTTGTCATGCCCTGATTGAACTGAACCAGCTGCCACATATTTATTGACAGGGTCCATGACTTAAGCTCTCTTCTCACCAGATCTGACAAGGGCAGAGCAGCTCCTGGGTAATATAATGGAGCTGATCCGAACAGCTACTGTACAAGATGGCTTTGACATCAGTCTTTGTTTCTACACTTCTTTCCACATACTTCATTTAAACTGAAAATATCCATAGTACACCTCTACCCTGATATAACACGACCCGATATAACACGAATTCTGATGTAACGCGGTAAAGCAGTGCTGGGGAGGGGGGGCTGCGCTCTCCGGCGGATCAAAGCAAGTTCGATATAACGCGGTTTCACCTATAACGCGGTAAGATTTTTTGGCTCCCGAGGACAGCGTTATATCGAGGTAGAGGTGTATATAAGAAACTCCCACTGAAAATTTACTGTCTGTGCTATGAAGATTTGCTTCTTCACTTCATATTCTTCAGTCAATTTTTGTGGTCATGGATTATCATTGGCAACACCCATTTTTTCATGTTCTCTGTGTATATATATCTTCCTACTTTATTTTCCACTGCATGCATCCGATGAAGTGGGTTTTAGCCCACGAAAGCTTATGCTCAAATAAATTTGTTAGTCTCTAAGGTGCCACAAGTACTCCTCTGTCTTTTTTGCTACCACTCTGACATCTGTACAGTAGTTTACTAGGTTTGTTTTCCCTTTCTGATGATTGCACTGCTTCTTTTCCTAGGCCTCTAAAATGCTTTATTTTCCAAGCCTTGCACGGGGTTTTTCCGTTCATCCTAGCTCAGCATCGACAGAGAGAGAATAGATTCATACCACTTTTCTTAAGCTAAGCATTTTGACGCTGAGGAGTAAGCACTGTAATTAAATCAAGCAATATACACCATGCAAAGCGCTAATTCTACACTTTAATCATAACCAAAAATATATTAGACACCTTTTCCAAATATTAATTTAAAGCACCTTGAAGGCTGCTGTTCTGCAGTTTTAACATGGTGTATGTAACCAGTTTGGACGTTCCATCTATTTGTTTATATGATCAAAAGGATTTGGGTGTTCAAATAATAGCCAAGAGATAACATGGCATAAAAAAGGCCTAGGCAATCATTTTTTTACGAGGGCAGAAGGCAAATGTAAACTGGATATGCTAAAGCTCCAGCAAGAGCTACAGAGATAAGCTCGCCTGGGTGCACTTTCATTGACTTCATCATTGTCTCCCACCAGCAAGCTTGGCTTTCGCTTAATAAATGGCAACCACAGTGGGAGACGCCATGAGAATAGCATTGATTTTTTTTCTTCCTTTCTGACATTTACGGCACGCTGGGCTTTGTTAATGGAAGAAGAAGAACAAAAACCCACATGATTAGTGACCTCAACAGAAAAGGTACTGCATTTCTGCAGGAAACTGACACAAATTAATTCAAATCCAAATCCTTATGGAAAGTGTGAATAGTCTTACCCAGGGTAGTACATTTTATTGGAATTACCTGAGACAGTATAGATTGCTAATTAAGGGCTTGGTCCAGAGAGGGGCACAGCACCTGTGATTACATAGGAGTTGTGAGTTTTTAACATACATCAATATAACGGGGAAAGTTAACCATTAAATACATGAAGATTTCACTGTAAAGCTTTAGGCACAGGAAAATTAACTAAAAGAAACAGATTAATCAGTAGTGAATTTTTCTCCCACATCTGCTCTCTTCCCCCTCCCTGAAATCCTTTTCAGCTTGATGGGAGCTCCAACAGCATGCTTGGTATTCTTCACTTGATGATACCTATAGGAACAGAAGTTAGAGAAATGGGGACGCACTACAGAAAAAGCACTGAAAGCAGCAGCTTTGAGACTGAGACACAGAACTTGGTGGGAAATACAGTTTCTGAGAGCCTACCCTCAAAATCTTATCACTAGCATATACCACGACTTAAAAAACATACAAAGGTAAATCAAAAGTTCCTCCTAGTACTCCCAGTGCTTATTACTGAAAGAGAAAAAAGGAATCTTTTGCTTCAGTCAGAACCAGGAAGGAGAAATGAAAACAGCATGAACAGCAGGGGCAGCAGCTGTACCAAAACTGTTTCACCACAATAACTTTTATGTGGTCCATTATAAGGCAGCTAGAAGGCCAGAACAACAGTGTCCACCCTATTAAGCTTATAAAAAGATACTGAGATTGACTGTCTTCTTCACGGAGCAAAAAAAAAAAGCTGACTGACCAATGAAGTTAAAACTGTCACAGAGGGCAAGAATCATATTGGATAAAGGATGTCTTGTCTGTTTAGGGCTGTTAGTCTGGCAAAGACAAAAGTCCTTTAGCAACAGTACAAATATAGCATAGGGGCATTGGCAGTGCAAATTTTCCCATGTCATTCCTTGAGTGTTTCCTCATTCCTGACCTGGACAGACCATATACAAGCTTAGTGGGGTCCATCAGCACAAATTCTCATTCAAACCTTGGCCTCCTGAGTAAGCTAACACTAGTGCTAATGAGTGCCAATTTAATGAGGGGCTTAAAAGAGATTAACACATCTCCACTGAATCCACCAAACTCACTTCCATATAAGTATAGTGAATAGCCACGAAGCAACTTTAGGCTGCTACTACTTTGGGCTGGCCTTAGCATATGCTTAAATACTTTGCTGAATCTGGGCCTTAAACAGGGCAGGTTCCATTAGTGCTCCCTCTGGGCATATAATCAGCTAACAGAACACGCTTTCCAAATCATACATGTAGCAGGAATCGGTGTCTGTAGTGCATCATGGTGATAATTTTTCTCACGCTTTTTGAACACTTATTTATCCAATTTGTGATCAGAGCATTACTCAGTCAAAGTAGATCATATTCTTTTATTATTATGCTGTCCTATTTGTTCTTGTTTTCTTGTCTGACCATCTCACACTTGCCTGTTGGTAGCAGAGGAGAATAAACACCATATAAGTGTTCTCTAGTAGCTATTTTCCTTTCATTTGTACCGGCATGATGGAAAGATGCATATTTTACAGTTACCCCCTCTAATTATTATTACTACTACTCTCCAGCATAGCTCTTTCCCTGCGGATTTGCACAAGAAACTACTTAATGGAAGCAGTAAATAATGCTAGATTTCTCAATTTTAATGACAATGATTATACTTTTTGAATGTTTCTGGAAAATCCAACTTCAACTATCCTGCCTATCTACTTAAGGAATAATCTCTATTTCTGAGTCTGAATCCCATGCAACTTACAAAGGCAACACTACCCTGGGAGTGAAGAGCAAAGGATTAAGCCTTTTGCCAAATCAAGTACATTTCTTCAAGCCTCTTTCCCACTATTTCCATTCTCAGTTTACCACTGCCTGGTTCCAGGAGAAAGCACATAATAAAACAAACCTCTCTCTTTCAATGTGGTTGGGGCTCAAGCTATCCTGTTCTCTGTATTTTTGGCACTCACATCTTCAGGATCCCCCTACTGGTATATTTAGCCATGGTAACTTGGAAAATCTGCATTTTTCAAAGAGTCTTAGGGTTTCTGATGCATCCTTTTTTATGCATCTTTAAAAACAAGAACTACCTCCTTCCTTGCTCCAAAATAACCCAAATTTATTGCTATAATGCTATTTATTCTCCGGGGTCTTTGAAAAAGAGAGAGAAAGGTGAAGTGGAAAGGGTATTTATTTGTTTATTTTGTTGGCTAGATATACTTTGTGAGGGGGGTTGAAGTGAAATGACTGGCTCAATAATAATTAAAGATTTACCAAAGGCAGTTAAAACTTGGGATAGGTACCCTTTATTATATTTATAGAAATGAAAGTAAATAAATAGAGATGTGCAAACGGGTTTGAATAAAATGGGAACCAATACAAACAGGTTTCTGGGGTCGGTAGTAAGTTAAGCTAACTTTTTGCCTCTTGTTAAAAAAAAAATCAAATGCCCCTGTTTGTCCTGTTTTTGGGATTTGTTTTGTGGTGGTTTTTTTGGGGAGGGGAGGTGGTGAAAAGCACCAAAATACTATAAGAAAGTCTTCTCTTGGTTTGTTTCTGGCCTAGAGTACTAGAAACTAAATGAAAAATCAAGAACTGCTGGTAATCATCTGGGAAAGCATCATCTTGTGAGCTTTTTCACTCAATTTCCAGACCAAAGGATTCAGATAAGTGTTCAAGATCCAATGACTAGAAACTGAAACTAGACCAATTCAGACTATAAATAATGTGCAATTTTTTAACAATGAGGGTTCTTAACCATTCATTGAAACCATTGAACCAATGTACTTAGTGAGGTCCGTCGGGGGGTTCTCCAATACCTGAAGTCTTTGATTTAAAGAATGAATACCTTTCTAATGGATGTATACTAACTCAACCAGCAGCGATGGGCTGGATGCAGGAATCATTTAGGGAAAGTCTACGGCCTGTGTTATGCAAGAGGTCAGACCATCATAATGTTCCCTTCTAGCTTTAATATCTAAGAGGTCTTTGGCTATCCCTTGATGCAAGGCTGATGTCTGCCAAGGGGGTTCATTGATGTGTTTTTAAGTGCCTGAGGATCCCAATTCGTGCCCTGCAGATTTTCCCACAGAGGTGACAGGGGTAATTTTGGGGGAGACATAGTCGTTAGCTGGAGTGTTGTGCCCTTTCTTTCCTCCTTTATCGCTTCTCTGTCTCGTGAGCACGTCTGTTCTCCTCAAAGTGGGCTGTGGCTTGGTGTATAGTGTGGCACCGTGTTCTGTTCCGTGCCAAGTCCTCCCAGTTTGTCGGGTTGATGCTTCCCTTTTTAAGGTGTACTTTCAGTAGGTCTTTGAAATGTTTCTGCTGCCCTCCGCGAACCCGTCTTCCCTGACTTAACTGAGAAGATTATTTGCTTCGGGAGGCGAGTGTCAGGCATACATACACAGAGGCCAGCCCAGAGGAGTTGGTGTTTCATGACCTGCGCGTCTACACTGCTGATGTTGGCTGCAGAGAGCGCACTGATGTTAGTGTGTAAGTCTTCCCAGCTGATCCCGAGAATCCTCCTGAGTTAGCACTGCTGGAACCACTCCAGCCGCTTGAGATGTCGTCTGTAGGTTACCCAGGTCTCACACCCATAGAGAAGGGTGGGGATGACAACTGCCTTGTAAACCAAGATCTTGGTGCCTGTTTGCAGATCCCTCACTGAAGATTCATTTGAGTAGTCTTCCAAAGGATGTGCTGGCACAGCGGATCCTGTATTTGATTTCTGTGTCAATGCTGGCTGTTTGGGAGAGATGGCTGCCGACATATGAAAAATGGTCCACTTTTTCCAGGGGTTCTCCGCTGACGGTGATTTGTGGAGTATGAAGAGTAGTTTGTGCAGGTGAGGGCTGGTAGAGTACCTTGGTTTTCCCGATGTTGAGAGAGAGACCCAGGCTGTGATAGAAATCTGCAAAAAGATTTAGGATGCTTTGCAGGTTGGCCTCTGTGTGCGCGAGGATGACACAGTCATCTGCATACTGAAGGTCAGTGATGCCAATTCTCCTGATCTTAGATTTTGTTTGGAGATGTCGGAGATTGAGGAGTTGGCCATCCATACGATACTCAATCCTGATTCCGTCAGGAAGGCGGTCGCGGATGAGAATCGGGATCACAGCAAGGTAAATTGAGAAGAGTGTTGGAGTTATGACACAGCCCTGCTTGACACCAGTGCGAAAGAAGAATGGTTCAGTCTCTGACCCGTTGCATAGAATGATGGCAGTCATCCCATCACAGAGTAGTCAGATAATGGAAATGAATTTTTGTGGACAGCTAAACCTGCACAGCATCTTCCATAGAGCATCAAGATTGATAGAGTCAAAGGCCTTGGTTAGTTTGATGAATGCCATGAGCAGTTCCTGATGTTGCTCTCTGCACTTCTTCTGAATCTGTCGTGCCCCGAAGATCATGTCGGTTGTGCCTCGGGATGGCCTGAAGCCACACTGTGATTCAGGGAGGAGTTCCTCAGCAAGGGGGAGAAGGTGGTTTAGTAGGATCCGGGCAAGGATCTTCCCTGCGATGGAGAGGAGGGCAATACCTCTGTAGTTCCCACACAAAGATTTTTCCCCTTTCTTGAATATTGTAACAATGTTGGCGTTCTTAAAGTCAGGTGGAATTTCTTCGCAGGTCCAGATTTTGTTGAGGAGTTTGCTAAGTTTGTGTAGGAGGTAAGTGTCAGGACTTGGGCTGCTTATCCAAACTGAACATTTTTTCAGTACTTATCACAAAGGCGATGTGCACTAGAATTCTTTTAAAAACAGAGAGATGTAGAAAGCTGAATTTTAATACTATCTCTTCCCTACAGTACGTGAAAGTCAAAATGGTTTCTATTAGAAAGTATGTCTCCTCCCCCAGTCCTGGACTCACTTTGTGTAAAAGGTGAAAAGGCAAAAAGTTAGTAATCTTGTTATCTTTGTAGCCCATGTGTTAGGTATTACATGATGCTACATAATAATGCACAATATAGATCTCTTTGCTTAGAAACTCTTCATTTAAAAACCTTTTCAATCACTTATTGATGGTTTGCTTTCAATAATCCTTTTAAAATAAATTATTTTAAAATTTAAGGATTCTTTCCAGCATTTTAAGTACTAAGTAAATGACCATGTAGGATGTCTCAAGTACCCAAGGAACATTTGAGCTGATGGAAAGCAAACATGCTAGGTAAACTTGCTAGGTAGGACTGGGCTTGCTGGAAATATCTTGTGGAAACACTGATTTAGCATTTTCTAGGTAGCTTATAGTGGTTCTGGCTTCAAGATATTACAAATTCATACTGTGCCCTGTTGCTTCACATGTGTAGGTTTCCTCATACAGACTCCAACTGCAGCATACACACACTTCCAGAGTAGAGCTCTCACCCTCTCACCAACAGGTAGCCTGACTGTATAGTGACAGTAAAATCAGATTTCTGACTGCCTTAAAGAAGCCCCATGCTGGTAGATTATAGAGTCATGTCAGAGGACCTTGTGACCCCCCTACCCACCTCCACACACATACACAAGCACCACAAACCACAACATGCCTATGCCAACAACATTTCTAAAATAAACAAATAAAAATGGAATTCCTTCTCCTTTGGTGAGTTTGAAGGCTATATGCCACTTCTTTCTTGGGTTAGATGAAGGTGGCTTAAAAGTGTTAGAGAGAGAGCCCTGTGTAGGAAAGGAACAATGCATGTGCATTGTCAATAAGGGCTCCAGCTTCAGATAGTTCTGTGCAGCAGTGGGCGCTCTAACCCCTCTCTTGCCATGTAGTGAAGGATATTAAATCATACTGCAGAATAACCACAGGTATTGTAGCATATACACATTGCTGTGAGAAAGATGTTGGCTGTCTTATTGGATCAGCACTTCTGGCTATACAGATTCAGAAAATACTATTAGTCTCATTGCTGAAAGGAACCATATGTCTATCTTCCCAACCAGAGGTAAGGTACCATGACAGCATCAGCTACACAAGCAAAATTGTGCTTCTAAGGTGCAGGGAGGAAGTGCACAGCTTTTTCCTACATATAAGCAGATTAGGCCTAAAGTTACTGAACATGCCAGCCTGGACATCAGGAAAAAGAAAATGACACATCCAGCAAAGGGTTGATATGAGAAAAAACCTGAGATGAGAACACAAATGTGAATTTAGAGTTCCCCTGAAATCACACACTCAGCAAATCAGTATTATTTTTCATAAAAGCAGCTTGATTTTTGTTGTTATTGTTAATGCTAATTATTGTTAGTAGTTCCCAAAATATGCTTGCAGATACTCAAAACAGGACATTCCCTGCCCACAAATGTTCAAAATTTAAGGATGGGCAGACAATTACACAGTATTTAGTGGAGAGGAACAACAAATAAGGAAATCTGAATATCAGAAGCTGTCCTTATCTCATTCTGTGGCATCCTCCCATTGCTTATTTACTCTGGAGGAGAAGTTTCATGCTTGCAGCTAATGTCTGTGTGCTGCTTTTTAACATTTGATATTTCAAGCATAATTAAATAGATCACGAAGAAGAAATACAAGTTGGTTAAAGATACATTCAATGCCTCCAAAGAGTACCATCCACATGGAGAAAATAGTTTCTCAGGAGATACCTGCCTTCTCTGTTCATGTTATTTAATAGGACCTCTGAATCAAAGGCAACCTTGGTGACCATTCTAAGTCAAGGCCCTTCTGGGGTGAGCATGATACCAAGTTGGGAATCTCTGGCACTGCATTCCTTCACTGCTACACTGCTATCATGCATTGTCACAATAGCTTAACTGATCACTTACTAGGCTATATCCTCTCAACTCCTGTAAAAGTTTAATGGAATACATATTCTAACAAATATGGTCTTTTAACATCAAAGCTTATTATCCTCCTCTTGAGCCACACACTAATGTCAAAAGGAGAGACACATGCAGAACGGAGGGGGGAAATAAATCAAGTCATGTATCCCAAATTCATTATGTAACAGAAACAACATTAATCAAAACAAAGGTCACACTTTATATAATTATGTGTGTGTTCCATTTACAAATACTTTATAAATGGTTAATAAATGATAAATGGATGCCATAAGCATGTTACTGACATGATTTATGTGCGCTATAGATAGTTCTAAGCACAGAAGTAGGTGTTATGGATGATGATACAACATAGTTATAAACAACATATTGACCTTTTAGTCTCAATAACTGATTAACCATTTAATAACATACCTATTAAACAATTATTAACCATTCATAAACTATATATACACTATATCTCAGGTTCCATTTCTATAAAGTGTGACCAAATTGTGTGGTTCACTTGACTCTGTTGTTTACTTGCATCAGTAGCATGCAAGTATTTTATTCAGGCTAGCTTTCAAATTTCACAAGGAATACAAAATCTTTCCGTCATAGTAGACTCTTTGGTATAAACATTCAGAAATGACTTGTAATTTTATACACACAATATTATGTTATACCCACAACATTATACCTGAAAGTTTGGAACCTACAAGTTTGCACTTACAACAAGCCATGGCCCCAAATGGTAGCAATTAAACATCCAATTAAATGATTTTGGGAACATATAAGTAGTTAAAGTGTCCAGTCACTTTCATTTGTAGCTACAATTTGTTGCCGGCACCAAACACTGGGTGAAAAATCAGAAGCTGGTTTGAAGTTTGGCTGAAAGTTATGTCCTGTTTACTTCTGCTTATCTGTGGAGCAGTTTTCTTGCACGTTCACCTTCTGATCTGACTTCTCGTGCTTTCTTTGCAGCATCTAAATATGTGACTTTACCACATGAGTCTGGGTTACTTTGGTTTACTAATGTAAATCCACTAAGACAATGGAATTAGCCTCTGAAGCTAGTAGATTTGCTTCGGATTCATGTTAGTATAAATTAAATAAGAATCTAGTCCCTACTCTGGTGGAATTCTCTATCATTTGAAATCATAGTTCAGGTTGCCTTATTTCTCCTATAGTTCAATTTAAACAAATATTTATACCTATTTCACAGAAATTTGGTGGAATAAGGATAATCAATTGGACACAGTAATACCAGGGTACAGAATATATCGGAAGGATAGAACAGGTCATGCTGGTGAGGGAGTGGCACTATATGTGAAAGAAAGCGTAGGGTAAAATGAAGTAAAAATTTTAAATGAACCAAACTGTACCATAGAATTCCTAAGTGGAGCACAGGATCACGTCCAAGAGGTGATTATAGCTGGACCATTTGGTAATAGTGACCATAATATAATTAAATTTAACATCCCTGTGACGGGGAAAACACTACAGTGGCCCAACACTGAAACATTTACTTTCAGAAAGGGGAACTATACAAAAATGAGGTTAGTTAAACAGAAATTAAAAGGTACAGCACCAAAAGTAAAATCCCTGCAAGCCACATGGAAACTTGATGAAGTTTTTAATCAGAGTCCCTACACTGACAGAATAAGACTGTCTCCCCTACTCTTCATCATCGAGGAAGACAGAACACTGGCTGTCTTGTCTTACCCAATACTTTCTATGTATCTTAGGGATTTGTACTGCTGCCCACCACTGTAGCATCTGAGCACCTTCCCCATTAATCAGACTGGAATATTAGACCGTTCATTGATTTTACAACTGTGATATATATTAAATAAGTATTTAAAGTTTGTTTGAGGGTACAAATTTTCCTAGCAGCAGTCCTTAGCTTGCTCTCCAGGCACAGTGTGCAATTCTCCCAGCTCTTCACAATCCCCAACGTAAAATAAATGATCTATGTCAAGACTGTGCACCTTCAGTTGAGCCTAAGCACTAGCCAGGCCAGCCTCCAGGCTGATTAATGAGCCCAGCTGGGTTGCTGTAGGATCTTCTGATTGGCTAGCCTGCCTGATTGGCTGAACGGAGCTAGCAGGCCTGCTTTTAAGCCCAACAGCAGCACCTGGTCACCGACTGTTCAATGTTTGACCAGCTGCTCAGTGTTTCTGCCTGCAGATGCAATCATTCTTACCTCTGCCTGCTCCTGCCCTGCTCCAGTCCTGTCCTGGTTCTGCCCCTTGCCTTGTTCCAGAGGGATGTAGGGTGTAGGGCAGAAGGCTGGGTGTGTGTTGGGGTGGGGGGGTTCAGGGCAGAGGGCTGGAGGGTGTGGGGGGTGCAGGGCAGAAGGCTGGGTGTGTGTTGGGATGTGGGGGGTTCAGGGCAGAAGGCTGGGGGTATGGGGGTGCAGGGCAGAAGGCTGAGTGTGTGGGGGAGTTCAGGGCAGAGGGATGGAGCTGTGGGGGTGCAGGGCAGAAGGCTGGGTGTGTATTGGGGGGGATTCAAGGCAGAGGGCTGGGGTGCGTGGGGGATGTAGGGCAGAAGGCTGGGGTGCTCGGCTTGTGGGGGTGCTCCCAGCCCCCTGCCCTGAGCGGCTCACGGCAGGGGGCTGGAAGGGATATGCCCTGTTCCACCCCCTTCCCCCAGGCTCCATCCCTACCTCTCTCTGCCTCCTCTATGGAGCTCTGTGCACGCTGCCGCTCTTCCCCCTCCCCCTTGCAAGGGCCATCAGCTGACTGGCGCAGGGACTGGAGAGGAGGAGGGGCCGGAAAGCACCGCTGGGGGAAGAAGCGGGGGAGGGGGGAAGCTTGGCTGCCGCAGAACCAAGCTTCCACCTCCTGCCCCCGCCGGGGAGAGCGGTGTGCGGGGAGGCTGAGTGGGGCTGGGGGCCGGGACCGTGGCAGGGAGCTGCGTGCCACTCAGAATCGGCTCGCATGCCGTGTCTGGCACGCTTGCCGTAGGTTGCCGACCCCTGGTCTACAGCATGAGCTAAAAGCCACATGGCTCTTAGCTAAGGTGGTAGCAGACTCATTCATCTCTAAGTGGTCTCAGTGCCAGTAGAAGGGGACAGAGCACCACACCCAGGAGGTGTGTGGGTTACACTGGTTTGGATTTAAAAGGGGGGAAATGTGAAAATTCTGGTTATTTTAAGTGACCTTAATTGACGTTTTCACATGCAAGAATATTGACAACAAATTTAAAATAAATCTTTAAACTAGGTTAACAGTTCATCAACTTCTTTTGGTTTCCCTTTAGCAATTGTTATTGATTCTGAAATAAAATAGTGCTATGCTATTAGTTAAAATAATGGATGGCATGATAGGTCAAATTTCTGCATTCAAAAAAAAAAATCACTCAGTGAAACAACTTGTACATTAGTCACAGAACTATTTAATTAAACAGAAATCCTGATGTAACAATGAAGTTGGCACTAGGGAAAAAAAACAGCTTAAAATGGAAACCTAAGAGACTAGTCAGTATGATGTGTATGATTCTGGGACAGACACAGAATATACATACAAAGTACCTCTCTAGAATGATAGCAAAGAGTCCCTATAGCTTTAATTTAATTAGCATAGGTATTATAATAATTGGAAGAAATAGCTTAAAGAAACATATCAAAATCTACTATAAAACTTCAGGTGCTGGGCATGATGGACATTTGGTGGTTTCATGCAACAGTATGAGGCCCCGGTCACATGATGAGAACAAAGGTTCTATTAGAAATCATAAGCAGACCTACTGTATTAAAGAATAATGCACTAAGATGCATCTAAAAACATATGAAAGTAGAACAGCCACATCAGACTACAGTAAGATGTGAAGGGAGTGCAACCCTTATGGGAAAAAATGAATACCTAGAATTTCATTTTGAAATCTGCATTATTCAAATGTAAGGTGAAATCAGCATTCCTCAAATGTAATATTAGGTCATTAGCACCATAAACTTCAGTAACCATGATGCACATAGGAAGTGAGTCAACCATAATAATTAGTGGGTATAGGTATACATTATGTGGGTATACATAATATCAGTGTATAATAAAATACACACGTTCACATACACCCAGCAGAATTATGAAGTGAATGAAATATATATACTTTCTACTGAGACATCTAAACTAAGTAGCCCTGTGATATTACTGCTATAACACTATTCTTTATCTCCCCATTGCTTGTTACCCAACTTCTCATACCACATCTAAATAAGGACCCCATCCTGCAAAGTTTCTCCTGGATGGGTTTCTGTGCTTGAACAGGAGTCTCGTATGATCAGGTCCCTAGACTGCATACTCATTATGGCTCATTGTCCCAGTTCTGATCAGCAGAGTTACACCCGAGCTCACACCATTGCAAGTGCTCACAGCAATGTACATACCCCAGCAGAGCACATAGCACTGTATGTGGCATGAGATTCAGGGCTTCATCCCGTTTCCATTCAAGTCAGTGGGAAAAACTCAAGCCATCAGGTCCTAAATTCTTTTTTTTTATTATTACAGAAAGTCCAGCACATTTTTAGACACCGTAATAATTTATATTCGAAAAGCTGATCAAAATGTGACCATCAGATTGACTTTTTGACTGGTGATGTGTGTATAGCTAAGTTATATCTCCATATAATGTTATGATACTCAAGAGATTTTTTTTCTTTTTTCCATAGTTTATTGAAAACAATTACCACAGTGAATACTGCAAAAAGCAGCAACAGAAAAAGCCCTATCCACAGAAACTACATTGGAGTAAGACTTCTATTTCTGTAAAATATCAGCAGTGTCTTATTAACAGTATCTAAATGAAAAAAATACAATACACGGGAAGTTATTCCCCATGAGTAGGCATGAGATGCTGTTGTTGCAAGAAATAGCTTAAAATATATTGCTTGTTTCATACCGAGCTCTAAAAAGCCAATATTCAATTAAAAAAAAATCTCACCCCATTGAAAAACATCTTTTAATAACTATACCATGGTACTCACACCTTTAAGGCTACTACATGGATTTTGCATATTTGATGAGAGCAAAATCTTCGAAACAGTGCTTAAATCATTTAATGGCTGTCATTTCTCCAGCTAAACACCCCTTCTCATACTCATAATATCTGACTGGCTTTGTGACACAAGTCACCACTAATTGCTCCCATCTGCAGTGCACTGAACCTTTATACTCTTTGGTGCCATAAGTTCAAGTCCCAAATGGAATCTCAAATTCACAATAAGACAGCAGTGGACTTGGGGACTCCATTTCCCTTGACATCAGGTCTTTCTCCTTAGTGAAGAAGAGGGAAGGAAGCAACTGGAACCAGAATTGTCCCAATCAGCTTAAGCTTGCCTCCTCCATGTATCCGAACAAGGAGGAAGTTTTAATAGACATCAGCCAAGACAAAGGCTTCCGGTGTCTCCTACTGATCTCCCTGATGTTAGTTTACAAACATGACATAAGCATTATAAAAACAAACATTTGAGAGAATATAAGAAGGGACTGAAAACAGCAGTTTGCATCATTTGCTTGCCACATGAGGATTTTGGGGAAGTGTGTATTTCTCAAGGGTACCTGGGAAAGTGTGTGAAAACTGACTATATATTTAGCAAATAAGGACTGCATTTCCTATATATTATTGTATCTCATGAATAGCAAACAGCAGAGACTCATGACAAGCTCAACGTCATCCACACTACCTGCTGGAAGTCAGTGAAAATGCTCCTTATGCAAGAAGATAATGTGGTCCCGTGGTTAGAGCCAAGGACTGCATTCAAAACTATTGGACTCTATTCCTGGTTCTTATACTAATGTGTTGTGTAATCTCTCTCTGTGCAGCAATAAAATGTAGATGTTTGGTTCCCACCTCTGAAACCAGTTTGAGATCTACAAATGCAAACTCATTATCTAAGGTTGTCATCGGTGGTGGGGAATTTAAGAGAATTTAATGGGAATTTACATGGGCGTTGGGTACCTAACTTAACTTTGTGCCTTTAAAAATCACCCCCTAAATAGTTAAGTATTATTAGTAAATTAAATGCTTGCTATTTTTTTAAATTATAATGATACAATGTTCATTTTAGCAGCATCATTAAAGTTTATATGTGTTAAAGCAGACCCAAAACTGAAGCATAAAGGTCTAATATGCAGTCACTGAAAGCCAAAATTTCAAATGTAACTCAACTATTAACAGTAAATTTAAATCACTTCCAAAGGAAAAGGAAGAGATGGGAGATAGAAGGCAGCAGCATCTGATGATAGAAAGAGGTGTAAAGAAGAACAACAGTGGTGATTCCCTCTCCCAGTAGACCTTGTCTTTATAAACACACTAAAATCAACTATATTAAAAATACACATACAGCTTGGATCAGCTGCCTTTTATTCCCAAAACAGATAAATAACTGTCAGTTGTGACAAAGCTAGTAATGCATAGCACAGGTTTATAGCATAAAAAAAAACATTTCCTGACGTGGACGCAGTCTGAAATGGAAATGTTTTGATTCACGAGTAGACAAGATAGTAGAGCTGGGCTCATGTTGCTGGCACGTAGTTTGCCAGCAGCATGCAGGGAGACAAGAGAACTGGGCAGCTGATGTTGGAGTGCAGATTCAAATAAAGTAACAGTAGAAGTTTTTATAGATCATGGATTAGGTGTATGAGGGGGCTCAGGGCACGGGGTTGGGGTGATATGCAGTAACTCAACTATTAATTGAGGGGTGTAGAATGCAGGAGGGGGCTCAGGGCAGGGGGTTGGGTTGCAGGGAGGGATGTGGCAGGGGCTCAGGGCAGGGGGTTGGGGTGCAGGGAGGGGTGCAGCAGGGGACTCAGGGCAGGGAGTTGAGGTGCAGGCTGCAGGAGAGGTTCGGGGTGCGGGCTCTGGCCCGGCACAGCTTACCTGGAGCAGCTTCAGGGTGGCAGCAGTGCCACACCGCTAGGCTCCCTGCCTGCCCTGGCCCCGCGCCACTCCCAGAAGCAGCCAGCACCACGTTCCTGCGGGCCCAGGGGAAGGGGGGGGCAGAGGTTTCCGCGTGCTGCCCTCGCCTGCGGATTCCACACCCGAAGCTCCCATTGGCCGGGAACGGGGAACCGCGGCCAATGGGAGCTTCGGGTGTGGAATCCGCAGGCGAGGGCAGCGCACGGAGCCCTCTGTCCCCCCCTCCCCCAGGGGCCGCAGGGATGTGGTGTCGGCCACTTCTGGGAGCGGTGTGGGGCCCGCAGCACCACGGGGGTAGCAATCCTGCAGGCCGGATCCAAAGCCCTAAGGGGCTGGATCCGGCCCGCGGGCCGTAGTTTGCCCACCCCTGGTCTAAACCAACAGTGACAGTTTGAATCACACGTTGTAACTCATCACTGTACCTGTTATAAAACATGAGTTCCACTTAAATTGTCCACGGGCTCAGATTTTCAAAGACAAGAATTCCTCTGTTCCTCCCCCTCCCACCACCTCGAAAATCCTGCATCTCTCTACTCGTTCCTTTGGTACCATCTGCTTACATAAGGAGCAGGGGTTTTCAGACTATGCCTAAGATTTCCCAATGGTCTGTACCTCCATTCAAAATTTTTTAGGGGTCTGCTAATGAAAAAGATCCAAAACCACTGCTCTCGAGACAGTGTCAGACAAGAATAGGGCATGTGTTACCTCATTGAACATGCTACAACACAATGCTTCCAAAATATGAAAGACAGTGGAAATGTTTGCAAGCTTGTGAGTGACCTCCCCTTTCACTCTCAATTGTGTCAATGTCTAGTAGTTAATTAGAGAAAGCAGCCTAATAAATGATGGAGCTAGGTTAAAAGGAAAAGCAATTCCAGTATATAAGAATAGTGAGTCAATGATGCTAAGACTGACACATTGCTGTGTGATAAAATGCAACAGTATGATGTGAATGTTACCTGCAGAAAACCTAACAATGAAGGAGAAAATAAAAAGCAAAACAATGAGAGAAAAATATAATTGGACTATTTGCATTGACCAGGAAACAGAACATATAAACTAGAAGAAAAGACACACTTAGGGAGAAAAAACATGTCTATATTATTTTTTAAATGGCCAAGTGGATTTATTTTCTATCAGGAAAAAAAATCATATTCAATGGAATAGGCTCCAAACAGCTCAGATATACAGTGTTTGGTTATGGGAGCAAATCATATGCCCCAGATCTCAACTCCCTCCAAACTCTGGAGCACTTTGCAGCTAGCTACACACTTTTTAAAAGCTGAGGGGGGTGAGGACAGCTCCAAACAACGCTAAACATTTTTGGAAGTGTGGACCTGATTCTGGTTTTTGCGGGTCAGACCCAATATCTCAGTTTGTAATACCAAATAATGTCCAAAAATAAATATTACATTGAAGTTATAATTCCTTGCTTATAACGATCCAAAATGACTTATAACCCATCTGTTCCTATTACCTTCATTCGTAAACCTCCATCTAAGGGGACAAACCTTCCCATAATCCACAACTACAAAACTAATTTAGATAAGAATTTTTAGGTAGATTTTAATTTCAGCAATAGATTCTCAAAGTCCTTGTTTGCATCTATTCCTATTGCATTGCTTCCACCACTTGAGAGCACAGAGGAGTGTATCATAAACAGAATAAAGAGAACAAAACATGTCTTGTTAATGATTAATTTTTTTTCTAAAAACCTCCCATTGATTTTACTATGACTTCTGGAGTGAGGGCAGGGTCTTGGTCCTGAATCAGCAAAAGATTTTCCTCTGATACCTTCAACAAAGCTAGTTAAGCACTGAATACATATAGGCAGAAGTCCAATTTGTGACCGTGTAATAAATCATCTATACATGGATCACTCAAACTGATGGTGTTCAATATATCGACCATACAAACATGTTGTACTTAGCCACTGGGTGGAGCGCACAGTGTGGGATGCCGGGGCATCTATACAGGAGAGTTTCCTGTGCTTGTGACCCTCTGTGTAGAGCCAGGCACAACTGCAATCACTTTGTTTGCCTGAAAACAGGGACTACTACCAGTTCCAAAAGACCCAGAGAGGAGACAGGTTCCAAGCCATGTCTCATTTTGCACCAGTCCGCAGAGCTTGCCAGATTTGCAGCTTGGGTTCAGTGGATGTGCTTGTGCTTCCGAACACCTATGAATTCCAGGAAAGATTGTACCTGCCTCAGTTCCCATAGGGTGATAGGACTCTGCGTGGCCCCCAACAGGGGCCAGCTACAACCTGAAACTATAGTCATAAAATTCAAGTGGAATCTTCAAATGAAACATACAATGGTCACCATCTCTGATGACATAATGGGGATTGAACAAAGGACCCTCCAGAGCTAAAAGCATCAATTTCTAAAACTTAAGCTAAAAGGTCAAGGTTTTGTTAGGTAGGACTGTAGCAGACTCATATCCTGTGTGGATTGGGCACAGAGGGGGACTGTAACACTGGGTTCAACATGCACACAGAAAGCACAAGAGAACTACTAAATTCATCCTGGTTATATAGCAAATCCCGAACTACTGACCAAATATAGGGTTTGGTTCATTTTAATCCAGAGACTGAAATTGTGCCCACTCTAATGAGAAAAATCTAGTACTCCAGCACCTTTCAACAAGTGATCTTCTGTGATACAAATCCAATTGAAAAATCTCCCAAAGAAAAAACAAAATCCCTCCAAGAAGAAAAAAAATGCATCATATATGCACTATCTTCATAGTTATGTTCTCCATTCAATCTCGTGGTTCTGCTTTCTATTATTTTAAACGTTTATGTTCCCCAGTAGATATCACAAAATAATTGCATTTGTCTCCAGGGGATATTTTTTATTTTATAATCTCTATCTTTACTTAGCCAGCCCAAATGAAAAAAGAAACCCATCACTGAGGAAATAAAAAACATTTTGGTTCATTGTATTAACCAAATTTTACATTGTGCTGAGTTTTGAAAATAACATCTATCATGTAGATGGATGAAAATACCCCATGAAAGACACTATAGTAAAACATCTGAAAAACTCAAAACTGAGCTCCCTTCAAGAAACTCTTCCCTCAGATACTGAGGAGCAGCTCCTATTCATTTAGTGGAAGCTGTATATGAGTATTAAGAACAGAATCCAGCCAATAGTTTTCATGATACCCGATTCTACTCAATTAGACTATATGCACACAATGGCACCAAAAGGGGAAATATATGCCTCTAGAGAAAAGGGAGAATGAAAGCAGTCCACCTTTACCAAACCAATCAAAGTTGTTTGGGGGATAAATGTTGCTAGTGATACTTACTTTCTTGATAAACATGGTCTGAAAGTCATGTGATTATTATTTATTATGCACCAAAAATGTGTGCTTAGATTCTGATCCAGTGTCCAGTTAAGTCAAGAGATAAGATTAGAGACAGAACTGGACAAGATTTTCAGATCAAATACAGATCCAGGGTCAGATTCACCACTTGGTTAGCCCACTTTTATTCCTAAATATATTGCTGCCTTGAGGACTCATCATTTTTAAAACAGAAAGATCAGACAAGAATGCCTATGACGCAGAGGAAGGTGATGCATAAATAAAATATCTATTTTATTCAAAAAATGGAGTTAGTTATGGCACCACAGGAGATAGCTTTTGTAGGTCTCTCAAGGAAGTGCATTTGCAGAAGGGATTTGAATAAAGGGAGACTAGAATTGTTCTAGAATACCTGTAAAGAAGGTGAAAGTTGGAGGATTGAGAAACAAGCCGAGGAGCGTGGAGTCTTTGACAGAGTGAAAAGGAAAATAGGTAGGATGTTTCAAGGAAGATGATCAGAGAGGGAGGCATCATTGTGCAGAGCCTTGGAGGCAAAGAAAATAATCTTGAATTTAATATGGAAGATGAAGGGGAACCACTGGAGTGATTTGAGCATGGGAATGATATGGTCCAAATGATGGGCCAGGAAGATTGTTTTGGTGGCTGCCTTTAGGATGGAGTGGAGGGGAAAATCATGCTCTCCTGATTATGTTAATAGGCATCACTCTGCTGGGGCCTGGGTCGTTTCCCAGTAACAACTTCAAAACCCAGCAGGAAGCCAAATTCTGAAATAACATCAAAAATAAAGTCTCGTTCGATTAGCTATTTAGATCAAAGATAACGAAGGTCAGAACTCAAGGGATTAAAGAACAAAAATTATTACTTCTTTATCACACAAAGGCTAATCCCTTCAAGACAAATATGTGGGAGATTTTTTTCCCATATGTTTTTAGAAAAGGAGAAGAAAAATAAACTACAGGGAGGATTACAGAAAAGAATTATCTCTAGGATTGTCAGAGCAAAGATGCTTTTTTAGCACTTCCTCTGATCTGAATGAGTAAGATCTCGGCATTTCTAGGGCGGCCATAAAGATGACATACATGTTGGAACGCATTTGCCAGCTTTCCAGCCCTGTCACTTGATTTCTCTAGTGGCCTAGAAAATGCACATACTGTGTCATGGACATACGTAGTAAAGGACTATTGTTTAACACATTTACAAGTTTAATTCAGAATGACAACACATTTCCATTCACACACTTCCTTTCTCTGCTGGGAAGAAAAAAGAAAGTCAGTTGAAAATATAGGTTGTGTTTATGTTGGTTCCTCCAGTCTGTTCATGCTATTTTTTTTTCAACCTGACCACCAGGTTTCTGACATTCAATATCTCAGTAAAGTGACTGACACAGCATTTATTGGGTAGTCTACAGGATGTAGCTCTGTGTTTAGGTGCCATGTTCCTCTACAGGGCAATAACATATGTACAGGGAATAAGAAACTCTCCAGTTTTACTGAGAGTTAACTCCTAATTCTTGAATTGGTGGGCAGGATTTACCTCTCTTGTCCCCTGTGGAAATGACAAAGAGTTCACCTCCCAAACTTTGGAGGAGCTGCTGAGGCCACAGCTGTGGGTGCAAAGACCTATCTTCCACCTCCTTAGCAGCACAGTACCAACAGAGCTATTACTGATCGGGGATCTTCTATTTCAGAGAGGAAACCAGGAATCCCATCCCCAGAGCAAATAGCATTTAATTAAGTGTCATTCAATGAGAACATTTTTTTGTTCAAATCACAACACCTTAATACTTATTTAGGATACATATCACTCTCAACAGGAAGCATCAAACACACAGTACAGAAATCTTCACCACAGCAGTTGCTACCAGGTGTACACTATACTATTAGAACCCAATACTAAAATAGTATAGTATAGTATAGTACTACTAAAATAGTAGATACTGTATTGACAGCTGGTACTAAAAAGTATCCTTTCAAAGCTGTAAAATACTTATTTTTGAACCATATTCTAAATGTTTTGTTGTTAGAACATAAGAACATCAGAACGGCCGTACTGGGTCAGACCAAAGGTCCATCTAGCCCAGTATCCTGTCTACCGACAGTGGCCAATGCAAGGTGCCCCAGAGGGAGTGAATCTAACAGGTAATGATCAAGTGATCTCTCTCCTGCCATCCATCTCCACCCTCTGACAAACAGAGTCTAGGGACACCATTCCTTAACCATCGTGGCTAATAGCCATTAATGGACTTAACCTCCATGAATTTATCCAGTTCTCTTTTAAACGCTATTATAGTCCTAGCCTTCACAACCTCCTCAGGTAAGGAGTTCCACAAGTTGACTGTGCACTGTGTGAAGAAGAACTTCCTTTTATTTTGTTTGATATTAAAATGATCCTGATGGATCTTTAAGGTCATTGCTCATAATTAGCAATGGGTGAACCATGGGATAAGTATCCAGAAGTTTAGCTGCTTAAGTGAACTCTCTGGTCTATTATCTGCACGTTTGTACAGCGCTTCGCAAAATGGGGCTTTGATCTTGGTTGGGGTCGTAAGGTGTTGCTGTCATATAAATCGTAATAATAAAGGTAATCCAAAATCTGGAAGTTGAAGCTAGGCAAATTGAGACTGGAAATAACATGTACACTTTTAACAGTAAGAGTAATTTACCATTGCAACAATTTACCGAGGACCATGGCGGATTCTCCATCACTGACCATTTTAAAATCATGACTGGATGTTCTTCTAAAAGATCTGCTCTAGGAATGATTTTGGGTAAATTCTATGGCCTGTGTTACACAGGAGGTCAGACTAGATGATCACAATGGTCCCTTCTGGCCTTAGAATCTATGAACGCATCCCTCAAAGATTACAATAAAACAACAAAAACACTCAGTCACTCTGGTCATGAGATGAATAATTCTTTTCAATTCAAAGCATCTACTGAGATAAGGCAAGCAGGAATTGACCCTGAGCATGCCAGTCCTTTCCAAAACAATCTGAGCATTATAGATCCTTACTCCATTCCACACTGAATTATTACTTAAAAAATCCTCATTAAAGTTGAAATCCAAAAGTCCTTACTAGGGCAAAACCCCCATTGAAGTCAGGGTGGCTTTTGGTTGGGTAAGAGGGATTTGGCCCATTATACTTGCAGACAGCTGCCTAGATTGTGTGGGTCTGGACAAGATGCTAGTTCTAAAAATCTGCTTTCAAATATAGCAGTGCATTACACAAACAAATACACAAATTTTATGTGAGGTCATTTGTGTTTTTTTTAAAAAAAAAAAAAAACATTTTTGTGTGTCTTAAAGCAGATTTTAATTAAACAACCTGCTGAAACACAGTAGCTTTTGGTTGTTGCAATTTGATGGGGAACAAAAAAATTAGCCGTGTACTGCTCATTGCAATGTTAGAAAATAAAGCACAGGAGGCAATGAAAAACGACCAGTCATTCCTTTTCTCCCAGCTGATACATATCTTATTTATTCTTCCTTGTAATGTGTGAATGCTGTGCCATGCCCTATTTTGTCTTCCACCTCAATTAAAATGTAAATTTCTGCGGCCCATCTCTAATTCCAAACTGCTCCAGGCTGGGGAATTTAAACTGCTCTTAATAAAACCAACTACAGATGCTGCAATAAGATTCCTTTCAGACTGTTTGAAATCTATATTTTTAATGGTATTCTCTGTGTTACACAGTTATGTCATTGCTATGAACTTTCCCATAAAAGCAGTATCTGAAGAACTATGCATTGTAGATAAGCACTGGCAGAACTCCATACAAACATGCACACACCACTCCTTCAACAATTACTTATGGCAATTGCTCCTTTTTATACCTATAAAAGTCATAATGAAATTAACACACTTAGGGTTGTGCTCTGCATCGTCAACGTTCTCAAAACCTTTTCACAAGCCAGGATCTATAACTAATCTTTACCAAATTAAGTTTTCAATCAGTAATTAACACTCCTGCATTGGCAGGGAAATGGACTCTAACTTTATCCTTTTCTTTCCCTTCTTCTCTGAGTTCTATGATGCTGAGCTAATGACTCAGAAGGTAAATGTCACTGTCACATTTAGAAGTATGTTATGTGAAGCAGTCCTGATGGGTGTATTTTTAATTATGGAGGCTTAAAGGAAATCTACTCAGCTAACTCCAGGAAGGGCTGAAATACAAAGTGAGGATTCAGAATTAACTCCTGTCCACCATACTGCTGTCAGTAAATTCTTGTGTGGACAAATCTTGACTCTTCCCCTCCCCCCACTTTTGCTGGCACACAAGAAACAGAGAAAATACCAAGTTCTCCTGTGCAGGAGGAGAAGGCCATGAACAAGAGATGCAGTGGTCTCCAAAACTCCTGCATACCAAAGAATAGGGCACTCTGTAGTAATAGAGTCCCAAGGTGAGGATTAGAATCCACCCATACACAGGATGGGGAACTGACTACATGGATGTACTGCACAAAATTCCACTACAGTCCAAGAAGGCTCTGGTAACTGAACTAATTTACCACACAAACTTACACATAATAATAACCCATGCACCGTGCTCCACATTTCAAAGCTCTATATAACACATGGCAGTTGTAGTGAGCGTGGAGCACCAACACTGGTATTCCACAACCTGCCAACACTTTGGAGAGGGGGCTTTTCATCCCCACAATCCCTGACCAGTTGCATAAAAATATCTAAATGAGTATTTGTGGGTCTTGACGTACATCGTGAAATGTAAATGTCTCTCCTCTCACTTCCTCTTTCATTCCCCTTAAAAAAAAAACAGATTATTTGTATGACGCTCTGACAGTTCACATCAGCTTTGCTATAAAAAGGAGTATACTTTTGCAATCCTTTAACTGAATGTTTGAGTGTCCAACACACTGTGACCATTCGGCACTGTCAACCTTCCCTACTGGCCTAATTCATAGACAGTCTGTGAAACAATCATTACATTTGATCACTCTAATGCCTCTTCAAATGTATATTTGTCATCTTCTTTCCATTCCATTAACATTTTGTATGCATTAGCTCCAGTGGATCTCATGCCACTGAATTCTACCAAGGACAGGTCTGAGGGCTTGAGAAGTCTTTGGAAGATCTCTGCAGAGTACAGCTGACCTTACAGCATCTACAGATTTTTGGAAGTTTTAAGAAAAGGGAATGGGAAATGTCTGTGTTACAAATATTTATTCATTTCTGCTTTGAATTTGCTTTCACCTACTGTTCTGACAATATCTCAGCATGGAGAGAACAAAACCAATCAACCAATTCTGTAAGGCACTATGCACGGTCATCTCCAAGTCAAGAAAATCAGGCCACTTTGATTTAGGTGCCTATTGCCAAAATTTAGACATCCAAGTTTAAATATTAAACTCAATGTCCACAGTGTTACACCACAGTCCATTCATAGAGTTTGCTTCCAATTTATTAGTGAGTCACCTAGACCCCAAAGTGAGTTAATGGAAGAGGCTGCTTTAGAAGCCAGGAGTTCCCATCTTCTATTCCCATGTTTAGCCCACTAGACCAAAGTAGTTTGCAAAGGTCCAGTATTTATAGCATAACAGATAAAAATTATATTATAAAAATATAAAATTATAAAAAGATTATAAAAATAGCCACTTAAAAACATGATGCATATGGTGTGGCTGACAAAACCCTTGCTGATCTTCCAACCAGAGACACCATGGCAACCGCAGTGGAGATCTTGGTGCCAGTTGGAAACGGAGTGCACAAGTGCAGTGCAGGGTCTGTTGGCTGCTCATTAGAGGGAGAAAGAAACATTAAGTGGACTGGGCTCTTCTCAGAGTTTTCAGGGCTAAAGGAGGAAATGACACTAAGTAGCTGAAAAAAGAAAGAAGAAAAGTCAATGTGAAGGGGCAGGTATAGACAGAAGGCATGTTCCCACCCCCCTTGAGTTTGTCATTGAGCATGGGGATGACTGGGTTCAAACTAATTAAAATGAAAAACACATGACGCAATCATGCAAGGAAAGGCAGAGTAAAGAGATTTATAGATACAAGAAGCACCACACATGCATTGGAAGAGGATCAATGCAATGGTGTAGATGGAAAGAATTGTCAGAGGAGCCCATCAACCCACTGCTACTTCCTCTGAAATCACACAACTAGAAAAGTGTCCTATTACTTCATTTTAGCAGACAAGTTTGGAAATCATGGTTGGGATTGTAGTTTTGCTGGACACTAAAGCAGCCACCTTTAAAAAAAAATTGAATTCTCAAGCCGAGGCATATTGATCCCTCTTCTTGACCTGACAAAGCATACCCCGTTCCCACAGTAAAGCCAAAAAATCTGTGTAATTCATTAAATGTTTCAGGAAAGACAATTGTAATAAGGAGCCAGAAGCAAGCAGTTAGATACCACTAAACCCCACCTGCACACAAAAAGAGAAGATCAACAAGGCACCCAAGATGACAACTGTGTAATTATACACAGGGCTTCATGGACACTGAGAAACAATGAGATCAAAATGAGGCAGGAACTCCTCATAGAAACATTAATTTATTTAATCACCATAGAACAGCCTTCATTCTTGCTCTCTCCCTCCACATACAAACACACACATTTGTGGATCATAGTTGAACATACTCATTGACATGAAATCTATACTATTTATAGGGACTGTAGAAATGTGTTATCTCAAATGACACTGTAAAATCAAACTGAAAAACTCACAAACATTTAAAGCTGAAATAATTAAAACCATTTATAAGTTACCACACAGTAGTGTCTGAGATACCAAAGTTTCCCCTGTAATTGGAACAGGAGATATCCATTGGTAAGTGTGTAGTAACTGTAGGCCAACATTGAGTTTTTAATAGTAATCAGTGAATTTTATTTTTAAGGAGATGTATGAAAGGGGCTTCATGTACCATCCAAGGGGAACATATAGCAGACAGATTAGCTGAGAATATTTAATGACAGAAGAGGACCGACAACATGGAATTCTAAACAGAGAGGGACTGCTTTGCTTCTCTGGAAGTTGAACTAGTCTTACTCAATTCCAAAATATACAGTCCTGAACCTTTCATTGTTAGTGTAACTACTGTTAAGCTCATACACCACATTTAATCAATTCACTCCTACTGAAGTCAAAGACAAGGACTTAAGCAAATGCTTAAACTCTTTGCTGAATCCAGGCCAGGGTTAATTATCACCAGCTTCTATAAAAAGCCATTTAAAACTCCAGTTCCGTAGTCCATATGTGTCACCCTATATTTGCAGTCAATCATCATAGGAAAACTGAAATAGAACAAAGGGCAGAGATTTGTGGATCAACATTTTCAGTTATTCTTTTTTAAATGTATACAGCAACATAGTGAGGTGGGTGTTTTGAATGCATTTGTGTTTCCATTGAGTTCATCAATGTGATATCTGAGCATCTGACAAAATTTAATGAATTAATCCTCATAACACCCCTGTGGAGACAAGGAAATGTTACTCTTCCCAATGTGTAGGTGAAGATACAGAAGGCTAGATTCTCAGGTGGTATAAAACCCCAGGGTAGCTTTGCTGTATTCAATCAAGCTGCACTGATTTACAGCAGGCGATAATTTGGCACACAGAAATTAAGTCTCTTCACAGAAATCTACAGTAGAGCCAGGTATGGGAATTTTGAGTCCCAGTTTTGTGCCTTAACCGCAAGATCATCACTCTTTGAAAATGCATGTTCTTTTTCTCCCAAGACACTTATGGCAAAGGAGCCATTTGTGCATTTCATGTCAATATGGAACTTTTTAATCATTTTCATAGTTTTTATTTGCATGCCACCTGCTATAAATATAAGTACTGTTGCTACTGTTGCCCTATCACTAGCTCTTTCCTGGGCTAATGCCAAGAAAAACAACAACAAAGAACTATTGCCAGCCCAGTCGTGCCAGCAGCAAGCTACACTGCCAACTGGGAAACCTGATTTCCACTGGGGATTCAGGCTCTGAAATGCCAAACCAGAGAAAATAGAGCTCATAATTGAGGTGGTACTTTCAGCTCCCATCCATTGGAATAAGGAGCATCTGTAGATCTCCTGGTGCCCCTTCCCAACCATTCCAGAAAGTATTATTAGCAACAAATTTGGAAGGAAATATTCATCTGCATTCTCAGTCAAGGAAAAGGTACATTAGACATCACCAGCATTCTGTATGTATAAATTAAGAGAGGAAATAAAACAAAAGCAATACATAAATCAGGTTCTCAATCAATCTCAGATTGAGAGAGAATTTGTTGAGCATGAATTCACACAATATTTTTCCATGAAAATAATCTCAACAGTCAAGATGGACCTTTTGAAACATGGGCATCAAAAATCCCAAGTATTTTATTTAAAAATGAGTTGTGGGGCTGGTGTTAATAGATCCTTCTACTGCTGAATTTCTCTTGAATTTTGTTCAGCCCTTGAATCACAGTTTGACATTTTTAAATAGATACATGAAATGGTCTTGTCAGTAGCTTATCGCTTTTGAACAACTGTCTTGGTAGTCAAACCAGAGCTAAACTGCTTCAAAACATGGGGCAATGAAGGAACAGATTGAGTTTATAAAGACACTCTAAAATTTATAAGAGGAACCAAACTTTTAATTGTTTTGGGGGGGGGGAGGGGAGAGCATGGGCATTCGCATTTGCCACTTTGGCCAGCGGTGAAATTTCAACACTGTAATGTGTTTATTTAAAAACAAATTATCCTCAAAGGGCAACAAAATGGCAAATATTTCATCCATAAAAACAATTTGTGGTTTCCAGCCTCCTGCCCCTGCACACACTATTGATATGCAACAATAAAAAAGTTAAACATATTGTGAAAGCAGAAAAAACACAAGCTTTTACCCAAGCGGTGAGGACATTTCTCACAGGTCTATTTGCTTTCCAAGCGTTCATCTTTAATCTGTTTCAGTTTGATTGTGACACCACAAGATTTTGAACTTAAGTTTCTTCAAGTTATTGATTTTCATTCCTGAAATTCAGTGATTTATTCCCAGTCACTACTAGTTAGGTCAATATATTGGGGAACCAAAATCCATATTCTATGGACCTTAAAATAAGAGAAAAATTGATAAACATGACTTCTCAAACGGGTTTTTATTAAGTCTGTTCATGCAACACAGGGTGGATAACTTCTGTAAAATTTATGAACCAAGACCACATTCCTAAGAACATGCAGCAACTTCAAAAAGATGCCTGTGAGCATACTCTATGTTTGCCTCATAAATGACTAGCGTTTCCAACATATCTGATCAAGGACAATCTACTGCAATCTTTAGGTCTCTTCTCTTTGTGTCTTTTTGGAAACCTTTAAGCTTCTTTTCAAATCTTTTAATGTTGCCAAACCTACTGCATCTTTTGGCTTGTAAACTGTTTGAAGCTCTTTCAGACTTTTTTTGTTGCTGTGTGTTTATACACTAATTAACACAATGGGGTTCTGTCCTAGGAAGTTTTCATCTCAGAAGTTTTCCTAAGTCTCTACAATTTAATTAGTTAATTGAGATAATTAGTGAAATTTGTGAACACCTGCAATAGATAAGTTATTATATTGTCTACTGGCTCAGCATAATCCTCATTAAGAATAGCCTTTTGTCACAATTTTCTATGACATGACTAATTTCACAGCCTCGGGAACATTTTCTCATGATGTCGTCCCAACTTCTTGTCACTGTCTCCAGTTTAAAAAAGAAAAGTGCTGCATGTGTCCAGGGAAATAACTTGAGGTGGGACAATCAGAAAACCCTCTCTCTCTGAAGGGGAAAAACAAACAGACCATGATACAACAATACTAGCTGGATGAATGTCATCCACTGTGACAACTTCCACCAAGTAGGTCT
This sequence comes from Terrapene triunguis, assembly GCF_002925995.2. NCBI lineage: Eukaryota > Metazoa > Chordata > Testudines > Emydidae > Terrapene > Terrapene triunguis. Next base: position 11,475,719 of record NW_020664420.1, on the reverse strand, counting down.
TTTCAGTTAAAAACACCTCCCTATGGATCTGAAGAAGGGTATTCCCCTACACACACACACACACACACACACACATACACCTCCCTGTTTTGTTTGTCTGGTTAAATTTAATCCTACAAACACCTTTTCAATGCAAGCCCAGTGGTCACTGTCAATCTTATTTGATTATTTACAGGCTGTTGCTTCCCTAAATGGCATGCTGAGATGGGGCAGCCTTCTGAAAATCAATCGTAAAGTTCTCTGAGACATCTTCAGACAAGCAATATATGGGACCCAGTCTCTCTCTGAAGTGTGACTGAGAAATGTTTCTGCTCTGCCTTGCACAATCTAGTTTCTCTTTGTTGGGGAACTCATGAAAGAAGAAGTCAGCTCCACTCAACAAGATGTGCAAGAGTTTAATCTGCCTCTCAATGCAATGAGTTGTTGACTTCATCAGTTATATACTGGAGTCATCAGACTTCTCTCTCCTGCCTGGGTTAGGTATCCTTTTACTTCTGATTTACTGAGTACAGTCTCATTTTAGTAAATTATACTTACATCTTTCCACACAGTGAGTTCTGCAAAATCAAAATCTGGAAAGGGAAAGACAAAGTTTCCTTCCTGAATTACTTTGTTCACCTCTTGAAATGTTATTCACAAATATCAATTTCAACAGGCGCTTGTTTTCCATAGCTTTCCATTGTAGCAGGAGCCAGATGATCATACAACCTTCATTCCAAAAGCCATGGGAAGCTTGTTTTCCAGCAATGCATTATTCAGAAAGAGAGACCAATCAACATATAGTCAGGTTTGAGGCACCTTGATACCAAACATGAAAGCACTCCAGGCAGTTTAATACTATTATGAGCGAGGCAGCTGTCTTTTGGCTGTATCTCTCTTCTATATTTCTTTTTTCTTCCTCTCCTTTCCCCCATTTTAGTGTTTTAAGAAATGTAGGTCTGGAAGGAATCTCAAGAGGTCACCTAGTCCACTCCCTTGCACTAAGGCACAATTAAGTATAGCTACACCATCCCCAGCAAACATTTGTTTAATTTATTCTTACAGGTTCACAATGAAGAGGATTACAGTCTTCCTAGGTAACATATTCCAGTGCCTTATCTATCTTTATAGTTAGGAAAAACTTTCTAATATCAAACCTAAATCTCTCTTGCTGCAAACTAAGCCAAACATTTCTTATCCTACCCTCAGTGGCCATGGAGAACAATTGATCATCTTCCTCTTTATAACAACAACTTTTTTACACATTTGAAGACTGTTATGTCCCCTCTCAGCCTTCTCTTCTCAAGATTAAACATACCCAGTTTGTCAACCTTCTTTAGAGGTCATGTTTTCTAAACTTTTTATTTTTGTTGCTCTCCTTTAGACTCTCTAATTTGTCCATATCTTTTTATAGTGTGGTTCCCAAAACTGGACATAGGACTCCAGCTGAGGCCCCACCAATGCTGAGCAGAACTGACCAAGTACCTCCTGTCTTGTGTCTTAAATTTAACACACCTGTTAATATACCCCAAAATGATATATGCCTTTTTTGAAACTGCATCACATTATTGACTCATTCAATTTGTAATCCACTATGACCTCCAGGTCATCATCTGCAGTATCACTGCCTAGTCAGGTATTCCCCATTTTTAAATGTGCATTTGATTTTTCCTTCCTAAGTATAGTTCTTTGGACTTATCTTTATTGAATTTAATTTTGTTGATTTCAGGCCAATTTGTCAAGGTCATTTTGAACTCTAATCGTGTTCTTCAAAGTGCTCGCAACCACTCCCAGCCTGGTACCAAGTATCAGAGGGGAGCTGTGTTAGTCTGTATCCACAAATCAACGAGGAGTTCAGTGGCACCTTAAAGACTAACAGGTTTATTTGGACATAAGCTTTTGTGGGTAAAAAACCCACTTCTTCAGATGCATGGATCTGAAGAAGTGGGTTTTTTACCCACAAAAGCTTATGCCCAAATAAACCTGCTAGTCTTTAAGGTGCCACTGGACTCCTCCCAGCTTGGTGTCATCTGCAAATTTTATAATTATACTGTCCACTCCAAGTCATTTTGAATATATTGAATAGCACCTGATCCAGGACAAACCCCTGCAGGACCCCACTTGCTAAGTCCTTTTTTGACAGCAAACCAAAAATAACTACTCTACACCTTCTCTATACCACATCACATTCAAAGGCAACACTGGCTTTCATATTCAAAGTAGTATTTCTCCTTACTTTATTAAGGCAATGCAGACAGTAGTATACATTCCTGTAGGTCATAAAGTATTTTCAATTACAGAGGAAAAATGTGAAATCTTTCTCTACCTGATATAATCTATAAGGTGCTGATCACTCAGAGCATTTTAAAGATAATTGGCATTCTGCAAGGCCATCTGAGTTCTTTGGTTGTTTGGGGGAAACCGTATAACAGCAGGGTAGTAGATAGAGATGAAATGAGGTCCTGGCTTCTACTGTGATTTCTCTGATTTGACTGTGGTTGGATTTTGTTTAAGGTAGGGCTTCTGAGAATAGTATTATTTGTGTGTGTGCTTAAGCAATTACAGGGCTCCCAGAATCTTTGTGTGTGCACCTCCTTTTTATCATTTTACAAATCCAAATACATGAAATGTTGTGCCCATTTACTAGGCCATCTGGACGCTCAAAATGTCTGTGCAGTTTTGCACCTAATTTGTGCACACAATTAAGATCATATAAGCAATTGTACCTAATTAGCCATCAGTTGTGTTGCACGATCGACCTTTATCTTTATATCTGTTCTCATATAATACATTTTAGATTTCACTCCATGCAGAAGACAAAGAAGATATTCACTTTGACAGATGGACATTCAAAGTCAGCTAGTTAGGGCTTCTGCTTGTTCGGGTTTGTTTTTTCCAATATTTGAGTTCTATGTAGATATTCAAAAATCAGGAGAGGAGGGGGTTGGGGCTCTTTCTTTGTATGAACTGTAATAAGTAATGTATATATTACATATATACACATTACTCTTGAGAGTAGTATATACTGCCTCACACATACCACTTGCAATGGCATTGCATGCTCTAGAATCTCTTACTTATGAATCAAGGGGAAAAAACGATACAACATTAAAAATACAAACACAATATTTGACAAATATCAACATTCTCCTTCTCATTGAAATACTTCCTGTTTCTCGAGGATGAAAATTTAAGACTTCAGTAAGCCTGTTTTAATTTTTTTTTTAGCTACTATAGCACATAGGGACTTACAACATATTTTCCCTCTGCCTTATTATACAAAACAGCTGCCCCGAGTACTAAACAAAGCAATAAAAAAAAGAAGCAATAGCACCAGGGCCTCATAAAAGCAGGACAGTCCTATTGGTATGGTAAGAGTCAAGCAATTCTGCATGCATGTCATTGTAGTACTAAATTTTAACATTACGCATCACAATCAGAGATGTATTGGCTATCACATACCCCATGCAACTGGTACTTCAGAGTTCTTTCCAAGGTATGAGATAGGGTGAAGAAAAAGATCTGTCAAACATTTCTACCCATTAGGCTTCACACAAAAGTGTGATAAAATTCCCCTCAGGAAAGTACAATAACTTTTGTAATTTGTTTTTATTACAAAAGCATTATTTTCTAGTAGTGTAATAAACAAACAAATAATTTGCGTAGCACTATAACTTAAGTATGATATTATAAAAGGTCAATTTTCTTTTTAAAATGTAAAGGTCTTGCTGATGAGCTTTAATTTTCTTTTAAAGCCTGGAGAATTTGAACCATCTCAAAAGGCAGAGAACGCAAAATAGTGTGGTGTCTGTATCAATTTTTCAAATTCAGTTTCTGAAAATTCTGACATCATATCTGGTTTCTAAAGATTTTCCTGAGAATTACTAGTGAAAGGGATACATTCTCCCGTCAGTTCTCCTAAAGTAAAAATGTAGTAATTCTATCAGCTTTGCTGGAGTCACTCCAGATTTATTCTGATGGAATCATGAGCAGAATTTGATCCAAAGTGTTCATTTCTTCTTGGGAATGAATTGAAACAACTTTGATTAGTGAATTGTGTAACAATTTTTGTGTGTAATAAACTCTAGGTCCAGTGTTCAGAATAGTGCAGAACTATTTAACAGCTCATTCATATAGAGGCATGTGTTCTGCTTAGAAATAAAAATGTTTCAAATAAAATGAGAACTGACTTGTGGAAGTCCTTTCTGTTTGTTTCCTGAGGCAACAAAACCATTTCAGTTAGTAGCAATGAAAAGCTGAGACCAACTGAGTACAGAGTTGTAAAGGCATTCCACAGCTCAATATGCCCTTAATTCAAAATATCAAAATATCTCAGAAACATATCTTCAAATGTAAAATAGGGCTGTCAAGCGATTAAAAATTTTTTTTAATCGCGCGATTAATCGCACTGTTAATAATAGAATACCATTTATTTAAATATTTGTGGATCTTTTCTACATTTTCAAATATATTGATTTCAATTACAACACAGAATACAAAGTGTACAGAGATCCCTTATTTATTTTTGATTACAAGTATTTGCACTGTAAAAAAAAACAAAAGAAATAATATTTTTCAATTCACCTAATACAAGTACTGTAGTGCAATCTCTTTATCATGAAAGTTGAACTTCCAAATGTAGAATTATCTACAAAAAACCTGCATTCAAAAATAAAACAATTTAAAATTTTAGAGCCTGCAAGTCCACTCAGTCCTACTTCTTGTTCAGCCAATCACTCAGACAAACAAGTTTGTTTGCATTTGCAGAATATAACGCTGACTGCTTCTTGTTTACAAAATCACCTGAAAGTGAGAACAGGCATTCTCATAGCACTGTTGTAGCCGGCGTCAAAATATATGTACTTGCCAGATGTGCTAAAGATTCATATGTCCCTTCATGTTTCAACCACCATTCCAGGGGACATGCGTCTATGCTGATGATGGGTTCTGCTCAATAACAGTCAAAAAGCAGTGTGGACCGACGCATGCCAAGCAGCCCACCATGTTGAAGGCAAGAGGGAGGAGAAGGGGGAAGCAGAGGGAGCACATGGATCAGTTCTGTAGTTGGTCCTGGAGGTGATCTCATCTCACCCCACCCTGAGGACGTCTCCTCTGCTCCCAGCCCCATAGAAGCCACACCCCAGCTGGCAAAGAAAGCATTTGTGTTGCTTTTGGTTTCAGGAACTGACACCCACTATTTCAGTGAGAGAGCACTAGCCAAGTACAGCACCTAGCCTGTAACATTTTAACCCATGTTCCCCCGGTGCTAGATGATTAATATCATGAACTGAAGAAGTATTGAAAATATTGCTGCGAGTGGTGGGATCAGTGTGTATGCACAGGAATGGTGGACAGCAATTTACCCAAGTGGACAAGTACAATCCAGTGCAGTTAACACTGCCCTGATTGAATATCCTTCTATTCCCACTGGCTGAACTATTCCTTCTTTCCTTTTTTTTTTTATTTTTTTTATTATGAATGCAGATGCAGCACATTCAACAGTCTGCTGCCCCACATAAAGAAGATATATAGCCAAAGAGATGTTCAGAATTGTATTCAATGATGCATTTGAAGATAATGTGGCGCAGCAAAGATACAATGCAGACTTAACTACAAACACTGAATAACTATAGTTTCTGCTCTAAACCAGATCTACCAGCACCAGTGACAGATGTAATATTGTGTATGCTTTAGGAAGAAGGAGAGAGAAAACAGTGATTTAGGAAAAAGGGGCAAAAGGCAACCGAGTGGAAGATTTTGGTCTCCACTGAAGGAGAACTTTATTCTTTTAACCATGATAGCCCTTCCCCAAATGTTATACTATAGTATGTATTTAGGAGTATTAAGAATTTTATATGTGATCTCTTGGATATAAAGGTTCAGTTGCTGTCCTTACTCAGGCAAAACGTCCACGGATTTCAATGGGAGGTCTGATTGCGTATGGCAAGCAGGATTTGACCCGAAGCGTATGGATGATCTATTGAAGATGTTCTCCTTGGAATACTCTTATTTTCTACAGTCACAAAAGTCAGTCACGCCACCGTTCTGTAGCCATTCTATTCACTAGGAGTCACAGGAAATTAGACATCACTTGCTAAACAGGCCACAATTCAAATTGTGCCAAGCCAGCTAAATTCCTAGGTCCAGTTAATAATTCTCAATTGGTAGCATGGGAGCCACAAAACAGTAAGATTTGATAAGATGACTAATCAGTCAGAATGTGAAAGCTCTTAAATGGAGAACTCTGGGTAAATGAAATAGTGCTTATGAAAATGAAAAGGAAGAATGAAAAAAGACTTGAGTCTGCACCAGTAATAACCCACAAGTCTCCTGTTGGAAATTGTTTTTCTAAGTAGAAACCATATTAGCATATTGCAGGAATTTCTTTGGAAAAAAATTAGTGACATGCCACTGACTAAATATAGCATCGATAACATATTAAGGTTCAAACTGAGATGTTTTATATACAGATGCTCAAGTCAAGATCCCCCCACCAAGTGTGAATTTTAGTGTTTCTAAAAGGTGCCAGATTAAGTCTTCTATACACAATATACACAGCAACAGTGACTTCCTCATGGTATCCCACAAACCATCGTATAAAGAGACAATCTGAAAGGGTAGTTCAGTCTCCATGTGAATTCAGTTCTTGGCATTTCTGCTTACATTGCTGAAACAAAAGGAGATCAATGCCAATTGTGGTCGTGAATTTTTGTAATGCAGACTTCTGTCCTCTGCAAAACCACAAAAATCATTTCACGTATGGGCACCTGACACCATAGTTAGTAATAATGTTTATTTTCCACTAACCCACTTAATTTTTTAACTAAGGGAGATCATAGCTGAAAGTGAAAGATTAAAGATGAATGGTTCTATTTCTAATTGTATGAGCCATTCACTCTCTTCTCTCTATTACTGCTAAAGCCACTTGATTTTTGTTTTAGGAAGACTTCTCATGGATTATACTCTAAAAAAAAATTCCAACTCTCTTGTTGTGAGGATGCTACATCTCTTCATTTTCCAGCTGACATCCACAATTCTTAATATTGTTGATACTAGAGTTGGATAAAAAAATCCCATTTTATCTCTGTGAAGAATTTCTAAATTATTTTGTTCAATTTTTTTGCAGAACATTTTGATTTTTTGATGAAAATATTTGAAAGGAAAAACACGCGTATTTAATTTCTATTGATATGTTTGGTTCCCTTTGAATTTTCATTTCATTTTGTTTTTTGAAAGCCAAAATTAAACAAATGTGTCATTTTGAAGCCTAAAAGGTCATTCTGTTTCATTTTGAATTCTCTATTGTGAAAAAAAATAAAAATGTTTACCTAAATCAAATGTTTTGTGAAACACTTTAATTTTGATGAAACTACAGTTTTCATTGAAAAAAAATCAAGTAGAACCACTTCAAATAGCTCTAAGCTGATACCAAATAATAACTGGAAAACATAGAGAATTTCAGGCTGTATTCCAACATAGTATTACTGAGTTATAGCATGCCATGAGGAATTTACACATTAATGAGAGATAAGAATTTCTCCATCTCGTTTCCATCTTCTAAATCCATTCATAAATATGTATTGGAAGATCAAGCAAAAATTTGCCATATTAATTCAGAGGTCAGGGCAACTTTGTATGATATGATTAATTTATTTACTAAATAGAACAAAATAATTTGCCTTCATATACACCTCTACCCCAATATAACGTGGCCCGATATAACACGAATTCAGATATAGCGAGGTAAAGCAGCGCTCCGTGGGAGGCAGGGCTGCGCACTCCGGCGGATCAAAGCAAGTTCGATATAACGCGGTTTCACCTATAATGTGGTAAGATTTTTTGGCTCCTGAGGACAGCGTTATATCGGGGTAGAGGTGTATATGAAACTCTTGTGCACACTGTGCTGTGTTTTGTAGAGTTTACACAGGCTACAGAAAGTCAAAAGAAGATTTGTATCTTTTCCTCCCCCACAAAAAATACCCCACACTCTTTGCATTGGGTACCATCTTTATGAAGCACAATACTGAATTAGATTTTTCATCCAGCATTCACATTTTAAAAAATTCCCTTTGGTCCTCAGAGGCATGAGGAGAGGACAAGTTCCCCCTGTTAAACACTTGTTAATGAGTTTCTGGTCAGGGATTGTTTAAACCGTGAATTATCAGGAATATGCTCTTCATTTTAAGAGAAGTTGTATAAAATTGTGCTGGAGTATACTGCAGAAGCTGTAACACACTCACATAGGAAAGAACTGCTGCACTGAAGAATAGACCACATTTGTATGGAACATTTCAGATTTACTCCTCTATCTAAAGGGGTCATTTTTCTTTTCTGTCTCTTTCTACAGACATTATTTATGGGAAATTAGAAAATGACAGAGAAAAATGGTTTGTGATAAACTATCTTTTTTTGAGTGGTTGTGGGGGAGAGAAGGGGGGAGAAAGCTTTTAAATCTGCAGTTTTTGCTACTGGACTGAATTAAAGAACAACTTCTGGTCTTCACATCCATTTCCATGTGGTGCTTAATGCATATGTGCTGAGATAAGCTACTTGCGATAAGTCTCTATATTGGGAAGAAACATGGGGAGTGAGGTAGATCCAAAAGGCAACCAATCTTAATATTCCTGCTTGGAGATTCCTGCCATTAAAAAAGCAGATTTCAAAAGATATTTTTATAGCTCACCCAAAATCTGTGAATTGTGCAACATTTCTCGGAAAGCACCAATTCCAAGAGTTTAATTCCAAGCTTCTATTACACAACCAGAGAGGAATTTCAGCCAGTCACATTACAAGAATCTAACATTAATCCCTCCAGGGCCGGCTCTACCGTTTTTGCCGCCCCAAGCAAAAAAAAAAGAAAGAAAGAAAAAAATGCTGCTCGGACTGTGCTGCCCCAAGAATGGACGGAAGCCACCCCTTAGCACGTGCTACCCCAGGCACATGCTTCCTCCACTGCTGCCTGGAGCCAGCCCTGAATCCCTCACAAACAGCACTAAAATCCCCAGAGACAGGTCTCATACCTTGAGCGGATAGATAGCTTAGTGGTTAGGGTGCTCGTCTCACAGAGGTGTTGTAAGCAGGGCTGCCGAGAGCAGGTTCAGGCCCCAGTGGGGGAAAAAAAAATTTCAGGCCCCCAAGCAAGGGCCGACGAGAGGGGGGGGGGAGCCGGGCCCCCTTCCGGACTGCCAGGCCCCGGTAATTTGTCCCGGCTTCTCCCCCCCCACATTGGCCCTGGTTGTAAGGACAAATTCTTGAATTTCAGGCTGGTAGCAAAAACTGCAGATTTAAAAGCTTTCCCCCACCATTAAAAAAAAAAAAAAAAAAAAAAACGAAAAAAAGAAAGGAGCCAAAACCACTTAAAAAAAAAAAATAAAAAATTAAAAAGAATTACCAAAAAAAAAAAAAAAAAAAAAAAAAAAAAGTTTGAAAATGATTAGCTACCCATTCAGTTTAAAGTATATATTTACCAATTGCTAGTGTGCTGGCATAAACAGATGACTGAGAAAAGCTGCCACACTGCAAATTATTGTGAATTAAAGACTCTGGCAGTGAGACAAATAATATATTTGTAAGAGTGTTAAAAATTAACACGGATTGAACAAAGATGAATCCCAGCCTCATGAACCAATAAATTCAAAAGCCATTTGAAAAATATTTTAAACTCTAATTCTAAAGGTACTGTATGCAGTTCAACAACACTTCACAATCTAGTTTAATTACATGTAATACTTTGCTTTGTGAATATCAAAAACGTATGCACTATCAATATACATACTTTTCAAATTCAGTTTTTCTAGATAATGGCCAAAATAGATACTTCAATTCACTCCCATACTAAGTCACTCAAGTAGCAGTCTCAAAGATTGACTATTTTTGAAGCAGATATATATATATATATATATATATATATATACCTAAATTAGTAAAATGTTCCCCTGTAACAACTAATGACCTATAGATTTGCGGACTTTAACCACATTCAGGAAACCCTCACCAAAAGAGAAGCTGCATGCTGCAAAAATAATCAGGGATTTGACCACCGAAGTCATTGAAGAACCCAAGTTTATTTTCAGAAAAATTGACTTTTTGCTCCAACTTTACTAACAACATTTATAGTTTTGTGAAACTCATTAGACAACCCCAAATCACACGAGTTTCTTTACAAATTTGATTCCTAGCCCAATCTCATCACAAACTTTGCAAACAAACGTGAGCTAATTTAATTTCACAACAAAACCAGCGAATTGAGACAGTTTTGACAAGTTTGCTTTGAGTTCATTTGAATCCAAAGTTCAAAGTGAGCAAATCCACACAAACTGTGAACAAAGAGTTTTTCCTTGCATTGCTGTGCTTAATCTCTTAAATTGCAAATATGAGAAGATATCTAACTTGACTGCTTCTAAAATACAATAATAAATATATGGGATGAAACAAAGGAAATTAACCATTAGCTCTGAAACTATTATGAGAAAAATAAGGGTTACTTTGGTGGCAGTGACATTAGGATCCTTTGGGTTTGGGGGAGGTTGTTTTTGTTTTCATTAAACCGGATGAAAGAAAGTCCAACAAACTTCCTTGTCAAGTTGGCCAATAGGCAGCTATTACAGGCCATGAAAAAATGCTTTTACTAAAATTCATGAGCTCAGTATTGCATTCTCTAGAGTTCAAAGTATGCTGTGCATACTTGGGGTGGGTGGAACTCACAGAACTCTGAAGCAAACATTAATGTTGGAACAATCAGAGAGGTTCATAGACCTTTTAGGCACATTGTATGCGGGGAAATGCAGGGAGGGAAAAAGAGCAGCAGTGAAAAGAGCAGTGAAAAAGAGAGAGGGTTTGGTCAGATGGAAAACAAGTCAGAGAACAGATCCATCAGTATCCTCTGTCTATGGAAAAACGGAGGGATTGGTTTGGACTCAGCTGGATGACAGGGAGGAGGGGATAGATATGGGGTTAGATAGGGTTAGCAGTTAGAGCAATGAAGTGAACTAAAGTAAAAAGAACAGATGGACTTTGTGGTTATGGGGAGAGGGCTTTTCAAAACCTGAACCAAGATTCACTCTTGGTTAGAGGGATGGTTGAAGGCGCTGAAAGGTTCTTCTTGTGTACAAGCTTGTATGTCTATCCATAGTTTATAGAGTTTGCAGTGTGATTCTTTAAAAAAAAGCTATCAAACAACCCAACTATGGGAGATGCATACATTATTGCAGGAACACTGATAGTAAATAGGAACATGAAAACCATAAAGTGTATATTGTCAGCACAAAACATACTGCATTTCTGGGACTGTGTACTCTTTTTTCTGGATATTTTAGAATGTTTAGACCTCATAAATATTTGCATAATGTATCTTTTTTTTTCCCAAATGGCTCCTTTACAGAAATGTATCTTGTCGCAAAAAATTTAGAAATAATCTTCTGTTACTTCCCACCACTTTATCAAGACTATTTCCTCTCCCACTAAAAAAAAATGTATATATATAGTTCATTAAAAATTGCTCCACTCATTCTTCTCATCCGTTCAACGAAACCATCAGTGTAAAAATGATAATATTGCCCAGGGGGGAACCTTACGGCTGAAGGTTAAGATAACAGGAAGCTGCATGTGACTTTCCCTTCTATAGCCTAGCTAAAGTTCAGCGAGAGTAAGCATGCTGCAGTCTGCTGATGCCTTATTCTCTGTTCTAGCTGGAGCTTCTGACTAGTCTGCTAGTTTTCTCACTAGGCATAAACAGCAGCTCTCTCCTTTATATGAGAAAAAGATACCTCATGATTTCTTCTTATAAATAAAAGGTGGTTAAAACACTCCTGGTTAAGTCTAATTGGCCGACTAATTGGTTTAATTAGATAAATTGAAATAAAACGTTCACAAATCCCATGCCAGGCTTAACTAATATGCTTATAATAGACTTAAAAGGGAACCAGAAAGTAAATCCTAATTATATTGGTCTTTCCCAGCTACATACAACTAAAGTTATTTGGAGCATTCTAAAATGCTGCATATTTAAACATTGGTTTCTGACTGATCACACTTGTGCTTTTTTTTTTTTTTTAATTCAGTCAAACTCTCACTTCGCTTTGGGATTGTTTTGAGCACTACGTAGATGCTACAGGGTAGAAATCCCGTGCCCATGTAATAAAAACCAGTACCATAACTGGCACTAATTTGACAATATTAAAGCATGTACTGCTACTGCTTGTGCCGTGGACTAGAAGATGACCTCCTGAGGTCCCTTTCAACCCTGATATTCTATTATTCTATGAATCTATGATGGAGAATTTCAGGGACTCTAGCAGCTTTCACAGCTTACACAGACCACCCTTGCAAGGAATTTATACTGTAATATGTAATTATGGAAAAAGTCAAAGCAAGGATGGGTTACTGCTGACTGTATAATTATCATATATTTAAATACATTTACTAGGAAGATTTTTAGTTTACTTTCCAGCTTCGACTTTAGGTGGGAGAAAAAAGTAGTGCACCTCATCCAAAAATCCACATTTATTTAGCAATCATTTGAGATTCACGTAGATTTACTTATGCAGTTTATATGAACAATGATGTATCCATCACATAGATATAATTCAGTATTCCCCTCAGGCATATCTGAAATGTGTGCCTGAGCAAATAAATAAATACAGCAACCTTTTAGGAAGCCTTTGCTATTCTCCATACAACATATTTTAGTTAACCTCACCTGAACCATTTGTTCCAACACCTTTGAAAATCTGTCTGTCACAAATGGAATACCCATACTGCACACGGATTGACTGTACACTGAATACAAGTAGTGTCTGACTTCCCCAATGGGCACTAGCAGATCACCACTATGGGAGCTGTAAATGACTTCAGTATCACTCTCTCCCAGCAAGTGGGGACTATGCTCAGTAAAGCTAACATGAGGCGTTTCTTCTCAGAATCTAAAAAACAAGGGATTGAAGGCTTCTGTGTGCATCATAATATGGATTGAGATGCAGTCATTGGGACAATTCTGACACTGGAAGTCTTCTATCTAGCCATCCATAGGGTGAATAACTGTTAGACAGCTAGCTACAATATGCAGTTAGAGGATATTATAGACCAGGGGTAGGCAACCTATGGCACGTGTGCCAAAGGCGGCACACGAGCTGATTTTCAGTGGCACTCACACCGCCAGGGTCCTGGCCACTGGTCCGGGGGGCTGTGCATTTTAATTTAATTTTAAATGAAGCTTCTTAAATATTTTAAAAACCTTATTTACTTTACATATGACAATAGTTTAGTTATATATTATAGACTTATAGAAAGAGACCTTCTATAAATGTTAAAATGTATTACTGGCATGCAAAACCTTAAATTAGAGCGAATAAATGAAGCCTCGTCACATCACTTCTGAAAGGTTGCTGACCCCTGTTATAGACTATACTCTGGAGCCTTTTTTCCTTCCCTTCTCCTCCGCCTTTTTTTCTTTTCTTTTTTTTTTTTAAATTGAAGGTTAGCAGCTGCACCAATTTGTGTTAAACGTGCTCATTTTATGTGGACTACTGTATAATCCATATCTGATTGAGTGGAGTTCACCATTCACTTCACTTAGGATCTACTAAAACCATTAATCAAGCTGAGGTTCAATCACTCTTGTCAGAGGTTGAATCAAACTGGAACTTTGAGGCAAAAGGGTAGAGACTGATCCAATGAACATTGTCAGGAATGTCAAGTTATAATAATGGAATATTCAGGCGTTCCACAAAATCTTTTAAGTGTCATGCTTCTCGTTTTCCTGTAGTCTATGAAACTGTACACACCAAATGTGGTGCTTTAGATGTTCCATTTCAGGGACAGAATTCCACTTTCTAAAGTTTTCCTCGACCAACAAAAAAAAACAACAATCAAACCCGATATATTATCAATTCAATTTTTTCAAATGATAATAATGAAACTAGACAACATTTTACAGATTTATAAATGTACCAGCCTAAGATATTTTTGTCAAGCTCTTTGCTTCCGAAAGTGCTCCTGAGTGCTTCAATAAATGTTCACCCAGAACTGTAGTGCAAAACACTTTGACAGAAACAAGAAACCACTTATCCCATTACGGTATATATTTATGCAGTCTTGAACTTATAGCTTAAAAGTTAAAAGATCATGTTCAGAAGCACTCAGCCACAAGCACTTTTGTCCATTCTGCTAAGTAACAAAACAAGATGGTGAAAATCCAACAGGAAATTTGAACATATTAAGGTCAAGGTATGAATCAGGAAAAAACTCCTACCAGAAAAATGAGACAGCTCATCCCAGGAAAGCTTTGGGCTGAAAGAGGCGTAGTTCTCTTAGGACTTCAGCAGTATAATCACTCCTGGTTTTGTTTGTTTTTTACAAGCTGTTTGGAGTGACTATGTGTGTGTGTGTGGCAGGGTGATCGGTCACTTTTACTCCACAAAACCAGTCAGCTCTATAGGGACAGTCCCCTTTCATTTTGTGTTTTCCTAGCTTGTCGTCTTCTATCTTTGGAATGTGCCTAGCACACCGGCGATGCTACCGCAAATAAATAAATAATATGTTAACATTCGTAATATATTAATGACAAGACAGTACTATGACACGGAGGTTTCTAGCTTTATTATCCAACAGTCACAGGAGAAGATGCTGGGTGATACAAGCCCAGCACATGCAATGCAATATTTAAGAGCCTTTCGCAGTGTACTTTTGAAATTACCCTTAAGGCTAGAACTCTCCGGAAGGTTCAGTACCCATAACTGGGGCCAGGTTTCAAGAAATCTCAGTGTCTGGGTTCTTTTGAAAAGCTAGCCCTTATTCAGGTGCCTCAGGGGGAATGAACTCCTTCTAAAAATTGGCCCCGATGTGGGTACTGAGCACTTGAAAATATGACCCTAAGCGCTTTTGAAAATCTGGTCCCATAACCTCCTGTGGGGGCGCTTGCTGTACTGGGAGCGTGGAATTCACTATAAGCAGAATAAAGATGTTTTCTTTCAAGATTTATTTATTTGTTGGGGGCTTATTTAGGGTTTTTGTTGTTGTTGTTTTTTTTGGTTATTCAGTGAATCAGTTTGGCAGCAGTTGATGCCAATATCTCTTACAAAAAGCAAAAAACAAAACAAACCAAACACACCCACTCTGCCAGTGTAAAATGAAAAGTAATTTCAATTTTCTTGAATGGGTCATTTTTAGGGGGGAGGGGGGATTACAACTATATTTAATGACCTTGCCTTTATGCAAAAATAAAAAATGTTACTTATTTCAGTTACTAACAGGGAACAGCAGCATAGATTTGGCAAGTACTGACTGGGATGTAGAGAGGTGTGTAGGGCACATACCCTATCATTCTGACGTGTCTTTATCAACTCACCTAAGTAGTGCTTCACCTTCTACACTGCTATATATATACCTATGCCGGGGTGCATGCAGAATATGTACTCTACACATTACCATAAGATTAGACATAGCCTAAATGACACTCCTTTCCTGTGGGTTAGGAGAAATTTTAAAGGGCTAGGAGTTTTCTAAGACACCTGTAGTGATTAATCTTCAGAACAATGAGATAGACAGACATTATTCTTCCTATATTACAGCTGGAGAAAGTTAGGCACTTAGGGTCAGAGTTGTCTTGATTTACATCTGCTGGGAATCTGCCACAGTATTGTTCAGGGACTGATCTCTGAGGCGTGATGAACTGACCATTCCGCTAATTTGCAGAGTCATTCAGAAAATGTAGTTCTTACCAGTCCACAGCCTTAAACACAAAATTATCCTTCCTCTTTTGAAGGACAATAGGTATTTATAGTTCCACTGATAAGGTCTTGCCAATAGTAATACACCATAAGAAAACGAAATTTGGTAATTTAGGCCCATTTCCTGTAATTTGCTGCACAAGCAGAGTCTGCTTTGCCCACATGCAATGAATTGCAAGATCCAGGCTCAAATCATGAAATTGTTTTCTTTTCTGACCTTTTGAAGAATAAAGAGAAGTGTGTTATAAATACCAGATTAATTACTGGAGGAAGAAAGAAAATTGGGGTGCCATTAAAATTGACGTTTTCTCCTGCACAATGTAGAATAGTGCTGGGAATGCCAAGAAGGCATAGAATCAACATACATAACACAGTGGTA
This sequence comes from Terrapene triunguis, assembly GCF_002925995.2. Taxonomy (NCBI): domain Eukaryota; kingdom Metazoa; phylum Chordata; order Testudines; family Emydidae; genus Terrapene; species Terrapene triunguis. The sequence continues at coordinate 11,459,636 of NW_020664420.1, read as the reverse complement.
ACAATTAGTTTTAATTTATTAGGTAGTTTGCTAACAACTATACTGTGTTCTATTAGAATTTATTACATTTTATTCTCTTTTACCATGGATGTCAGCACATGCTTTACATACTCATAACTATTCTGAGTCAGAAGCAGCAACAATAAAACTTACCAAAATCCATCATGCAGTCACAACCGTAAATTGGAGCAATGTAAAAGATCTTGGAGTTTAATTAATTGACATTTTGGCCTGATTTTCAAAAATGTGTGCTCAACTGCAAGCCCTGCATCTGAGAGCAGACAACCATTTGTATGGGCAAATTAGTTATGACACAGCATACAAACCAGTTTTGAAAATCAGTCTGAGTCAAGATGGTGTAGTTGCTAAGCAACAGCATTAAAAGAATGCATGATTTTTGTTTGTTTGTTTGTACGTTCCTCTCTCCTGTTGCTTATTTCTCAGTGGGGGGGGGGGGGAAGACAAATATTTAAATTGGAATTTAATAACTGTTTTTGCTTTTTAATTACACTACATTGAAAAATTAATGAATAATATTAGTACTTCTGAAGAATAAGAGATTCAATTAAAAGAGAGAATTGTACATCTGCATACACAGCCAGGGACATCAGGGTGGTCAGCATGAGTGGTAGACAGCAAATGAAGCTATGTGCCTGCCGTGTTCATATATGGCCCAATCCTGCCTCTGAAATAGTGGGGAAAGTCCACCTTGACTCCAGTGGTATCAGAATAAGGCCCTAAATTTTGACCCTCATGAGCCAAACATCAATGTAGTAACAAAAAAAAGTACAGTCTACAGCTTAGTTTTCCATCAGGGACATAAGGCATGGCCTTAAATATTAGAAGAAGGTAAAATTTTGAAGAAAGCTTAAGTAACTTAAGAACCTAAGGGGGAGATTTTCAAAGGCACAAGGAGCAGTTAGACTCCTTTCTCTCACAGAAAGTCATGTGGAGTTAGGCAGCCATTCTCCTTTTGTGCCTTTGAAAATCTCCCACTGTACCATTTTCAAAAGTGACTTAGGTGCCTAGGAACCTAACACCAATGACTTTCAATTAGAATAAGGTTCCTAAGTGCCTAAAAGCCAGATTTACAGAGGTATTTAGGTGCCTAAAGATACAAATAGGTGCCTCATGGGATTTCCAGAAGATTAACTTGAATCCTGTGGGAGTTAGGTGCCTAACCTTTTGAAAATCCCAATAGGTACCTATCTGCATCTTTAAGCACCTTTGTACACCCAGCCCGGAGTCCCTTTTGAAAATGGCCCTTAGGCTCCTAATTCACTTAGTCGGTTCAGAAAATGTTTCCCAAAGCCTAAAAAGTGATTATCTTTGACAGTTTCTCGAGCAGAACGCATAGGCAGCTACACAATACAGATGCCATAAGTGGTTGACTAGAGCAGCAAAGCATCCAGTAACTGTTTGTGTGGGTGGCAGCAAGCTGCTGCGGTAGAGCAGTATGAATTGGCATTTGCTGGTTTGCCTATAACAGAAGAATCATTAGTGTTGGCCATAAGGGGGAAGTGTATAGGTGTCACTACAGAATATTGAGATATAAATAAAAACAGAGCATTCTAGTTATCAGTATAGTTGTCATTCTGCAGGTTTGGGGACAGATGTGCAGTAGATCATTAAACTATCCATACAGAACCACAGATTACTACCTGCTATTGTGATAATCTGTCCTTTACGCAGAATAGATCTCACTTGTTATTATGCAGTACAGTTGAATCTTTTTATACGGCTCAATTTGAGCAATTTCCATTCTGATTGTTATAGAGTATCTGACTGATCACTACAGCCAGATCTACAAAACGATGTATTTCCTAAATTAGAGAGTTATGCATAGAAGTAGCAAAGGCATCATGCCAATACTGATCTTCCTGTGCAGATGGATTCGAACAGGTTTTCCCATGGACTGATGCATTTCCATTGCCACAACAAAGATCTGGGGAAATCATCCTCAAATTCAGTATCTCCAACAATTTCCCCTAGGTCATTTGACAGAGCACCAACAACAAATAGCTCCTTCCTACATACATATTCCGCTGTTGGATTGAACATGAATATGCATATTAGCTGAAACTGGCAACAAGCAGAGTTTTGTTCAAGCCTTTCCCATAAATAAGTAGCACAAGAGAGGTGTGGCCTGTCTGTTTGTAAGATGCTAGCCCACAGATGTATTGACAAGGACTACATTTTCAGAAGTGTCTGAATGAGTTAGGGGCTCAGCTCCCATTGAAATTCAATGTATATTAGGTGCCTATTCTTAGATTACCAAACACCATCCCAGACATTCTTGATCTGGGTTCATTTTCAATTCACTCTTGTGAGAGCCCATTAAAGGCAAGACACTAGCATAATTTTTCCATCATGCTACTGCAGACCTAACTGCTCATATCTGCACCAACAGGTTCAAGAAAGCAAGAAACATAGCAACAAAGGAAATGCTATACCGGATCGAGCAGTGCTCATCTTAGTCCAGTATCCTGTCTCTGACATTGACCAGTTCCAGCAGGTTCAGAGTAAAGCAAAGTAAAGTTATGGAACACCACCTCAAAAGAGAAAGTTTCTTCTGTACCCTTCATTAGTTAGATGTTGACTAATGCGTGGAAACGTACAGGTTTATATCCCTACCAAAACTCTATTTTTAAAATCCTTGTTTATAACAACTCTGGATGTTTTCATTATCCATATAAAATGTCCATTCTTTTTATAATCCTACTAAACTCTTGGTTTCAATGCTACCTTCAATATCTTCTATATTCTAGCAATAAAGTTTTCTTTCCTCGAGGCAAACTTGAACCAGAAACTCTAAGCAGACAAATCTTCATCACACCTCTGATTCCCTCCATTTCTCCCCACATTTCTGCTTTTCTCTCTCTCTTTTTATTTCTGTTTCTCACCAAAAGCAAAATTCACCTGGGATGCAAATCACAAGAAGGAACTCAGATTTCTCCACCCTAGGTGACCTGTTTTGCATGCAGGCACCCAACTTATGAGGTAAGGTAAAACTTCCATCACAGCCTTAATAAAAACAGAGAGTCAACAAATATAACATATTCTGTATGACACAAAGTCTACAATTTTCAATTACTTTAAAAAAATGCTAGCAAAGGACTTCATAAGATTTTAAGATAAATACATGGTATATCCCCAAAAGCATTGCTTTTCATAACATTTTTAGTACCTGCATCTGTATCATCATCATCACAATCCTTCCATTTTCTCCATAAGCATGATGCAACAGTGGATGGAGTGATTCCCAAGGAAACATTACAGCCTCTCAATCAATTGCATAAAACACATTCTGAACATTGTCTAAATGGGTGTTTACTGGATAGAAAATAACTGCTCCTGTGGAGCCCTTAAAGTCTATTGATCGCATAATATGTATTTTAAAAATTTTCTAAATAAGAGAAAACAAAGATGAAAGGAACTATTGATCCATCCAGTTCAGCCCCTGTCTTTTGGAAGGACTAGCCGCATTTTATAGACCATAGATCATCCATTCTTTTTTATGTTTGCCGCCCTTGCTACTTCTTTGAGCACGGGCAGCTTATCCCATTTCCCAACAGCACAATGCAAAATATTTTCCCAATGCCCAAGCTAAATGCATTATTTTTACCTCATTCATGTCAAATCTCAAACATATTATTGAAGTTAATATTACTGTGAAAAGACCTGGAAACAAAAGACATCAATGTCAAGCAAGCCCTTTCAGTTTCAAAGTTCCATGGAATTTAGCCACACAGTTCCCACTAATGCCATCAAGAGAGAAATCCTAAAAAGAATGAGAAGAAAATGGACAACGCAGCATGATGATACTGACAAGCTTCTCAGCAGCACTTTGCCCATTCTTCGGTCTGAAGAGCTGGGGCATGAAGAAGCAAAAGAGGAGGGACTCCAATAATGGTAAGAGGAAATGACAGGGTGGATGAGTTATCCTCTTGTGTCCTTAGTTTGATTCACTTCGGATATATACAGAAGAAATGGGTGGGGTGGGGGGGAAATCTGATATCCTGTATTCTATTTTTAGACCTTAACCTTATAGTGATGGTAAAAATGACTTGAAGGGAGTTTTTACAGCCTTTTTTGTGACTTGAGATTTTTTTTTTTTTTAAGAATTGCCTGGGATAATCCATCGTGGAACAATCGTTTGGATTATCTGTTTCCACTTTAGCTTTCCATCATATACATAAACATACAATGTTCCAGATAGAGTGATAGATTCAGTTAGAGAATAAGTAAACAGCTTCAACCGTGTTTGACATTCAGAATAAAACAACTGACTGAACAATCTACTTCAGCTAGCTGCTGTGGGGTTAGCTATTGGCCACACACAGGACATTCAAAGATATTAGCAGAACAGACTGATGTGGGATCCTTAACTCCCCCTTATCAAGCATAGGTAAAGAGGGACAGATCCTCAACTGGTGTAAATTGTCATCACTCCAGCAACTTCAATGGAATTATTACAATTTCTACCAGTTGAAGATCTACCCCAGAACGTTTCTGTGTCGGGGATTTAAGAACAGTGAATGATCTTTTACATTGTGGGAACTATTTTACCATTGATGTTAGTAATATGGTATATCCTTGGACATATTTTTCACATCCAAAGTAGACTGAATCCTTCTTATATAAATGGTTCAAGATTTGTGCCCAGCAGGATAAGTTTAAAAGATGCTTCTATAGCCTTAATATAGCTTGTGTTCCTAGGCATGTCAAACGATGTTTTTTCAACATAGGGCTTTTCCCCTAACATTTACTCTGTTCCTAAATTATTCACACACAGAAACATGCTCCAGGCCTCCATCAGTCAGTATTTTTCATTCATTTGATCTGTGCACACATATTCTGGCAATGGATGTTGTGGAGTGGAAATAAAACCAAACAAGAAAGATTGGATTGACCAATTGGATTGGATTGACCTGTTGGTCTTGGCAAACTAAACTAGACTTGTTGGAGACCTGGCTCATAACACCATGGAGGCTCATCTTTCTTGCTGGAAAATAAAACTGATGCAAAAAACAGTTGATCCTAAAAACTCAATAGTAAAAATTGCTTGTTTCCCTGGCTGCAGTTTGGAAGCCTTTTCTAAGTTGTCTCTTTATAGATTACATATAACTTGCTTTGTAAAAGCTAGGAACAATGTTTTTCTGCCAACACCACCTTTTGGACCCAGTCTTCTGCTTTTGTTGGCAGTCTCTCTCTAGTCAGTGACCTGAAACCACGCAAACCCAGTCTGCTGACCTAGCAGTGCTGTGAAACTATTCACTTCTGTATTGCTCCTCAGGGGACATTTACAGGATCTTTAAATCACAGAAAGAGAGAACAACAATTATGTTATGTACAGTAATCTCAACCAAATTAAAAGTAGCTTTGAGATCCAAGTGCAATTTTATTATGAACCTGAAAATGTGTCACGTTTATTTGCAATTGTTTATTTGATGAAAACTCTTCTTTATCCTCAAAAGGCTATGTACATCTTTTTGGACATGACAGGCACAATTCTAACTCTATGTTATTTGAAATCTGGCAGTCACATTACGTTTGCCATTGGAATTGATAGAATTTAGAGACTGTCAGGGATATGCATTCATTACAATAAATGCTTGCAAAAGTCAGTTTTGCAAAATTAAGCTCCAATCCAGCGACTGGATCTGGAAACCCTGACTCTCGCTCCAGCACAACACTGTGCTGAAATCAATGGGATTCCATGCAGGAGTAAAGATCTTTGCTTGATCAGTGCTATAATCCAGTGCATCTCAGGCCCGATCTTCCATACAGAAATGGCTAAAGAGATTTTGTTCAAACTTTAAATTCACCTCCCAAAGACCAAACAGGAAAAATTCCAACCCCAAAAGATGAATGCTTCTGAAAGCTTAAGATCTAGAAAGAAGGAGTTATAATAGACACTCATTAGCATACCTAACCATAGCAGTCATCTTGCCAGTGATTGTCATCATTAAACATTTGTTTTTACTTAGCCTAGTCCTTTAAAATCATTGCCAAGCATGCAGCTGATTTATAAAGCGAGAAGGTAATATTTATTGGACTTTTAAACTTTCTACTGCACAAGGAGACATGACTAACATCCTGCCAAAAAGGATTTGTACATGAAATACTCGAAGTCAAAAATTTAGCAACAGATATTATTTAGCCTTTCCAGCAACTCCATTCCTCTCCTCATTTTTAGCATTATGGCCAGCACAGGTGAGGGGTTGTTTTAAGATCCACAAAAGAAATGATACATAGGATCTTCCCAGTGAAAGACATTCGTTTTCCTGCCAGATAGTCTTATCTTTTAAATAATGAAGCTATCACCCTATCATGTGATGCAACTAACTTTGATGTAGTATTGGCCCACTCACATAGCCGTCAGGAAAGATTTAATTATTGGAGTGTTTAATTTTTTAGCTGACACATGTAAAATGCTTTGCCTGCCCTTCTCTCCAGAACATACTCTTACACAAACTGTTTACATGAAAGCAATTATCTTTCTAATAAACAATGGATGCTTTACAACTAAATATGCATTTGCAATTCACAGGTTTTGTTTGATAAATAACCCAATTTTTTTTTGAAGAAAATATACGGATTTATACCCTACCAATGGGAAATGAATAAAACCATCAATTAATTATTACATGTCTATAAATTAGGCTAATGGTATGAGTAACTCCAGGAAACGTCTCAGAGAGTTTCCTACTTATGGAGATGAATTTAACAAATATATATGTCCAATTTTTATGAAAATAAAGATATATGGGGATTTCTATTGCCCTCCATTAGTAGGTGTGTAGTTTTTGTTGGATCTTTTACATATTCACTATAGCAATACAAACATAATACCTGTTGCTAAGCAATATGATACATGGTGTTAATTTAAATCTGCCACCCTACATGCTTATGAAAATAAATGACCAAACTTTTAAAGGTTATCAAAATTGTATCTCCAAAACTTACACCCATATTTCATTAGCTTATGTGATTAGACACTTATGCAAAAAAAAAAAAAAAAAAAGAACACTTTACTTTGTATATACAATTGATTGTTTTGCATGTACAATGTTTGTATTATGCATTTTTATTACGTATTTTGTATGCACTTGCATGTTTCTTTGTCAAATTTAGATTTCATTTTCACTGTGTCAGCCATTGTGCTATCCTTTATGTTGGTACAGTCCCAGTCAAACTGTGGTGCTCAATAAGTAACAAGTGCCACCTTTTGAAACCTCTCTTCTACCATTCATATATGACCATTATCACTGAAGTATCTGAATCCAAGTTTGTCCCCAAAATTGTATTACACTCTCTGTTACATATTTCTCTCTGTATAAGCATGAAAATAAATACAAACTTAATTTCTATATAAAGCAACAGAGAGTCCTGTGGCACCTTTAAGACTTCATCAGACACTGATGAAGTGGGTATTCACCCATGAAAGCTTATGCTCCAATATATCTGTTAGTCTTAAAGGTGCCACAGGACTCTCTGTTGCTTTTTACAGATCCAGACTAACACCGCTACCCCTCTGATAATTTCTATATAATTCATTTTTAACATAACGTTATTATATATTTATATAGAGTCATAGTCAAGCCACAGTTAAGTGCATTACAGAGAATAAAGATATGGGCTGAGATTTTCAAGTCCCGAAAGGATTTGGATGTGAAATTTCTATTAATTTTCATGGTCACTGGATAGCCAAATCCTCTACAGAGCATTGAAATTTCAGCCTTGGCCCATGCCACAGGATCCTATAATCTACTATAGGTGAGAAAAAAAATAAGATTTACATAATCGATAGGTGTTTCTCAATCCACAAATAGCTACAGTTCTGTATAATTTCATTGTTGGTTTCCAATGAGCATCTTTCAACAAAGCTAAAGCATTTTATACCAGAAGTTATCTTCCATTTCTGCATTTGATTCTTTGCAGATTGGAAACATAGGTTTACAATAAATAGTTAAAGTGAACTTTTGCAATTATAAAGTCATTTTTTAATTTTCAAAATGTAGCCAATAAAACATTGTATTGTATTAATGTTCCTAAAGCAATAGAATGAAAGTTTCCATCATGTGCAATTACTATAACATTGCATTATGACTTGATAAAAGGATATTGTTATACAAGCATTGAATATCCTATAATCCAACTTTGGGCTCTGTTCTCTAATGGAAGTATTTTTATGCATAAGCTTTAAAACCAAAATGCAAAATGAACAGCACATTGAAATTATGCTATTGTTTGACAAAGTATTATCTGTGTAGTTTCTTAAATCTTATTGAATAATGCTAATGTAGCTTGGTATTATTCTCCGATTAAAAAAAAAACACCTCTCAGAATTTAATATAATTCTGGTTCTATTAAAATTTGACACAATAGGGGAAAAAAGCCTGTTTCAAAATTTCTAAGACATCTTTCCACATGTTTCTCAGACAACATATTTTGTTAGTTAGCCAGTAAACCTATCATCTGAAACAAAGGAGAAAACATTTTTATGTAGAAGGTAACACCAGGGTGACCAGATGTCCTGATTTTATAGGGACAGCCCTGATATTCGGGGGGGGGAGGGGTTCTTATATTGACCTATTATGCCCCACTCCCTATCCTGATTTTTCACTTTCTATCTGGTCACCCTAGGTAACACAGGAAATCCTCACTGCATCATTGCTTATTCATGCTTTCCACTAAAAGCAAGAACATAGGCACATAATACCTGATGCGAAAGCAAGGCTGTGGAGTCATAAGATAAAGAGAAAACAGTAAAACAATTTCAGTAAGCAATACTATAGTTATGCACAACTTGCTAAAATAAGATTGCAGATCACCATTGTATCCATTTATGATGCCATAAATAAGAAAAAACAGTTAACTGAATTGAGCAAATTGGGATTTCACACCAACAAATATTCTACTAGCAATTAGATTATTAACCAGAGACATCGTAAGACGTTTTACTCTGCTGTTTGATGTCCTTCCATGAGGTATATTGATTATGTGTATATACCGTTTATCGGTGAGTGAAAATCCTGTTCAAAGTAAGGTGGGAACCCCACCAGTTTACAGATAAGTACATGGAGACCCTCAGAGGAAGGAGTTATATAAGCGCTAATGGTTATCAACATTCTTGGGAAAGCAAAGGACTCCTCTTGCACAGAGTTTGGAAATCTGTACTCACCCATAACTGTGAGCTCTGCAGAGGCACTACTGTTCTCATTCTTGTAGCTGACAATGCAAGTGTATGTCCCAGAATCGTCATCAGTCACATTAAAAATAAGTAAGTTACTGCCAGCCAATAATGAATATTTTTTGGATCTGTAACATTGACCAAAAAAAAAAAAAAAAAATCCATGTTCACATTCATCTCCAATGAAAAGTACTCAAGATCTAAGGTACTGCATAGAGCCTTCTCAGCTGGCTAGTTCTGATCTTCTAATGTTGTTATTAAATGTGATAATTAACTTTCGAATTCTGCTCTACCTGATTTAAATAGCATTTCATAAAAGAAGACATTTATGGCCAAATTCTGCCCTCAGATGTGCATGGCACAGCTGCAAATAAAGAAAACAGGAGTTTCATGTGCACATGCAGTCTTATTATCACTTAAAATGAAAGCCTGATCTCCTCAAAGCTGAACCAAACTGACAAGACTTAACATGGTAGTTAATGTTTTACCCTTACTTCACCCTGGGAAACGAACTTTCATTACATAAGAGACGTGTATGACATACCTGACAGGAATAATTTCATCTCCTCGCATCCATGTGAAGGTGGGTGTGGGAAACCCGGAAACACAACACTCAAGAACGGCATCTTTTCCCTCAAGGGCTACCACATTTGACGGTCTCTGCAGGAAAAATTGCTGTCTGTGCAAACCTGGATCTATGAAGGAAAAAGAGAGAGTTATCATAAAATGCTGTTTGTGTTCAGAACAGGGAATCAAAACAGCCTATCAATAATGGACCCAAGGAATTCAGGTCTTCAAGTCTTATCTCTGAAGAAGGAAAAAAACCAGGAATAAAGAACTCTAGAAAGGGCTATGGAACGGAGATCTGATGGAGCTGTTTGTGGATGGAAGACAATGGAGTTATTTGATTCTGGGGCGATGCTATCTTTTTGAATAGCTGTAGAAGCATTCTTTAGAGATTGGAGTCAGAGCTGAGTCTTGGGAAGGCCACAGAAAAAGTTGCACTTGAGGCAAAAAGAGACAAAGGCATGTATAAGGATGTCAGAAAAGCTGGGGTCAAGGTAGTCACGGTATTTTGAAAGTGGTGATAAGCAGATTTACAAATATGAGAGGTGAGAGAGATGAAAAGGGAAGCTCTAGTAAATCAAGGAAGTCATCAACATTACGAACCATGGACAGAAACGGAAAGTCTGAGTTGAGAAGGAAGCTAGGAGAAAGAGTAGTGTCCAAAAAGCTCCTTTGGCTCAAATTTACTGGGGAGATGTTGAGACACAGCTTCAAATTTAGTTGGTAGTAAGGCAGGCAGAAAATAGACAGAAAGGGTGACCAGGAAAGAGTCAAAGTGAAAAGTTTGGACAAAGACAGACAGACAGCCCTATATTTGTTTACTGTATGTATATATATATATATATATAATAGCAAGCATCGAGAAGTTTAACTAAGTTATCACTTTAGTTTACAGGGCAGATAAAACACTTGAGAACAGAACTGTGGAAATTCCTGATATGCCATGGGGATGAGATGTCTTAAGTCTGTTCCAACTCTATTTAAAATGATTTCTGAACACACACACACACACACACACACACACACACACACACACACACACACACACACACACAGAGTAACTACCATTACATATACTTCCATATCACCTGACAAACACTGACACCTGCAAATCTCACTTAAGTTAGCAGGAAGCCATAGTACTTAGCATCTCTCACGATCAGGTCCAAAGTAATGGCTGTTTTACCAAACATATAGCTAGAAATTTTATTTATTTGTATGCACTGGGTGATCTGTTGCTCCATGTCTACCATATACCCAGCCTTCCAAGGTACACAGCACAGGATTTACTTTGTGAAATTCTATGAGCTGCATTATGCTGGAAGTTGGATTAGATGATCAAAATGGCCTATAAGATCACTACCTTAGAAGGCGTAACAAATATACAGTAGCTATACAGAAGTAAAAATCTACATGCTGCTTTAAAAAGGCCAATTTTCCAAAGCTAAAAACAACTGAACAGAATTGAATAAGAGACAATATTTGAACATAAACATTTGAATGCCAATTGGGAATTGTGACTTCTTTATTAGATGCTCAGAAAAACCCACTATTCTGCTACCATGAAAGAGGGTTTCTTTGGTTAAAAAAGTCCTGATTAAGAGCGGAGATAAAGGCAGCAGTAAAAACTAATATACAGAAAACAAATTAAAAAGTGGGGAAGCTGATAGCAATGAATACAAACTAGGAGTTAGGAAATGCAAAAATGAGACCAAAGGTATCAATATATTTTTTTTCAGCCAGTAAGGTTAAGGGCAATAAGAAATAATTTTTTAAATAGATCAAGAATAAATTAAAGCCTAGCATTATTACAGGTCTGAATAACACTCAAGGATGATAAAATTATGCATCATGATGCAGAAAAGGCAGAAGTATTCAATAAATATTTCTCTTGTATATTTGGAAAGAAGCTGTTTGATATATTCCTATATTACAGTGATAATTAAATATCTTTTATTCCATCAGAATCTAGGGACAATGTTAAATTTAATAATGGCTATTTAACTTCTTGTTTAGCCAGTCTTAAAAAAATGTATCCAGATAACAGCATCCTCCTTTTTCAGATCAGGACATTATCAACTGGAGGTAATCAATGAAGCAGGACATAGTTTTATGTAAAAAAAAAAAAAACAGTGAAAATTTATAATCTGTTATTTCTCGGGCTGTCAAGCAATTAAAAAAAATTATCATGATTTATCGCACGATTAATCACACTGTTAAACAATTATAGAAAACCACTTATTTAAATATTTTTGGATGTTTTCTACATTTTCAAATATTTTTATTTCAATTACAATAGAGAATATGAAGTGTACATTGCTCAATTTATTTTTTATTACAAATATTTGCATTGTAAAAAAACAAAAGAAATACACCTCTAGCCCGATATAACGCAGTCCTCAGGAGCCAAAAAATCTCACCTTCTCACTGTGCCGGACTGGACCGGCTTCCTCAGCGGTGATTTAAAGGTCCCGGTGCTCCAGCTGCTGCGGGGAGCTCCGGACCCTTTCAATCATCACTGGAGCTCTGGCAGCGGGGCTCGGGTGGGGTTTTAAAGGGCCTGGAGCTCCCCACAGCGGCTGGAGCCTCTGGCCCTTTAAATCACCATCCGAGCCCGACTGCCAGAGCCCCAGAGGGGCTGCTGTGGGGAGCTGCTGTGGGGAGCCCTGGTCCCTTTAAATCACCGCCGGAGCTCTGGCAGCGGGGCTCGGGTGGGGATTTAAAGGGCCCGGGGCTCCACATGAATTCGGATATAACAAGGTAAAGCAGCCGGGCTCGGGTGGCGCTTTAAAGGGCCCGGGGCTCCCTGCTGCTTTACCGCGTTATATCAGAATTCGTGTTATATCGGGTCGCATTCTATCGGGGTAGAGGTGTAGTATTTTTCAATTCACGTAATACAAATACTGAAGTGCAATCTCTTTATCATGAAAGTTGAACTTACTAATATAGAATTATGTGCAAAAAATAACTTCATTCAAAAATAAAACAATGTAAAACTTTAGAGCCTAGAAAGTCCATTCAGTTCTACTTCTTGTACAGCCAATCACTCGGACAAACAGGTTTGTTTACATTGCAGGAGATAATGCTACCCACTTCTCGTTTACAATGTCAACTGAAAGTGAGAACAAGCATTCGTATGGCACTGTTATAGCCAGCATCGCAAGATATTTACATGCCTGATATGCTAAAGATTCCTATGTCCCTTCATGCTTCAACCACCATTCCAAGGAAATACATCCATGCTGATGATGGGTTCTTCTAGGTAACGATCCAAAGCAGTGTGGACTGATGCATGTTAATTTTCATCATCTGAGTCAGATGCCACCAGCAGAAGGTTGATTTTCCTTTTTGGTGGTTCAGGTTCTGTAGTTTCCGCATCAGAGTGTTGCGCTTTTAAGACTTCTGAAAGCATGCTCCACACTTTGTCCCTCTCAAATTTTGGAAGGTACTTCAGATTCTTAAACCTTGGGTCAAGTGCTGTAGCTATCTTTAGAAATATCACATTGGTACCTTCTTTGCATTTTGTCAAATCTGCTGTGAAAGTGTTCTTAAAATGAACAACATGTGCTGGGTCATCATCTGAGACTGTTATAACATGAAATAAGTGTCAGAATATAGGTAAAACAGCAGGAAACATACAATTCTCCCCCAAGGAGTTCAGTCATAAATTTAATTAATGCATTATTTTTTTAACAAGCATAGTCAGCATGGAAACATGTCCTCTGGAATGGTGGCCGAAGCATGCAGAGGCATACGAATGTTTAGCACAGGGGTTGGCAACGTTTGGCACGCAGCTCACCAGGGTAAGCACCCTGGCGGGCCGGGCCAGTTTATTTACCTGCTGACGTGGCAGGTTCGGCCGAACCGTGGCCCCCACTGGCCGCGGTTCGCCGTCCCGGGCCAATGGGGGTGGCGGGAAGCCACGGCCAGCACATCCCTCGCCCACGCCACTTCTCGCCGCCCCCATTGGCCCAGGACGGCGAACTGCGGCGAGTGAGGGCCGTGATCGGCCGAACCTGCCGCGTCAGCAGGTAAATAAACTGGCCCGGCCTGCCAGGGTGCTTACCCTGGCGAGCCGCATGCCAAACGTTGCCGACCCCTGGTTTAGCATATCCAGCACGTAATGCCGGCTACAAAAGTGCCATGCAAACACCTGTTCTCACTTTCAGGTGACGTAAATAAGAAGCAGGCAGCATTATCTCCTGTAAATGTAAACTAACTTGTTTGTCAAGTGATTGGCTGAACAAGAAGTAGGACTAAGTGGACTTGTAGGCTCTAAAGTTTTACATTATTTTTGTTTTGGATTGCAATTACGTATCAAAAAAAAATCTACATTTGTAAATTGCACTTTCACGATAAAGAGATTTCACTACAGTACCTATATGAGGTAAATTGAAAAATACTATTTCTTTTATCGTTTTTACAATGCAAATATTTGTAATAAAAATAATAATATAAAGTGAGCACTGTACACTTTGTAGTCTGTGTAATTAAATCAAAATATTTGAAAATGTAGGAAATCATCCAAAAATATTTAAACAATAGAATATTAATTGAAATGTATTAACAGTGTGATTAAAACTGTGATTAATCACAATCAATATTTTTAATCACAATTAATTTTTGAGTTAATCGCGATAGTTAACTGCAGTTAATCAACAGCCCTAGTTATTTCACCTGTTTCTCTATTGCTTCAGTTTTGCCTGGCCAAATTTTTGATATAGCTGAAGTGTATCAGATACACATACTTTAATGGAAACCCTAATAAAAATGATACAGCTAGATTAGTGATTTTTAAATTTGAAAATGCTTATCTGAATGTGAAATTGCCAAATTTCATCTAAATCTGAAATGTACTGAGCCTTTCTTTGATGATAACTTCAAATCATAGCTTAAACTATTTAGATGAAATAATTAAGATAGACATGAAAATCTAAGTTGCAAGGAAACTTATTTATTTTTTCAAATCTTCTTTAGACCAGAATTTTAAAACAGGAGGCTTGATGCTTGAGCACACATGCCCACCTGCATTAGCACATGTAAACAACATAATCGTATGGGCAAATGGCAACCAGCACAGGCAATCACGCAGTTTCTCAGTACACATATGTATAATACCGTTGCATAATCATGCTTCTGCTTTTTTTTCCTTCAAAATTTGCTCTGTACATTCATCCAAGCCTCATTTGTCTGACTTCCCTCACCCTCTGACCACCTATTTCCTAGCAGGACTGCTTTTTTTAAAATCTCCAGTAGTTTCTAAATTTGCAGTGTGGTGCCTCAGACTCAGCCCAGCTCCCTCTCTTTCTCTCTGTCACTTGGCTGCTTCTACTTACTAATGCACAAATTACCTGGCACAAGGAGGAGGTACTGTGCTGTATGGTAACAAACACCATTTCAATACACTGCCCCACTAAGACCTTACCAGTGCAAGGCCAGACCTCTATCTGAACTTTTCTTTCCTGCTTAGCCACAGAAATGCTAGTTGGAAAGGCAGCATTATCTACACATCCGTATTTCATTTGGAAGTCCACTTCAAAAGCAGATACAAATTATAAATGAGTCATTCTTGAAACATCAGCAGAATTGAATGAAAGCTCTACCTGAGTGAGGGAGTGCAGAGCACGGTCAGAGACTGTAGCAGAATGGTACATAAAGATCTTAATAGAAAATCAGTTACAAAAAGAAGGATGAGGAAATCACCTGCAATTTTCTGAAAGGCAAAGGGAAGAATAGAATCTCTGGTCTACTTAGAAATGGTAGGAACTCCTGCACAAAGTGGGGCAAGACCTTGTAAGGTGCTGAGGACCTCCTGGAAGTTGATGACTGTGCTCTCATCTCCCATATACGTCATTAAGAGTTGAATGTGTTCAATGTTTCCCCAAAGGTGATCAGCACTTCACAGAATCAGGATCTTAGCCCTTCCTTTTGCCAGCTGTATAAAGGCTATAATAAATTTTAGGACAAGAGGGATACATTTTGTTAATTGCTGAGCAAATCTGACATTTTGGGTATTGAATGCTAGTCCCACCATCAATATTTGGAAACAAGAATTGATCTGCTATCTCAGGGTATCAAAACCTGACATATAATCCCAAAAAACAACTGTCAAAACTCACATATGCTGGTTAACTGGAATGTGAAAAAGAATGTCAATTTTAACCTAAAATAATGCAACTACACGCTTCTGAAAATCACACACATCAGGGTGTTATACAAACTTTTTCTGTGCCGTGAAAGGAAGAACAGCTTTTAACACACACTGATTACTTAACAATTAGCATATTTATTACTGTTACTTTTTGTTTTTTATGTTTGATTGGGCAGATCCTCAGCTGATATAAAAGGTCCAATGAAGTCAGAGGAACTACGTCACTTTCACCAGCTGAGATTATGGTCCAATATGATTTTATTAGTGATATTTAGTGAAAAAAAATATTGATTATGAAAGTTTACTGGGTTATATTTTTGCTTAGCCATAAGAAGGTAAAATCGCAATAAAAATATTACAAATTCATTTCCGGTATTTTTGCCCAAACTGTATGCAATTTGTCACTTGTACTTGTCATATTCACACTCTATACATGAAGAGAGAAGAAAAAAGGTAAGAAAAAGAAAATGTCATAATAAAAGAAATAGAAATTAAATACCGTAATAACACTCAACTATGTCTAAAGGAGAAGGGAAGTGGTCAAAAAATAATTCACCCTGCCCCTTCAGCATCCTTCACAGACATTGTACTCTGACACACAAGGTTCATGAGAACCTAGTACAGACAACCCATAGTCCTGTTCTGCCTCAACCAGTTAGTAGATCTGGGATAGCAAATATTATGGCAGGGAGCAATTAGGCATGTTCTATCAGTGAATCTGGAGGCCCCAGGCTTAAACACCAATAGCTTGATTCTGTCCTTACATAAGTATGGCCATACAGGCCAATGGTCCATCTTGCCCTGTATCCTGTCTTTGACAGAGGTCAATGCCAAATGCTTCAGAGGGAATAAACAGAACAGGGCAATTATTGAGTGATCCATCCTGTCATCCACTCCCAGCTTCTGGCAATTGGAAGTTTAGGTATACCCAAAGGAGAGGGTAGCATCTTGGCTAATAGCCATTGATAGACCTATCCTCCATGGACTTATCCAATTCTTTTTTGAACCCAGTTACACTTTTGGCCTTCACAACATCCCCTGGCAATGAGTTCCACAGGTTGACTGTGTGTTGTGTGAACAAGAACTTCCTTTGGATAGTTTTAAACCTGCTGCCAATTCATTTAATTGGGTGACCCCTGGTTCTTGTGTGATGTGAAGGGGTAAATAACACTTCCTTATTCACTTCCCCAAACTGTTCATGATTTTATAGACCTTTATCATACCCCCCCTTAGTGGTCTCTCTATTGCAAGCTGAAAAGTCCCAGTCTTCTTTAATCTCTCCTCAAATGGAAGCGGTTTCAAAACCTTAATCATTTTTGTTGCCCTTCTCTGTACATTTTCCAAATCTAATATATCTTTTTTGAGTTGAGGCGACTAGAATTGCACACAATATTCAATTTGTACTCATACCATGGATTTATATAAAGGCATAATGATATTTACTGTCATACTATCTATCAATTTCCTAACAGTTCCTAACTTTTTGTTAACTTTTTTGACTGGCACTGCACATAGACCAGGTGTTTTCGGAGAACTATCCACAATGACTCCAAGGTCTCTTTCTTGAGTGGTAATGGCTAATTTAGACCCCCATCATTTTGAATGTATAGCTTGGATTATGTATTCAAATGTACATTATTTTGCATTTATCAACACTGAATTTCATCTGCCGTTTTGTTGCCCAGTCACTCAGTTTTGTGAGATCCCATTATAACTCCTCACAGTCTGCTTTGGACTTAGTTATTCTAAGTAATTTTGTATCATCTGTAAATTTTGCCATCTCACTGTTGACCCCTTTTTCCAGATCTTTTATGAATATGTTGAATATCACTGGTCCTAGTACAGATCCCTGGGGGACACCACTATTTACCTCTCTCCGTTCTGAAAACTGACCATTTATTCCTATCCTTTGTTTCCTGTCTTTTAACCAGTTACTGATCCATAAGAGGACCTTCCCTCTTATCCCATGACTGCTTACTTTGATTAAGAGCCTTTGGTGAGGGACCTTGTCAAAGGCTTTCTGAAAAGTCCAAGTACACTATATCCACTGGATCATCCTTGTCCACACACTTGTTGACCTCCTCAAAGAATTCTACTAGATTCGTGAGGCATGATTTCCCTTTAGAAAAGCCCTGTGGACTCTCCCCCAACATATTGTGTTCATCTATGTGCCTGATAATTCTATTCTTTAATATAGTTTTAACCAATTTGCCTAGTACTGAAGATAGGCTACTGACATGTACTTGCCAGGATCACCTCTGGAGCCTTTTTTAAAAATTTGCATCATATTAGCTACCCTTCAGTCAGCTGGTACAGAAGCTGATTTAAGTGATAAGTTACATACCACAGCTAGTAGTTTGCAATTTCATATTTCAGTTCCTTCAGAACTCTCGGATGAATACCATCTGGTCCTGGTGACTTATTACTGTTTAATTTATCAATTTCTTCCAAAATCTCTACTGACACCTCAGACTGGGACAGTTCCTCAGATCTGTCACCTAAAAAGAATGGCTCATGTATGGGAATCTCCCTCACATCCTCTGCATTGGAGATGGATACAAAGAATTAATTTAGGAAGTACTTTTATCCCCATTTCACAGATGAGGACCTGAGACCCAGAGAGATTAAGTGACTTATCCAATGTCAAACAGGAAATCTGGCAGGGAATTAAACTCCGGTCTCCCCATTCTCAGGCTAGTGCCCCTCATCATAATTTATTGTTATTATTCATTATTATTTACTGATTAGTCCTTTAATCAAACCGGGGTATATATTATGTCTGTATCATATCTTATAAATAAGGGTTGCGATGCATTTAATCTCATATCAATTGTAATTCAGACCAGAATAATTCAAATTCTGTTTAATATCCCACCCCGTGAGCCTCCCCAAGAAGGAATAACAAAGGAAGTTACAGGGAATTTGGCTCATTCAGCATTACAGAAATGGAGAGTGCCTGGCAGGAGATAGAGACTGTCATTACTGCATTTGAGCTATGCTGTACATTACTATGAAAATGGGGACTGGTTCCATACGATGACCTATTTTGCTGGCCTGCAATACACAGTCTCTTATTGTACTCAATTACTTTTGCACTACAGTCCATTAGTAAGAGTTGTTCAGCTGAAAGAAAACTATCAGATCATATATATGAATTTTGCTGAACATATTTGCTAATACTGTATATCAGGCCAGTATAATGTTATTTTATTATTGCAGCAGTTTTTCTATTGCAAACTGCAGAACAGATTCCTTTAATATGACATTAATGTCTATAAGTGCTCATAGTCACATTTCTAAATTTGATTAGAAGAGATAAAGATTCATACTTACTAAAACCCAATTTTGCTCTCTCCTGTTACAGAGACAAGGACAAACCAATTCCCTGACCTGATCTTACCATCACGCCTAGAGGCTGCATAGTTAATCCTACCAAAAAAGCAAAGGTTATGTATGAACAACGATAGAGAAATCTGTCATTAAAATGATACTGATCTGTCAATATACAGAATGCATTAAAGTATATAACCACAATGTAGTAATGTGTTTGGGATTTTGCTTCCCCCTCTCCCCCCAAAGGAAATTCAGGCCTGGCTTGGCAGAGCTATAGAACGTCATATGAGCCTATGTGGATAAGCAATAAAGAGGTAAAAAGATCATAACATTTGTACTGACACCCATCAAGGCATTCTTCTTGCTACAATATTAGCAAAATACATTTACAGTTTGCAAGAGAGGCAGTCAACTAATGATTGGAATATGGGATTAGGAGTCAGCTTTGCGGCTGCCTTGCTGTGTGACCTTGAACCTTCAGTTTTCCTGACTTGTGATGGGAATAAAAATATTTACAAGCCTTTGAAATAATGAACATTTTATTATTGGGGTTATTACTTTTAGCTATTTAGGTGGAGGGTTTTTTTTTAATTAAATGTACTAGAATTTTGTCAAGAAAACAGTTGTTTTGGAAAAGCTTCTTCCGCTGCGATTTAATTGTCAGTGGCAAAATGTTACAGAATGAGGAACTGTAATATAGCTAAATTAGCCCATATCCTTAATAAATTATTAATCCACACAGTCAAGAAAATATTAATGTAACCCTACATCATTCCTTTAACCCCACTCAATATTGCTCTGTTTATACATTCAGGGATTGCATTAGCTCTTTTGGCCACAGGGCCACACTGGAAGTTCATGATTACCATTACCCCCAAGTCTTTTTCATAGTCACTGCTTCCAAGGAGTCCCCTCATCCTGTAAGAATAGCTTGCATTCTTTGTTCCTAAATGTATGACTCTACATTTGGCCATTTTGAAATATGTATTGTTTGCTCATACCCACCTTACCAAAAAATCCAAATCGCTCTGTATTAGTGACCTGTCCTCTCCATTATGTACCACTTCCCCAGTCTTTGGGTCATCTGGAAGCTTTATCAGTAATGATTTTATGTTTTCTTCCATTAACAAAAAATGTTAAATAGCACAGGGCCAAAACCCATCCCTGCTGGACTCCACTAGAAACACATCTGCTCAATGATGATTCCCCATTTACAATTACATTTTGAGACCTATCAGTTAGCCAGTTCTTAATCCATTTAATGTGTGCCATATTGATTTTGTATTGTTCTAGTTTCGTAATCCAAATGTCATGTGGTACCAAATCAAACGGTTTGCAGAAGACTAAGTATATTACATCAACACCATTACCTTGATCAAGCAAAGAAATCACATCAAAAAGATAAAGTTAGTTTGACAAGTTCTGTCTTCTATAAATCCATGTTGATTGGCATTAATAACATTACCCTCCTTTAATTCTTGATTGACCCCTGTATCAACTATTCCTTATTTTTCCCAAGTTCAATGTCAGGCTGACGGGTCTATAATTACCTACCTAATCCTCTATTCTTTTAAAAATACTGACACAACATTAAGAACGAGGAGTACTTGTGGCACCTTAGAGACTAACAAATTTATTTGGGCATAAGCTTTCGTGGGCTAAAGCCCACTTCAGATGCATGCAGTGGAAAATACAGTAGGATATATATATATATATATATAAACATGAAAAAATGGGTGTTGCCATACGAACTCTAAGGAGACTAATCAATGAAGGTGGGCTATTATCAGCAGGAGAAAAAAAAAAACTTTTGTAGTGATATTCAGGATGGCCCATTTCCAACAGCTGACAAGATTGTGAGAGTAACAGAAGGGGGAAAATTAGCATGGGGAAATAGTTTTTATTTTGTGTAATGACCCATCCACTCTCAGTCTTTATTCAAGCCTAATTTAATGCTGTCCAGTTTGCAAATTAATTCCAGTTCTGTAGTTTCTCATTGGAGTCTGTTTTGGAAGGTTTTTTGTTGCAGAATTGCGACTTTAAGACTATTTTCCCAAATACAGAACAGAAATATTTGTTGAACACTTCTACCTTCTCTGCATTAATATTGACAATTGTACCATTTTTATGTAGCAATGGAAAAGTACTGTTGTTAGGATCTCTTTTGTTCCTAATATACTTGAAACAATCATTGTCCTTAACTCTGCTGGCCACTGGTTTTGTCTTATGCTTCTCTTATCATTTTTCTGCAATTCCTAGCATCTAATTTATATTAATCACTATAAAATTTCCCTTTTTTGTATTCAATATATATCAAATACACACATACACACACAGAGAGAGTTTCTACTTCCCGTTCCAGCCAGACTTGTTTTCTAACCAATGTAATCTCTCTCAATTTTGACTTTTTGAGCATCTAGTAAAATATATTTAAACTGTTCCCAGTTATCACTTGCATTTTTCTATTTAATTCTTTCATCCAGCTGATCTGGCTCACAATTGTTTTCTGTTGCACCTTTCGTAGCTATAGCTGTGTCCACTATGACTTTGCCCCTCCTATCCCTGGCCCTGCCCCTTACAACAGAACTTGTGTAGGGAGCCTTCTAAAACTGCCTATGGCTGTCTTACTCAATTCCTGCACAGGGAGAATTTGCTCCGAGCTGGACCCTGGGTTTTTCTGGCCCCTTTACACTGCAAAATAAAGAGTCCATAACAGGAGGGAGAGGACATCCTCAGGAACCCTTACACACAGTTCCCTCTTCTAAACATCTGGCAATCCTGCCTAATTCTGGACAATTGTTGGACAGCTACTTGCCCACATTACATGTTGCAGGTAAACACTGTGCGCTGCATCCCTGACACAACCTAGCCCCGAATCTGGCACAAGTGGCTATGAGTCTTGAACAGCTGAAGTAGCAGCTCCTATACCACTCTTCCTCCCTCCACCTTCAGTGGATGTATGACAAACAAAGGTGCATGGGCTTCTTTATACCCAGAAGATCCCATCTGTACAACAGAATCCAGGGTCCAGGATTGGAGAAGGGTGAAGATGAGCTTTATGCAACCTTTTCACACCTCTTTACTTGCCTCACCTGTGCACTTCTCAGCATCTAACCTGGTATTTCTGATTTTTTAGCTCTCCTATGACAGAAGAAATATTTTTTATCGTTTAGCACCCAACAATTTTCATTATTAAATCTGTAGTGTCATTGTGGTGTAAAATAGCTTTGCCATTGGAAAGTAAAGGCCACTCCAATACAGCAGGTATGCTTTTTGACTACTTTCCAAGCATATTGTCCCAAATTGATTTAAAGTGAAAAGAACTTGTCCACTCTTGTCTCTATCCCCAGATTTGTAAACTAATCTATTCCCCACCTACTAACAATCTTCAATCTAGTGAGATCATCCACAATCTAGTTAGATCTCATGAAGTTCATCCTGTACAATGGGTCTTCAAATAACAAATTGCATTTCAAATACATTCAGAGGCAAATTACATGATACTATTATTGCCCTTCTTCTGACCTAAGTCTGTGCATCGAATACCTTAAACACAAAAATCAATCCTATCCAAACTGATCACAGGAAACTGAATTTCTTTAATAAAGAAGAAAAACCCTAATCTGGCAACAAGCCAAGGAGTTTTGAGCAGACAAGGAAAAATCAGAAGTTTCTTGGTAGCTATTTGTTATTGCACTTACAGCTCTATTACTCCTGTTATTTTACTTATACCAGTTCTATGTGGAAAGTGACACATTGACTAGGTATATATGCCTATATCTGTATTTATTTCCCCATCCATCTGCATATATGCTATACACAGTGATATTGGTATGTTACATGTTGTGTAGCCAATATATTGGCCTATTGAGAACAGCATCCCCTTATATTCTCTAAGTATCACAGACTACTTTTCTACCTATAAAATTTTATACCATGTCTGGAAAAATATACATTTATGAGTGGATGGTTATTTACAGCCAGGACTGAAATTCAGGACACTGTTTTGTTAAAGCTTAGCGTAAAGCTAGCTTGGAAATACAAAACCTTTATATAATTAATGGGTATGTCACATAAAAGAGACTTTCATACTGGAAAAAAAATGAAACTACATCATGCTAATAATATGGATTTATCGTTCTGTGTTGTGCTTCCATAAATTTCAGTCCACTATGGCTAAATAGCAAGAAAGCCTGTCTCCCCCGGGATAACAGACAGCCTCTCCTAAATGATCCTTCTCTAGGAGGAACTCTCTGTTTCCCCAGGGTAAGCCACATGGCCTCGCCACCTTCTGCTTCACACCTTGAGCAACCCTGCTTCAACCCTTGCCCAGCTAGTCCAAATGAGACAAGCTCCTGGTAGAGACTTGTACACTCATCAGAGATTAATGCACCTCACCAAGCCTTTTCAATGACACTCAAATAGCATTGTCAAAATTGTAGGATTTATTAATCAACTGGAACAGAGCATAGGAAGTCCTGAGGTTAGCATAGAGAATAGAAGGTTTAAGCACATAAACCATTCTGGTTAGTCCAGAGCCCTGCCAAGCTGTAGTGAACCCACATATTCAGGATGTCTGTCTGTCTCTCAGTCTGACCTACTTCATCAAATCCCATGTGAGAGTCCTGACTCTTTCCAGTAGCCATCTCTTATCCTCCCTATCTCACACCTCTGTCCTTTGTTCTCTAGCTGGGGGATGTTGCTCCGCCTTCCTGCTAAGAGAGGTGGGGAAATCCATCTCTCTGTGGTTGCTTGGCGTCAGTGTACTGGTGACTGGATTTGTCATTGTTGTCCCAGATTCTCTGTTGCTATGGGGTCAGCCTCAGCCAGTCTTTTTTCAATAACCCATTCAGGCTCAGACACCAAGGTGGCATTCATACCTGTATCTCTTGCCTACCCTGAGAGCATAACAATCTTTTTACCCTCCCCACATCAAAGCTTTGCAAAAATTGAGGGAAACTGAGGCACAAATTGGTGTCAACATATTACAGAAAATTCCCACTTCGTTACAGTGAGGCCCCCAAAATCATGACATTGAAAAAAATAATCTGATGATTTTAAGCCAAATAATAAAACTTGGGTTCTTTTTATTTGTTGTCTGGTTTCTAAGCCAGTGAGGTGCACTTAGGCTCCTCAACCATGAGGGCTAGAATCTCATTGCTTCCTCCAACATAAACTAACAGTTACTTGAATCCAGAAGCTGGGGATTTAAGTAAAACACCAAATATTGCAAACCCGGTAATCAAATTGCAAGACTTGGCTACACTGGAGTGAACATTAAATATTTACACACAGTAAATTTCAAACACATCATTAGTGACAGCTAAGTTTAAAAAGTGCAAAATCCCTCATGTGTAGTGAAGAAAAGAGTTTGACAATTGGACCAGGCCGTAAAAAATAAGATTTTTTGTATTTGCAAACTTCACAAACCCCAACATGCTTGGCAGGCAGGGGAGAGTGGGAAATTGCTTTCTAACATTGTATTGAGATGAAGAGCAATATAGAGACAGTATGCAGATCGAGGGAAGTGATTATTCCCCTCTATTCGGGGAATAAGCACACTGGAGTATTGCGTCCAGTTTTGGTCCCCCCACTACAGAAAGGATTTGGATAAATTGGAACGAGTCCAGCAAAGGGCAACGAAAATGATTAGGGGGTTGGGGCACATGACTTACAAGGAGAGGCTGAGGGAACTGGGGTTATTTAGTCTGCCGAAGAGAAGAGTGAGGGGGGATTTGATAGCAGCCTTCAATTACCTGACGGGGGTTCCAAAGAGGATGGAGCTCAACTGTCTGGTGGCAGATGACAGAACAGGGCGCAATGGTCTCAAGTTGCAGTTGGGAAGGTCTAGGTTGGATATTAGGAAACACTATTTCACTAGGAGGGTGGTGAAGCACTGGAATGGGAGGTGGTGGAATCTTCATCCTTAGAGGTTTTTAAGGCCCAGTTTGACAAAAGCCCTGGCTGGGATGATTTAGTTGGGGTTGGTCCTGCTTTGAGCAGGGGATTAGATTAGATGACCTCCTGAGGTCTCTTCCAACCCTAATATTCTATGATTCTATGCCTAGAATAATTCAGCTGAGTTGACCTAACTGTTCCATTACAAAATAAATTAATGCTCCGATGATAGGAATGCAAAATACAGCATTGAAAAAAAGTCTACAGCAATCATTTCCATATCAGTATGTTGTTTGGGCTGAGGCTGGCATCTCCCCTATCTTCAGTCTTACTCTGAGTCTTTTTTTTTTTTTTTTTTTTAAGTCCCTCATCCTATATCTTGGCTTCTAGTTCTATTTAGCTGTATTAAAATGCATATTGTTCAAGTGAGCCCAGACCACTCGCCATCATTATTTACCATTCCACCAATTTTTGTGTCATTTGCAAACTTTACCAACAATGATTTTATATTTTCTTCCAGATCATTGATAAATATATTGAATAGAACTAGGCCAAGAACAGATTCCTGTAGCACCCCAGGGGACCAATTTAGCCTAATAGCGATGACTTTTGTTCAACTGGGACGGTAATTCCACTTCTATGAGAATACCTTCTGCCAGTGCTGTGGGGTTAAGTGGTGCTTAAGCAGATGTGAAGTTCTAATCTCTGGTCTTTTAATGCAGAAGTTACTTAACAATCATCAAAGCATATCTTAGCCCTTCATGCAATTCAGAGTGTGTCTTATTACTTCAACAGGAACAGCAACTTTTAAAAAAAAAAAAATCTCTCTCATATTGCCCTTACATTTATGGTGCATTCACCCTCCTCCCCCATCCCCTCCATAGGTACAAGTGTGCACATGGAGCTGATCACCCAAAGGCAAATTAACACTATTTTTCATTAAATAAGAACAGGTTGCAACTTTTTTTCATCCTTGGTGCAGCACATTATGTGTGATTTTGGGGGGGGGGGAGAAAGGGGGGGAAATTCTGCACTGTAATTCAGCAGAGGTAAGCTGTGTGAGACAAAAGAGAAGACTCCAGAATAGGTAACACTAGACCCATCAATGTCATCTGCCCCAAGGACAATGCAGGGTTATTATTTACAAAAGGAAAATTAATGCTTTCAGACAATTAACTACACAACTTATGCACTGGGGAAAAAAATCATTGCACTTCAGCAGGGTACGGGCTTCTCAAAAAAACAACTGGACCAATCAATTTACACCAGGGATGAGTTTGGGAATGATTTTGTATCATATGATTCTTTTCTGTGTACAAGAAGCTTCTTTTCTCTATATTGATTAGAGGAGTATATGTGGTGATGTGAGTATCTCTCTTGTTTTCTGCAGTCTTGTAGTGTCTGTCTAAAGTGTCTGGTTGAGGTTATGTTTCTGGAATCTGAAGTAAAGGGGTGCATTTTAATTAAAGGTTAGGTCTGTGCATCGGGAATAAGCATTCTTTGGGGAAAAATGTGTGTTGACTATTCGTAAAACAAAGGAAGAAGTGAGACAATGAAAGGGTGTTAGTTTGGTTAAAAAGCCTTTGCTCAGATAAGCATCCAGTAGTTCCAAAACTCATCCCAAATTTAATCCAGTGATGTGTTGGAATCTGATAGCAGAGGCTAGTGGCTCTCTTTTTGAAATCCTGCCTCCAAGCTGAAGGCAAGGTTGGCTACTACTACACCATCCCATACCTGCCAGAGATGACTTACCCCAGATGCTCATAATAGTACATTGCAAGAGAAAATGTTTTGCCTTTGGAATAAACCAGATTGCACCAACTGGCAGGTATTGTCAAAAATATTCTCATGGGAGGACACTCCCAGACATCCTTATCTATTTGGTATTATAAATAAGAGTTGAACTTAGTGTCTCTGTCTTTGGTCACGGTAATGACAGCACATTTGGAGTTTAAATGGGAAAATAAATGAATAGATTCTCCAGTCCCTCCGCTCTCCTCTCTGCCATCATAAACACATCAGGTACATGGGATTTACCATAGGCTCAGAGGGATATTTACAGGATTCCCCTTGCTAAACCCTGGGCAACACATCACTGAATTTTATTGATGTTTATCCCAAATTCAGCCATGTTGACCCAGCACTGAAAATACTGAGAACAGGATTTCTTGTGAAATTTCCACTTCTCCTTAGCTTCAGTGAGGTTGGAAATTCCGTGAGAATACCCATTCTCCAAGGATTTTGGCACTACTGCTTCTGGTCCCACATGGAATCAGGAAGTGCAAGAGCTCAAAGTAAACTGAATTTTCCAGACATCAGAAAATATCTGGCTTCAGTTTGAGTTGTGGATGATTGCCTGAGACAGCTCGCATTTTATCCAAACTATCCATTTCCCATATTGCTAGTGAGGATCAGGAACATTGTTTTAGAAGGTGGAATTCAAAAGTGTAAAGGAATGCTGTCAAGACCTATCTTTCTATGGCCAGATACTGCTCTCCGAGTTGTGCCTGCACTGAAATCAATGAGGGCTGGAAGCACATATCTACAGGCTGAATTTGACCGAGAGTCTCTCTCGCCAAGTTTTTAGTACTCTCTTAGAAGATTAAAGGGAAGACCTTTCCAAAACAAAATGTTTCTTCTTTTGAATTTTCCCCCCCATTCTGATTTTAGAGGAACACACCTTGTTTCTACCTATTTTTTTCAGTAGTGTCTTGTTTATTTAGAGGATTACTGATCATGCCACAAGAATCATTTGAGTTATAGGTTTAATGATCTAAATTAATTTGTGCTCTTTGGTGGATAAATGGATTAAAGGTGTCAAATTCTGTTTTGCTTCCCATCCCCACTTTCAAAGCAAAAGAATAAGAGTATTTATCCATGCTTAGCTAAAAATTCCCTTTCTTCAAGCAATGAGGCTTATAGATCCATTACAATGGGAACTTCCACCTGCTTGCAGCTTGAGGCCAGCCAGACCTGTCAGTAACTGGCAGCAGGGGAATGCCCTGCCCCCGATGTATCTTCCAGTTGAGAAAGTTTCTACAATCAGAATAATTCAAATAAAATCTGTAACTTAAGAAAGTGTGTTACATATACTTTGAGGAAAACCACAAAAATTTCTCCTACTGCAGAACATGGTAAATTCCACCAAATGACAACTAACCCTAATCTTTGGATGCCAGTTTTCATCTCTATTCTGCATAATCCACTGGTCTCCAGAGTGGGCCAGATCTGTGGACCTTTATTACCTGAAAAAAGGCAATTTTCAGATAAGCATGGATAAGTTTTCCTATTCTTTGAGCCATTAAAATTAATTTTTGTGCCAATGTGCCTCAAGAGTGGGAAGCAAAATCATCCTTTAAATATGGTTACCATGCATGGAGAAAAACTCTGCCAAAAGGGGGCGGGGGGGGGGGGGAATGATGTTGGCTAAGACTGAATGACCAATTTTCAGAATTTGGTGAACAAATGGCCATCTAGCAGATCTCAATACTGGAGAAACTACTACTCTGCCCTGAGATTGTCAATGTGCTACTAAAGACTGGACTTCAATGCTGAACAGAAGGAATATTTCTTGCATTTATTTAAGGAATAAAATGTTATGAAAGTTGTGAGAACCACCTATCTGAATTAAAAGTCCAATACGGGGCCTCATTAGAGAAAGCTCCCAACTTCAAATAAAAAAAAACTGAATGAAAATTGTAGCCCTTGAAAGGCCTACTCCAATGGATAGAGAACATAACAGCCCCTGCAGGGGTTCAACCTAGGTAGTGCTGTAAAGAGCAGAATGAGGTTCCAAGGACATGTTCTATTCCCTAGGGCTGGAATAAGGTTGATGACCAAGAAAGCATTTGATGTTGTCATTTGTACAAAAAACTTCCTTTTCTTGAACATGCTGAGAACTTTATACTATAAAGGCTTGATCTTTTCACTTGGACACTGTTATATACCCACAACCAAGCCTTCCTGGGCTATGGCCACTCAAGGATATGTTTCACTGGCTTAACCAGCTAATAGAATAAGTTCTATAGGTTGATTTCTCTGTTAGGCTCTATGAGAGCAATCACCACTTCACGCAAGTATTCATTGTAAACGTCCCTGCTCCTGGGTGGAAGACTGGTTTTGCAATAGCAAAGCTCTGTAAGACATAGGCATGTGAAGATCCAGGGCCAAGCTAATCAAGCCTGAGTATCATAGACTCTACATCCAAAAAGGCATATGATGTATCTCATTCCGATGTTTTGTATTGTCCTGTGGAGCATTGGAAAAGATTAGAAGATGTAGTAGGGACTTCGCCCAGCTTTGTAAGATGCCATTCACTGCCTAAGATCCTGAGCCCTGACACACAGAAAGGCCACAGGGCATTTTATTTTCTGTTTCTAGTTGCAAAGAAGTTGATCACCAGCCCACCAAATAACTTATGATGAGTGAGATATTTCTGGGTGCAGAAGCCACCCTGTTAATCCAACCTGTGCCATGTAGATCTTGATGCTGTTTGTCTCCCGCTTGCACAATGGCTGGGGCAGAGGCAGCTGGGCCGGTACTCTTCACTGGGCTGGGGTCAAAGGCAGGAGTCAAGACTAGTTACTAAGCTGAGGCAGGAGATGAATACCAACGTCAATCCAAGCTGGAATCAATGTCAGGAGTCAGGAGCGAGATGGGGCGAAGACAAGATCTTTAGCAAGCCAGAGTCTTCATTCCTGCTTGGACAGCTCTGTGGGACAATGTCCTAATTTAAATAGTTGGTGTGGACTAATCAGGGGGCTGCAGGATTCTGTCTCTCTGGCCTCTTCAGGCAGTATTTCCTGCCGTGCCTAACACTCCAAGAAATTGTTGGGTGCTGCTTCCTTGGTGGCCCAAGAGTATAGCTTTTAGATAAACAGCCAATCTTGAATTTAAAATTGCCACTGATGGAGAATCCTCTATGATGCTGGATAAGTCGTTACAATGGCTAATTATCCTCACTGTTAAAAATGTAAATCTTATTTCCAGTCCAAATTTGTCTAGCTTTAACTTCCAGCCATTGCATCATGTCCTACCTTTCACGGCTAGACTGAAGAGCCCATTATCCAATATTTTCTCCCTATGTGGATACTGATAGACATAAATCACATCACCCCCTAAACAAAATAGATTGAACAAAAAGAAGGTTACCTCTTTGTGTCTGTCACAATAAGCCACGTTTTCTAATCTTTTAACTATTCTTGTGGCTCCTCTCTGAACCTTCTCCAATTTATCAACACCCTTCTTGAACTGTGGGCACCAGAACTGGGAACAGTATTCCAGCAGCAGTCACACCAGTGCCAAACACAGAGATAAAATAACCTCCCTACTCCTACTTGAGATTCCCCTGTTTATGCATCCCAGGATTACATTAGCCCTTTTGGCCCCACTGTTGCACTGGGAGCTCAGGTTCAGCTGCCTATGCACTACCATCTGCAAATCTTTTTCAGACTCTCTGCTTCCCAGGATAGAATTCCCCCATCCTGTAAGTAGGGTCTACTTCCTTTGTAGATCTATACATTTACTATATTAAAATGTATATTGTTTGCTTACACCCCACTTACTACCCACTTCAGATTGCTCTGTATCAGTGACCTGTCCTCTTCATTATTTATCATTGTCCCATTTTTTGAGTCATCTGTTAATTTTATCTAGGATAATTTTATGTTTTCTTCCAGACCTTGATAAAAATAGTAAATAGCATAGGGCCAGGAGCACACCCCTGTAGGACCCCACCAGAAACACACCGGATCAATGACGATTCCCTGTTTACAATTATATTTTAAGACCTATCAGTTAGCCAGTTTTAAATCTATTTAAAGTGTGCCATGTTAATTTTATATCATGCTACTTTTTAAATCAAAATATTGTGCAGTATCCAAGTCAAATGCCTTAAAGAGGTCTAAATATATTATATCAACATTATTAACTTTTATCAGCCAAACTGGTAATCTAATAAAAAAAAAAGGAAATCAAGTTCGTTTGAGAGGATCTATTTTCCAAAATCCCATATTGATTGGCATTAATTACTACCCCTTTATTCATCAGGTTCCATATCAGCCACTCCATTATCTTGCCTGGGATCTATGTCACACTGACAGGTCTATAATTACCCGGTCACTCTGTTTACCCTTTTTAAATATTGGCACAAAATTAGCTGTTGTAGAAGCAGAGAATATATAACTGGAGCTAGATTTCTGCCAACAGATGAAATCGAGTGAGATGTAGATGGGTTATGTGGAATTACTGAATAGGTATCATATAAAATCTGGATCATTGAATCATGCCTGTGTATGAGTTTAGAATTCCCAATAGGCTCCAATATGAACTGGATTTCCATCTCAGTGATACTACTTGTATTACATTATGGCCATCTTCATATTTGTGCACATTTTTCTGAGATAAAACCTTATATCTGATAGTATTCATTCTCAACTCAGACCTATAATTGACTTCCCAGGCATCATATGTCTGCGTCTGTCCTAAATCCAAGATATTCCAGGAAATATGTAACTTTGTGTGTTTGCGTCAGCTTTCTCTGTAGAGAACTGTGATCAGAAAAATTGTTCAGAAAGAGGTAAGTAAATTTCCTTCTTCCCTAACGCCACTATGTGTAGAGTATTTTAGATATATTGTAAATATTTGATTATCTAATGCTGATTTTGACCACTGGCCTTCCTGCCCTAAGGAGGAACAATTCTATTTGTGGTGAGGGGCATGCATGCATGCCTAGAGGAATCAGTATGTTTATGGCCTATTCTTTTCTGTATTGATCCACCAGGAATCAATGAGCCAGGGAACCAGGTGCTGAGGATCAGTTGCCCTGCTGCATTCCAGGGAGGAGAGCAGAGGAAACAGAGCTGATTTTATTATTCAGTTATTTATGGGAGCTTGTCCCCATAATCCTGCTTTAGATGTGGAAATGAAATTGGGTTCAGAGATTGTAAGCCACTTGAAATATTTTCAGAGCCCTCTCCCTGTCCTAAAAGAGGCTGGAACTATTTGTGTCCCTCTCCCAAATAGGCCCTTTCTGGGTCTCAAGTATGGGTCTGGGATTCTGGGTCTCAAGTCCCCAGAATCACAACCCTCTGTTGCATGGGATCCACAAGAGCTAGATAGGTATTTTTCTTTCCTGAAGTTCCTAATCCTGGTATATCAGTAGGGGGCTGAGGTCACAGCAAGGGAAGGGAGCTGGACATGAAGACTCCTTACTGCCATTTGCAGTGTCCGTACTGTGCCCAGTGCCCTCCATTCACAACTCGTGGGGAAGCAGACGGGGAAGAGGTGGCTGTGCTCCATAGTGTGAAGCATGGCAGGGACCCAGGTGCAACCACTCCGGGGTGCTGCCTTTTTGGCTTCACTCCCATTGTGGAGATTGTGGGGCTGCTTGCTCTGGAGTCTGTTCTTTTCCAATCCTGCCTGCCCCCTTTCCTGCCAGGGGGAAGGGTATCTAGGTAACCCCATCTGGTCTGAGTTGGGAGAGAGACTGCCCACAGAATTGGCTCAATGTCTCAACAAGACGCTCATGGGGAGGGCGTAGAGGGGAGGGGACACAGTCTCCTCCTTTTGCCTCTTACTTCTCTCAGCCTAGCTCTCTCCCTGAAGCCTTCAGAGCACCAGTGACTGCCCATGCCTCAGAAGAGGAAGCAGAGCTGAGGATACAATCTCCCCAAAAGGCAAATTATTGAGAAGAATTGTTCGTCTAAGAATTTGAAATGGAGTTTGAAATTTCCCTATGAAAAGCTCAGCCGCTGGGAGGGCTGCAACCACTGAGGAGGCAGAAAAAAACTGCAGGGAACTTCAGGAGGTGGGGTATTACCTTGCTACCAGCAAATGATGGGTTTAGTTCTGCCCCCAAGCTGCAAGCAGTCTGTAATGCATCCAGAGGAGTTGAATTTGGGAGCTATAATCCCAGTCTGTCCCATGGGTTTTGCCCTGGCATCAGAATCTAAAATACAGAGAATGTTTGAATCTCACAAATCCCATTGGCTCTGCCCATCAAATCAATGGTTCCCAGAGCCATCTACCACTCCCCAAAAGGGAGAATAAACAGAACTCTGTGAGCCATGTCCCTATAAGAGATCCCCACATGGACAGATTCATTCTAATAGTTCAGGGGTAAAATCCTGGCTCTGCTGAACTCAGTTGCAATACTCCAAGTGGCTTCAGTGGAGTCTGGATTTCACCCCAGCAGTCCGAGAGACCTGCACTGTGCCCTTTGGCTTAACTAGAAGTCACATATGCTTCTGATAGAATCATAGATTCATAGAACTGGAAGGGACCTCGAGCGGTCATCTAGTCCAGTCCCCTGCACTCAAGGCAGGACTAAATATTATCTAGACTATCCATGACAGGTGTTTGTCCAACGTGCTCTTAAAAATCCCCCTCCCTAGGCAATTTATTCCAGCGCTTAACCTCTCTGACAGTTAGGAAGTTTTTCCTAATGTCCAACCTAAACCTCCCTTGCTGCAATTTAAGCCCACTGCTTCTTGTCCTATCCTCAGAGGTTAAGAACAACAATTTTTCTCCCTCCTCCTTGTAACAACCTTTTATTAGTCGAAAACGGTTATCATGTCCCCTCTCAGTTTTCTCTTCTCCAGACTAAACAAACCCAGTTTTTTTTCAATCTTCCCTCACAGGTCATGTTTTCTAGACCTTTAATCATTTTTATTGCTCTTCTCTGGACTCTCTCCAATTTGTCCACATCTTTCCTGAAATGTGGTGCCCAGAATGGGACAAAATACTCCAGTTGAGGCCTAATCAGCGCGGACTAGAGTGGAAGAAATACTTCTTGTGTCTTACTTACAGCATTCCTACTAATACATCCCAGAATGAGTTTCCTTTTTTTTGCAACAGCGTTACACTGTTGACTCATATTTTGCTTGTGATACACTATGACCCCCAGATCCCTTTCCACAGTACTCCTTCCTAGGCAGTCATTTCCCATTTTGTATGTGTGCAACTGATTGTTTCTTCCTAAGTTGAATACTTTGCATTTGTCCTTATTGAATTTCATCCTGTTTACTTCAGACCATTTCTCCAGTTTGTCCAGATCATTTTGAATTTTAATACTATCCTCCAAAGCACTTGCAACCCTTCCCAGCTTGGTATCATCTGCAAACTTTATAACTATACTCTCTATGCCATTATCTAAATCATTTGATGAAGATATTGAACAGAACCAGACTCAGAACCAATCTCTGTGGGACCCCTTCCAGCACGACTGTGACCCACTGATAACTACTCTCTGGGAACGATTTTCCAACCAGTTATGCACCCACCTTATAGAAGCTCCATCTAGGATGCATTTCCCTAATTTGTTTATGAGAAGGTCATGCGAGACAGTATCAAAAGCCTTACTAAAGTCAAGATATACCATATCTACCGCTTCCCCCCTATCCACAAGGCTTGTTACCCTGTCAAAGAAAGCTATCAGGTTGGTTTGACATGATTTGTTCTTGACAAATCCATGCTGACTGTTATTTATCACCTTATCATCTTCTAGGTGTTTGCAAATTGATTGCTTAATTATTTGCTCCATTATCTTTCTGGATATAGAAGTTAAGCTGACTGGTCTGTAATTCACCGAGTTGTCCTTATTTCCTTTTTTATAGATGGGCCCTTTTATATTTGCCCTTTTCCAGTCTTCTGGAATGTCTCCCATCTTCCATGACTTTTCAAAGAGAATTGCTAATGGCTCAGATATCACCTCAGTCAGCTCCTTGAGTATTCTAGGATGCATTTCATCAGGCCCTGGTGATTTGAAGACATCTAACTTGTCTAAGTAATTTTTGACTTGTTCTTTCCCTATTTTAGACTCTGATCCTACCTCGTTTTCACTGGCATTCACTATGTTAGACGTCCAATCACCACCAACCTTCTTGGTGAAAACCGAAACAAAGAAGTCATTAAGCACCTCTGCCATTTCCACATTTTCTGTTATTGTCTTTCCCCCCTCATTGAGTAATGGGCCTACTCTGTCCTTGGTTGTCTTCTTGCTTCTAATGTATTTGTAGACTGTTTTTTTGTTTCTTTTTATGTTCCTAGCTAGTTTGATCTATTTTTGTGCCTTGGCTTTTCTAATTTTGTCCCTACATATTTGTGTTATTTGTTTATATTCATCCTTTATAATTTGACCGAGTTCCCACTTTTTGTAGGACTCTTTTTTGAGTTTTAGATCATTGAAGATCTCCTGGTTAAGCCAGAGTGGTCTCTTGCCATACTTCCTATCTTTCCTACTCAGTAGGATAGTTTGCTCTTGTGCCCTTAATAATGTCTCTTTGAAAAACTGCCAACTGTCTTCAATTGTTTTTCCCCTTAGACTTGATCATCCAGTAGAAGGGCCTTTCCGAGCAGATTCTAAAAATATGATGGTTAATGTCCTTATAGAATTTCCCTGGTGTTTGCCTTTAGACACACAGGACTAGAAGGCAAGGCACGGAATCATGCTACAGAGCAATCTTCTGCTGCTCAATTATATTCATGATAATATTTCTAGAAATAAAGAAGCTGGAGCTAGACGGGACTATTGGAGTGGTGGAAAGCCTGGCAGGCCAAAAGGTACATAGAACGAGATGTGGATACAGGAATGAATATGGATATAGATACAGGAACATAAACCTTTAACTAAAATTGCATCAGCTCTCAAACCAAGGCCTATGGAAATTTGGCTAGTCACACAAGGCCAGCTGCTCACCTTCACACCCAGAAGCTTCTAAAGGTCTCCAGGCTCTTCAAAATAAAGAACTTGGAAGCCTACAGAAGCAGCTGGAAAGAAAACTTATCTGCCCCCATCAGGAGTGACAAGGTGGGTGAGGTAATATATTTTATTGGCCCAACTTCAGTTGGTGAAAGACAAGCTTTTGAGCCACATATAATTAGGGAAGCATAAGGACAATGTAAAATTATATGGTTCTTACCTGTCAAAACTCTGACTTCTGCTTCATTTCCAGTTCTGGAACTAGCAGGATTTTTTGCAAGGCATCTATAGATCCCACTGTCTCCCGCTTGGATTCTGCTAATCTGTAAAGCTCCAGAGGGCAAGACAGCCACTCGGGTGTCACTGGGGCTCAGGATCAGGTCCTCCAGGTTTTTTTGCCAGTGTACCATCGGCATAGGCTCTCCAACTACTTCACACTTTAACAACACTGTGTCTCCTGCAAAAGCTGTGACAGATTCTGTCTGGGAAAGAAACCTCAATGGTCCTGCAAGCACAAGGAAAAGAAGCAATTATATAGTCACTGAAAATATAAATTGCATGCTGTTTCTATGTTGATCTGGATTTGGTTAATCATCCAGTCTGAAGAATAAGTGATGTTCAGACAAGTACTTTGAGGCTTCCGTGATTGCTGAATGACTATCAGTATGCCACTAATGAGTGTAATTTAAAGAAGAAAATAATAGATGTGTTATTGACATAAGAGAGTACCAAATAGCAACCCGTTACTTACAAACTACTTCAAGAATAACTTTATCAAAGTACAAACACAGTGTTATGCAATACACACTATTCAGAACAGGATGAAATTCAAAGAAAGATGTACTGAAATTAGGTAAGATTAAGAAACTTTGTTATTTTCACATCTTTCCACCTAATGGAATCTTTCTTCCATGCTGCACATCAAACTGTATGACTGACATGTCCTCTGAAAGGATACTATTCATTGTATTGAAACAAGGGAAGTCTATGTCCATGTTATTGCAGGGGGAGGTAGCAACTCCTATATTTAGACTGCCTATCACTTTTCATTATGAAAGATTCTTGCAACCTATTTTTTGAGAGGCTCTAAGACCGCTGTTGTTTGCAGCAGGTCTTCAAAATTCAATAGGGCCCAAGCCCTTGAGCTAGACATGGGTCTTTTACTTGTACCATGAAATTCCACTGAGTTTTGGCTGAGACATAGACTGTAAAAAAAATCACCATTTCCCACAAGGAATGCAAATGAAAGATGTAAGTATCTTTCAAAGCAACAGTGGCAATGGCACTGGGAACATATGGGAGCTATCAGATGTGACCCACTCCCTAGACCCGACACCTGGCACCAGTAGCTCATTCCACCCCTTCTGGGATAACTGCATTCTCTTGGTAGCAACTAATGTAGTTAGTCCAATATCTGAAGTGGTAGCACTCTCTGGCTCAGGGTTCAAATTCTGCTGATGTATGATGACAGGGTTATTACAGGTGTAGATACTAGAAATTGTTTTTAATCTTTTCCTTAAAAAGAAATTACCTACAAAAATGCATGTTAACAACCAAAACACCCCCCACCCAATGCCTAATCTGGCATTAGGAAATGCCAGATTTATGGTTGCCAATGAAACAGTAATTCTGCCCCCTTGTGCATATGAGCATGATACTGTCTTTAATGATACTATCAAATCATTCCAACCCACCCCACATACACCAGGATACCAAAACTAAAAAGCCAGATCTGTGAAATGTCAAGTAGGTAGAAGCTACAAGAATTGGACCTGGCCTGAGTGAGTCAAAGATAATGCCCAGATTATAGGCCTCTATGGTGAGGTTATCAATGGTAATAGAACACCAATGGAGAAGGGGAGAGGAAATGCTCAGTTGCCAAATGATGACCAGATGTCGTCAGAGAAACAGGTTGAAGTTAGGGTTTGGATAAAGGGAGACAGGTCTTTAGCAGAGAGATAGATTTGTAAACCATCGGTATAAAGATGGTATTTGAAGCCACCCTTATGGATAAGATCATTTAGAAATAGGAGGTAGAGAGAGAAGAGCAGGTGGAGAAGCACAGAGCTTTTTGGAGAGGCCTATCGACAAAGGGAGAGGGTGAAGAAAAGAACCCATCAAAAGAGATTTTGAAAGCAAATTAGAGGAGTAGAAAGAGACCAGTAAGCGGCAAGAGCCTCAAAAGTCAACGGAGTGCAATATTTCAAAAAGTAGGGGAGTGGTCGCTGGTGTCAGAGGCCACCAAGAGTTCAAGGAGAAAGAAAATAAGGGCTCTGGCATTTTGGCCAGTAAAAAGTCAGTCAAAATTTCACTGAGTGGGTAGGGCAGAAACTAGTATAGTCTAATAAATGTATTGTTAGAGTGGGATTCAGGAAACCTGGGTTCAATTCCTGGCTCAACCACATTTCCTGTGTGATTGGGGTCAAGTCATGTAATCTACCCGTTGTCTCAGCTCAAAACCTGAGATACTTCACACGAGGGGGGAGGGCAGGGATGTGAGGATAAAATCCATTAACAACTGTAAGGTGCTCAGACAGTATGGTAGCAAGAACTATATATTATTATCATTATTTATATTTCCATAGTGCCTAGGAACCCGCTGTTCTAGGTGCTGTACAAACACACATATAATATACACACATTTAGCTAAACAGTCAAGGATGCAGTTGGAGGAGAGGAACTCATGTCTCCTTTAACTCAATAATGAATTGTAATGACATTAACTGCAACTTGTGAAAAGATTCCTGCATGTTAAAAAAAAGTCATACTGCACATTGTCCTACATATTTAGTACTTTGTAATCATAATGATCACAGTTAATACATATTTAAAGAGTACCTTGCTCTGAAAAGAGAAAGAACAACTCAACTCTACGTGGTAGTTTGGAATTCCACACCACAGGTGAACAACCATCAGCTGCACCCTTC
Organism: Terrapene triunguis; assembly: GCF_002925995.2. Taxonomy (NCBI): domain Eukaryota; kingdom Metazoa; phylum Chordata; order Testudines; family Emydidae; genus Terrapene; species Terrapene triunguis. Next base: position 11,420,865 of record NW_020664420.1, on the reverse strand, counting down.
CATAATCTACAGAAAGAGCAAAAATGCTACATTTCAAATGAAGCTGTTGGCACAGACACAGGATGTAACAGCTTTTCACATGAAGCAAAGCTGATGTCAACTCAAAAAGCAGAAGCATTGAACGCTTTTCATTTTAGCTTTGCTTTAAATAAATAATTAAAAACTTAAAAGCAACATGAGTGTGGACGGAAAGCTGTTAAAAGCCACCGCTACATCCATGTCAGCAGAAAAGAAGGTTCATGAAAGTTTAAGCAAAACAAAAAAACAAACAAAAAAACCTGTCCATCAAGATCGCATATGAACGAGGCTTTTGTCACAAACAGCTGGTTGTCCTCAAGAGTCCATGCAGCAATCCCAAGAATCTCCATGTTAGGCAAATAAAATAAATAAAATAACTGCGGGACCAAGGCCGATTCTCACAATCACTTAAACCTGGCCACCCTAAGTAGTGACTCCAGAACTCCTTAAGAATTTTAGGCATAGTACAAACCAACATCACCCTCCATATGTCACAGATTCATTTATTGTAGGAAAGGGGGAACATGCTTCACTTCACCAGGAACCCTAGTGGCACATGCACCTTTCCCCAGACACTGCACAAACCCCTTCATAGGTTCTGTGGGGGAATCCAGACCCACAAGTTTGGGGTGGGGTTAGAGAGAGAGGCGGGTCGGAGGTCTTCCTTCCAAGTGTTGACGTCACCAGGCATCACCATCACCCCAGGTAACTCAGGAGGGTGGAAAATCACAAGTGTCAATGAAGCCTTCCTGCACTAGGCCTGAACCAAACTCCTTCCATGTTTAAACTCTAATCGACCTCAAAAGCCAGGTGCAATTGGAATATGTAAGCAACCAGTTATCTGTGTGCAACCCCCTGCTCAAGCGGTAATAATGAGGCCTGCATGTTTCTGGCTGAAGGGAAAAAGGACAAGATAACGGTTTAAAGAAGTTACTAACAAGCTAGGCTTATAGCTGCCAAGAATGACTTAACTGCTTAAATGTAATCGTTATTTGCTTAGTAATTGTTACCAGGGACGGGAGGGGTGAAGAGAGAGGAATGGAGGGGAGGGAAGGGAGGGGTAGCGGGGGAAGGGGGTGGTGAGGCTTGACTGTAAAGGTATAAAGGAAGAAAAAGCTGTTTCTGTTGGTGTGCTTGATTTGAGACGTGCCAGTCTCCTTGCACCGCTTTGAGATCTCAAATAAACTTTGCTTGCTTCTCCACCTGGTGTGTTTATTGGCGCGAAGCACACCGGGCCACGAACCTTCGCTGTTGCTTTGCCTCGGGCACTCTGTGTCTGCAACACAAGCCCATATGCAAAGCAATGCAAGTGACTGCAGACTTTCCACTCCTGCTGTGGACAGGGCCGGCTCCAGCATTTCTGCCGCCCCAAGCAAAAAAAAAAAAAAAGCTGCAATCGGCGGCGGCAGTTCAGCGGCAGGTCCTTCGCTCCTAGAGGGAGTGAGGACCTGCCGCCCCCGAATTGCCGCAGGTGCCTCCCCTCTCCCTTGGCCGCCCCAAGCACCTGCTTGTTAAGCTGGTGCCTGGAGCCGGCCCTGGCTGTGGAAAAAACCCTTCTAAACAAAGGTGTACTGGGGACAGTGGTGGTGGTGGCTGAGAGAGATATGCCTATTTCAGTGGTGAATTTGGCTCTACTGTATATAACACACACATTGTTACAACACATGGGAAAGATGGAGAAAAACACTACAGTTAGGATTTTCAAGAGTGCCTAAGTGATTTAAAAAGCACAAGACTTTGTGACCCCCAAAGGGACTTATGCTCCTAAGCTACATAGGTGTTTTTGAAATTCTACCCTGTACACGGCTACAGATTGGTGCAGTGTGGTATAAGGATTTTATCAGTCAGTGATTGGATGGCCATGTTACATATGCGAAGCAAAGTCACAAGTTATGCACTCAGCCCAAAGCAACACCACTCGACACATCCATACATTCTATATATGCCACGTCTGTTACAGAAAAGACATGTTTTAGAGAGTTTAAAAACATGATTGGGACTTTGCATTTTTTCTCCAACTGTAGGGTCAGGTACCTTCATTCTCAGCCCAAGCATTCAGAACACAGAGAGAGCCATAACAACAACAACAAAAGTTTAAAAATAACCTACCATAGGCTTTCTGTATATATATAAATGTCATGGTTTTACATTCTGATCTCCTGGGTTCTTGCAGGGCTAGAAGCATGTACTGTTTCATTGGAAAGCAGGGACCTTTCCTTTTCCAGTGGTTATGTACAATGCTCCTGTTTATAGGTCTCCAGGATCCTACTATAGCAGATCCCAGGGCTGTCACTGGTCCAGGACTATATATTTCCTTGCAAAGGCCTCAAGCCTGTATAGTTTTTATGGTGAAATTCCACATTATTAGGCTCTCTTTTTTTTAAGATAGTTCTTTTGAAGCTGCTCAGAAGCCTGGAATGTTGTAAGCTTGTTTGGGGGAAGAGGACTAATGAGTAGATACGGAGACAGTCAAAACATTTCTCACATGATCAGCAAGTTATCACAGTGTTTTCCCCATCACACCTAAAGTATTTTAAATATTAGTAGCCCCAGACACAATCCTCTTTACAGTATGGACATCTGGTTCAATTGGTTTAGTCTAACAGTCTGGCGTTGATTCCCTTGCATAGCTATACTAGTTTTAAGACAACCATAAAAATAAACCACTTCACAGTTCAGGTTCATGCCATCCATGGCTTTTCACGCACTGGGCTGGCTGTCTTTCCCCCACTGTCTCAGAGCATTACACCCAGACCTGCTTTTAAATTCTAATCTGATAATGGCACACAAGTCTGATTTGCCCTGCAGCCTGGTTGGCAGCCTATCAGAATCCCCATCTTTCCCTACAGAAGGTCTAATTATTAAGTAATTAAAGTTCATTTAATAAAAAGGCTTATCATTTGGGGGACAGACCTTGGGGTCTGGAGCATGATTAGCTATTAAATATTCAGCAATTTAGTAACACTCAGTAAAATCCCCTAAATGAGAGCTGCTTTAAGTGCTTTGTTTGTTTCAAATTAATGTCTGCAAGGTTACATAACATCAAGGCAAGACCTTTTTTTCCCCACTTTCAATGCACACAATAGCTGAAGGGCAGGGAACCAAGTTAATGAAAAGGAGCTATATGCTTCTGTTAGGTTCAGGCAGCACCAAAGAAAGAGCAGCAATGAGTCTGGAAGAGAAAATCTTCCATAAACCTCTTCCTAATTAGCTCTCCCTTATTTTATTTTCATATTGCTTTTTTAATCTTTCCTTTCCCATATTTTGATTCTACTTCATCTTCATTAGAAAAACTCTCCACATTAGCTGAGCCGGGGAGTCAACAGCAAAGAAAGGAGGGGAAAAGTATCAGCATGTATTCAGGTTTCAGAGTGGTAGCCGTGTTAGTCTGCATCAGCAAAAAGAACGAGGAATACTTGTGGCACCTTAGAGACTAACACATTTATTTGAGCATAAGCTTTCATGGCTAAAACCCACTTCATCAGATGCATGCAGTGGAAAATACAGTAGGAAGATATATATACACAGAGGACATGAAAAAATGGGTGTTGCCATACCAACTATAAAGAGAGTAATCAGTTAAGGTGGGCTGTTATCAGAAGGAGAAAAAAAACTTTTGTAGTGATAATCAGGACGGCCCATTTCCAAAAGTTGACAAGAAGGTGTGAGTAACAGTAGGGGGAAAAAATTAGCATGGGGAAATAGTTTTACTTTGTGTAATGACCCATCATGTATTCAGTATTCATGGCTTGCAGCCAGAGTTGTTTGGGCTGTAATACTATATAAATCTCACACACTAAGCTGGGTCAGATTGGACAGTACTTGTACATGCACCTTAAAGGATCACTCATGATAATTCTTGAATTGGTGATGTCTGCAAGTGGAACTTTTCCTATTGAGATTGTGCTGAATCAGGGTGACAGAGTAGCATTTGGTGGCACTGCATTGCTGGAGATGCTGTCTTTTTAGAAGAGATGTAAAAATGAGGTTTTGGTCACTTATGTTCATCACAGAACCAATGACAGGGTTGCCTCTCCCCCCCCCCCCACACACACACACATCAACAGTGGATGTTTTTGGCTCAGATACTAAAGGTAAGGTCTTAATTCCCCTTAGGGCAATTTCTTTCTATCCAACTAAAATACCCTCTCATCTCTGCAGTTTCAAAGGGCTACAGCAGGGGTAAGCAACCTATGGCACACATGCCAAAGGCAGCACGTGAGCTGATTTTCAGTGGCACTCACACTGCCCGGGTCCTGGCCACCAGTCCAGGGGGCACTGCATTTTAATTTAATTTTAAATGAAGCTTCTTAATCATTTTAAAAACCTTATTTACTTTACATACAACAATAGTTTAGTTATAGAAAGAGACCTTCTAAAAATGTTAAAATGTATTACTGGCACGCGAAACCTTAAATTAACATGAATAAATGAAGACTTGGCACCCCACTTCTGAAAGGTTGCGGACCCCTGGGCTACAGGATTCCTTTTTCCTTCCTCTCCTAAAGGGTTGTGAAGTATTGCTGTGCACCATTAAATAACCTGCGTGTTCCTTGCAAAAAGTTGCTGCATTTTAGCGGTTGGTGAAGAGAAGGGCCCTAAATGCGTTGGTGGAATTCTAGCTTGGGGTGAATGAATGAAAACATTTGCTGGAGTGGCACTTCGGTTTGCTGAGGCAGTATGCAGAAGAAATGTTAGAACAGAACACGAATTTTAGTATATGGTTAAATAAAGGTAATTTTGTGCTAGGGTTAATTTGTAATAATATCATCTAAATGGTTCCTTTCTTGTTACAAATCCCATCTTGGGAAATTGGAGGCAGTAAACCACAGTAGAGGTAATAACATTGATGAAAAGCTTCTGGTAAAGCTATATAATTTAGATTTCTGATTTAGGAGAACCTACTGGGAGAAAATTGAAGTTAATGATATACATTTAAAAATACTTTTATAATGGAAAGCTAACCAGAGAAGATGCCTCAACCTCTACAATAGAGCTATTCTGAGTCCCTTTTGTCAACCTAATTAGAAAGATTCACCAAGCTTTTAAGTTGTTCAACATAATGCATCTTACTAGGATATTTTATGCATATGCAATTACACCTAAAATTTAAACACTTATAGTTTTCAAAAAAGAAAACTTGACCAGACAGTGACAAAGGGCAATGGATGGGAAAAACAGCAGAGGCTGGAAAGTGAGGGTACATCTACACTGCAGATTAATGTGTAATTGTAGCACAGATGGGCACACCCAGGAACCCTGGGTACATACTTGGGTTGCTTGTCCATACTGAAACCCATGCCATCATGTCTTCACTATTATTGTTAAACATGCTAACTAGATTAAAAATAGTGCAGATGTGCCTACCCCTGCTACAATTATACCTTAATTTGTGGTGCAAATGTAACCTGAATGTCTCAGGAGCGGAGCTGGCCAGGGGACAGGGCTAGGAGAAACAAAGGAAGCGGGTGAAACACTCATCTCTGCCCTGATTAAAACTACACCCCCAGGGGAGGAAAAGTTGAACCAATGCTCAAGCTTTTGCTCAATGACATTCAAAGCCTTTCATTCTGACAGGTTCCTGATGTTTCAAGTAATATGTTTTGAAAGCCCCCTGCAGCAGCCCGTAAAGCTTTCTAAACCAGGTGTGCAAATGTAAAGCAGAGGAGATACGATTCTTCAACTAGCTCCGCAACCTCACTTCTCAGCTAGCCCCTTTTCTTTCTATCATATTCTATTCAGGTCCTTATATCACCCCCATCACCATGCTATTCAGGGGATCAAGGAGTATCTTTCCAGCTTCTCAGCTAGGCTAGCCCTAAGTCCTCAGCCATATTTATAAAACCAAACCAAAATAAACACTCTACATTAATAAAGTGTGTGTGGAATTTCCTAGAGTTAAGATTGGTTAAGTATGTTTCCACGCATTAGCACTAAAACACATGGAAATCACAAGGTAAGGTACCTTTTTACACCCAACACAATTCTTCAGACTCAAGTCTTTTTGCATCTACACCAGTGGTTCTCAAACTTTTGTACTGGTGACCCCTTTCACATAGCAAGCCTCCAATTGCGACCGCCTTTATGAACTAAAAACACTTGTTTATATATTTAACACCATTATAAATGCTGGAGGCAAAACAGGGTTTGGGGTTAAGGCTGGCAGCTCGCAGCCCCCTATGTAATAACCTGGCGACCCCCTGAGGGCTCCCGACCCCCATTTTGAGAACCCCTGATCTACACCAACAGACTGACACCCTCTCCAACACACATTCTATACGGAGTCTAGCATGCTGAATGGGCACATGAAAAATCTTCAAATCACACTGTTATACACAGCCTTAGCTCTCTTGTTAATGTGTTCTATAACATATTACTATATACATGAAGTGGTGAATATGCATACTTTTCAGTACTAATTGACTGGCTTTCCTTAGGAATGTGTGCTGCCTAAAATTCAATTTTTGAAAGTCAGAATGTAAACATAAAGTGGAAGATTGATTGTTTGTGGAAAATGACTTGTTTTCAAAAACAACTTTAAATTCTCTCTCTGGAGGTATGGTATATAGATAAGTTTCCTTGTATTCCCTTTCTGTCTGTATCTACCTATTGTCTCGTCTCATACTTAGTTTGTAAGTCCTTTTGTGGCAGGAACCATCATTTTTGTGTGTTTGAACAGTACCTAGCAAACTGGGATCATACTCCATGACTGGGGCAATAATAATAATAATGTATAAGATAAAACTGTAATTTTATAATGAATTCTACCTTATTCATTATGTATCATTGGAAGGTCAAAGCTACTATAGCCCACTGCAGTGTGATTCTTAGATCTTTTGAAGTGTAATAGAATTGCTAAATTGAAAGCGAGTATGTTAGAGAGGGTATCATGACAACAATGGGTTAATACTTGGAGATGAACATTCTGCTGGATGTGAATGTTGACTTGAACATAGAGCTATGCAAATAACTGACTCTTCAGTTTGACAGAGACAGCTGTGAAATATTTTGGTCATTTTCAATGAAAAATGTACTGGCCAAAAAATTTCTCCCAGCTCTACCTAATCATGATCCCCTTGCTTTCTGGTGGTGTTGTGTGGAACAACATATAAACAAACTTAGCTCTGATTTAACAGCATTGTTGGCAAGGGAGCCACAACTTAAGCATGAAGATAAATCAATAGAAGGATCAAAGCCAATAGAATGCCATGGCCAACTAGCCCAACACATGCCTAGCGAGGCTGCAGATGCTTGCTGTACAGCAGGCTGACTTATAGGACCAAATTTTGAAAGTGATCATAAAAACCGCCTCAATGTTTGCATGTGCAATCAAATGTATGTGCCAGTTTCAAGCAGTAACCCATCTAGCTACCTGATTTGTGGGCAAAGTCAAGTAATCAGATGTCTAAATCTAGTATTTGCCTCCACAATTAATTGAACCCAAAACTGTGCCTGCAAAAATGAAAACCATTAAAAATTATGCTCAACTAAAATGAAAAATAACAGCTGATGAGAATTGCAGAGACACTAAGAGGGAGGAGGAGAATGCTTGTACAGAAACTCCTAAAAGCATTATGATTCACCAATCCTTTTTCTCCCTTGTGCTGTATCTGTGCAGCTCACATAAAATTTATTTCCTAGGGCTGGATTAACTCAGTCTTGGTCCTTATTTTCAAGGCATTCAATGACCTGGATCCAACATATCTAAAAGATCACCTAAAACACTACAGCAAGGGCTGTGATCAACAGCTTTTCTCCTACAGCACCATGGAACTCTACAATACATCCCACATCTATGTAGGAGACAGAGTTTTCTCAGGGGATGGTCCCAGACTGTGGAACAAACTCCCATAAGGACCATCACATAAGGACCTCACTTTCTGCCACTCCAAATGCAAGGTACTCTTCTTCAATTGAGTGTTCTTTAACATAAAAACATAGCATTTAGTCCATAAAAGAAACAAAAAATACTACATAGGTTGCACACACAATCTCTCCCTGGGGATAGGATGAGAGAGAGAACAAACTACACATGACAGATATCAGCCACACCATTTAATGTACTATGGAAGGCATCCAGATACTACAATGATGAGAGTGGTACAAGAACCTACATAGTATAGAATTGAAAAGCACTCTCCCCATACATGGCTGCAGTAGATTAAATGAACCAGCTGTTGTTTTATGAGGCCCACTTTTAAATGCTTCCTTAGCTGAGACAATGTCAGCCATCCTAGGAAGACCCCACCCGCTGCTTTACAGCATCCAGTGACACACTGGTTTTACCTGAACGTATTTTTCCATGAGCTTGATTGTTATTTTTAGCAGTTGGGCTGAGCGGTACCTATGACTCCACTGCGAGGGAAAAGGCAATCTTTGGAATTCCAGAGAGCCTACTAAGTGGCTATCCCCTTATCATAGAAAGAAGCCAGTTGTAGAGGTGGCTAACAGCAGCCACAGATACTACTACAGGTAGATAGGAGCCTAGACTTCTAAACTCAGAAGTCAGACTGTAAGATGGTGGCAGACTCCAAGGCCAGATATATAGGAAATAAGGTTTTTCGAGGCAGTGATTTTAAAATCCTGCATTAGGAATCAAGGTAACTGCTGCTAAAGCCTGCTGGCAGGTGTCTCCATGTAACTCCAGTGAGAATATTGTGATACTCTGTGTCTCAAAGTGACACTCTGCACCTCATATTCACCATGGTGATATAATTATATGTTTTGTACAAAGTTTGTGTAACCCACACACCTTCTGGGTGTGGTGTTGTGTCCCATCTAGTGGCACCGAGACCACTTAGAGAGAGAGAAAGAGAAAATGAGTCTGCTCTACAGCCTTAGCTAACAGGCAGTTGACTTTTAGCTCATGCTGTAGCGGCTCATGCACTAAGCTCCCTGAGGTCCCCTGTTCGATCCTGCCTGCCGACGATCGGGGTCTATCAGCATTACATATGCCTTGTGAGGTAATTTAAAAGTCTTGATCTACTGAACATTAATATCCCGTTGGATTGTATGTGCTATCATTGTATGTGAAGTTATTAAGTTGCTATGTATGTGTTGCTGAAATATGTTGTGAGGCTGGAAACACCCACAAGCGGCCTTTCAGGAACAACAATAAAAAGGCCAAACAATTTTGATGGCTCATTGAGGAGAATACAAACACTCACAAAGGTTACCCCAGAAACTGTGAACAATGGAAACCTCTCAGAGATAGCACATACCCAAAGGAGACTGGTTGACTCAGGTCACAGCAAAAGATGTTTCCAGCAAGTTGGAAGAAGATATAAAAGGGGGAAGTGACATCCTCGCTTGGCCTCACTCCCCCTAAAACACAGCACCTGAAAACACCTAAGGAATAAAGATTGAACGGGGAAGGGGGTCCCAGGTGGGAAAGAAGAAAGCTTGCCTGCATATGGAAGCGTGGTGGACTGTTTCTACTATCTAACAGGGTGAGAAACTGCTTGATTCAAATCCTATCCAGTTTAGAGAACGTAGATTGCGTTTTTGTTTTATGTCTTATTGTAATCTTCTTTGATCTGCACGCTATTACTTATATTCACTTAAAATCTATCTTTCTGTACTTAATACATTTGTTTTATATGTTTTACCTAAAACAGTGTATTTTCATAGAAGTGCTTAGGGCATCTGCTCAGTAACAACAACTGGTGCAAGGTCCTCTCCACTTTGAGGGAGGGGCAGATTGGGTAATAAATTTATACCAGTCAGGCTTTTGACCGGGACAAGATGGTACAGCTCTGGGGTCCTAGGCTGTGGAGCTGGGGAGAAGCCTTCAGGTAACTGCAGCTGGGTGTGTCCCCGCCTGTGTAAAGGTTTGTGTGAGCACAGGACCGGGAGCGATCTGCAGCTTGTCACAGAAGCACAGTGTGAGAGGGGGAGCCCAGGTTTTCATTTCATTGTCACGGAGAGCTCACATAGCAACTGGCCAGCTGAACATGCCAGCTTCACGCAACAAACGTGCTCCGGCCTGGAGTACACAGGAGGTGGTGGATCTCCTGGGTCTGAGGGGAGAGGAAGCTAATGGTCTGTGGGGAGAAATCATTGTAGGGAAGCAGGGGAAGAGAATCACAAGGACCTCCCTACACTCCCCCCATCCCCATTCCATGCATCTTCCGGGGCCACAGCAGTACCCAAGGCACTCCGCCCCCCGGCAAAGTAAACACAATGACAGCTGCACATACACCCAGCTGTGAGAGCCTCGTTGGATATGTGCTTGTGAATTCCCTGTTCCCTCCCCTTTAAAGATACTTTTCCCTGCATGTATGAAGTTTACCTCAGCATTACATAGGTATGTTTGCATAGGTCTGGAATAAATTAAATTTCCATAAGTAGATTTTTATCTGTTATTCTCCATCACATGATGGCTGCTGCAAAAATTCAAGACAATAGTAACAGGTGCATGTGCATTGTTATAGTCAGGTGCACATAGCAATCGTTACAAGATTCATAGCACAGTGCAAACAAACTATGTGAGACAGCACACTACAGCAACACACATTACTGTGGCTCAGTGTTAACATGCTCCTTTAAGGCCTCCATCAGCCCATTAGGTCCCCTCCTCCTCCCACTGAGCTCCTCTGATAGCCTTGTGTTCAGAACACACAGCACAGTACAGAAGAGCAGTGCAGGATTCATGCTTTCTGACAAGAGCTGGCCAGCTCGCAGGTTACCAGTGCAGTTGAAAAGCAGCTGGAATGGGACTGAGAAACCTGCATCATGTGATGCTGAACCTGACCCCATAAGGCATTGCAAATCCTTCCCAAGACATCCTGTAGCCAGTAGCTACCCACAGTGCACTGCTCTCTGGGTTGATGCAAGAGCTGCTACCGTGGATGCGCTGTGCCAACACAAGGAGCGTAGTGTGAACATGCAAGAGCAATTTAATTACAGCAGTGGCTGTACATCAATGTAACTTAAGTCAGCTTAACTTTGTAGTGTAGACATAGCCTAACATTCAGTGAGACTTAGCCTCCTACATACCTAAGTTTGTTTTAAAAACAAGACTTAGGCTCCTAAGTTATTTAGGCGCTTTTGAAAAATGTATCTTAAATGACTTACCCCAGGTCTCTCAGACAGTTTGTAGCAGAACAGGGAACAAAACTTGGGTTTCCCCAAGACCATCCTTTCTTTTTAGATAAAATAGATGGGAGTGTCTTTTGGGGGGCAGAGGGAGTGGTGCAGAAATCCTGACAGAAACTTTACAGGTGGAAAGGAAGCTTAGGCTCATGTGGTGGTGTTAGTTTTCAGCTATAGATAATAAAATGAAAAAAAGAACCTGGAAGGAGATAAATTTGGACTCCAATTCAGGTCTATGCACTCTGCTGGGAATGGGGTGGGCATTTAACTAGTTCACACAGACCATTGTGGGAAGTTACCATTTGGCAACAAACCCTGGATCCATCAGTCTATGGACATCAATTACTTTCAGACACTCAATTTTTCCCCCTATTTAAAAAAAAATATTTAAACAGATGCTCTTTATGTTCAATATTCACCCGCCAAAAAGTCTCCTGTTATTATGCTATTCTGATGTTCCCTTAGCTAGTGCCTCTTTGTTTTGCCATCCCAGAGTGAGTAATATCGCTTTCTGCCAAGAGAGCAAAAGAAGCTTAAATGTTTTCAACCAGATTCATCCCAAAAAAACAAAGCATTTGGATTCACTTCAGAGGAATCAAACTGTTTTCAGTCCAGGCATCTGAGGTTAAAGTGAGATGTCATTTCTGCAATTTGCATTTAGCAGTCTGTTACTGAATTAGGAGCCTATTACTTCATCTCTGCTATAGTGCCACTAAATCTTTTTTAGTAGATTCTTTCAGTAGAATTTCACCTTGGAGATTTAGGGGTCAAAATGCCATAAGGTTTGCATATTATATATCATAAGCCCACATGACATCTCTACAGTTATATTTAATGTAAAATATTATAAAAAGATTTTACATTTTCTTAGCAATGTTAAACTAGCTAAACTACTACTCTATGTGCCTGGGGTTGTATTGAAAACATTTTCCTGTATATCATAGTATATTTCTATTAGAATTAGTCTCAATAATATCTGTTATTGTTTTTTATAAAGTGGAAACAACGTGCCAGATGCTTTACAGACAACTACCCTGTAAAGACCAGAGGGGACATTTTCTAAGTACCTAAGTGAATTAGAAGCCTATATTACCATAACTTTCAGTGAGGTTTAGGCTCCTAAGTCACTTAGGTACTTTAGGAAATTGTACCCCAGGTCCTTTCCCTGGAGAAGTTATAATCTGAGCCCTGGTCTACACTGTGTGTGGGGGGGAGGGTGGGGGTGAATAACATAGCTGAAGTTGACGTACTTAGATCGACTTACCATGGTGTCTTCACCGCGGTGAATCGACTGCTGCCGCTCCCCCGTTGACTCTGCCTACACCTCTCGCAGCGCTGGAGTACAGGAGTCGACGGGAGAGTGCTCGGGGGTCGATTTATCGCAGCTAGACTAGACGCGATAAATCGATCCCCACTGGATTGATCGCTGCCCGCCGATCCGGCGGGTAGTGAAGACATACCCTCAGACTCCAATCAAATTGTGACTACTCACAGGTGTGAAGTTAAACACCTGCATAAACACTTGCAGGATCTAGGCTAAAAACTGTCAATGCAAAACAAATGGGGAAATCTGTGTGCTCAGACACTACTGTTTAACATCCATTGTAGTCAGTAGCTAATTTACACCAGCTGAGAATCTGGCCTGATGTGTCTAGTTAGTTAAGGTTAGTTTACGGAGAGAGGCCAAGGTGAAAAGTTCTCAGGCGGCACAGGATAGAAACAGCATTATAAAAGCTAAATATACTGATTAAGGACGGACTTGGAGAAGAAGAGGGGAAACGTGTGGTTACTAGCATAGGGGGCTGCATAGGAAGAGGCCTGGCACCAAGAGTGTGTGACATGAAGAGAACAGTCAATTGCATAGCTTTGTAAGAGATGAGGGTGAAAGGGAGCTGACAGAGATCATAACAAAAAGATAGGTTTTTTTAAAAATGCATAATGATGAAAAAAGTGTTAGCCCCCCTGCCCCAATCTGAAGAATTAAGACAATTCTCACAGAAATAGTCCCTGCAAAGAAAGTTTTATTGTGATCCATTACGTCATCTGTAGTCAATGCTCAACAGTTATGGTGGGTTTACCCCTCTGCCCCCAGTTCCCATTTTCAAATTTGCCTGACGTGTTATTTTTAAAACCTAGTCATGCAGAAAGTGTATGTACTAGAGATTTTTCAGCCATCACAAAGTCTTATATGACCTATATATGACCTAAACAAATAGGTCTCGAAGGGACTGTCCAGGTTTGAGGCCAAATTCACAGGCTGGTTAATGGTCCCTTTGTGACACACTCAAGGGGCACAATGCTAGCCATAACCCAAGTGCAAATGCCCAGCAGAAAGACACCCTGCTGGCACATCCTCATCCCTTTCCAGCACAGGGACAACGCAAAGTTCCACTTCAGCACAACGATCCTCCACTGGCTTAGTCCCATTAAGGAGTCTAAACCAGTCGTGCAATTTAAAACTGCCTGGCAGCAATCAGGTTGAGTCACAGCCGGTACTACTCAGGGAGCCAGAATCAGCCTCCTGACTTGTCCCACCTGCCATGGGAAACGATCTAGCCCATTATTTCCAAAATGGCTTTCCCCAAACCAGTTACTGACATTAAGCTCAGCTCACATGATCAAAATAAAGAGTTCAAAAATCGAATTTCCTTACCACCCTTTACGCTGATGATTTACTTCTTGAACTTTACTCAGCGTGACCAGTGAAGATTGATTCTATTTTCCCATCTAGATACTAATACGGCAGGAAAATGTTCTGGGAGAGTCAGACGTCTTTATGGTCAGTTTCACTTTGCCTTAGTGAGTTTTGCTTTCTGATTCAATGCACTAGCACAGTGTTTCTCAAATGCAGCCAAGGTGGCCGCATGTGGCCACCAGGGGCTTTTCTTGCGGCCACAGTCTCCTGGGCTGGAGGGGGAGCAAAGTAGCAGCCACTCCCCCTCCCTATTGCTCCTGGATGTCCCGCCTTGGTGTTGGTTGCTGGGGCTGCCAGCAGGGGTTGGGCCATGCCCCTCTGGAGACAGCTGGGTCACAACGCTGGAGGAGCAGGCAGCCGGTGAGTTCCTCAGCTTCCCTGGGGTGGCAGGCTCTGACTGCGTGGCAGTAGGCCCCAGGCTCCAGAGGCGGGGCTTCAGGCTCTAGTCCCCCACTGCCTCCCCTGGCCTGCCATCCAGGGCTTAATTTGTCCCAAGGATTGGCAGGGCTGAGTAAGTCTGCTGTGAAAAGTGATACCCGTATGTTTGTTAATATAACTTTTCACAACGGACTTACTAGCTAGCGATAAATAAATTACAATGATTGGGACGTGTATCTGTGCGTATTTGTTTTTCCTAAAACTAATTAAGTATTTTAGGAAAAAGTGTCAGTGCGGCCAACAGCAAGAGTTGGTGGGCGCACTCTAAGGCCACCAAAAAAATTGTCCTGAGAACCCCTGCACTAGCATAAAGCTGTTGTATCTGAGTGGCCAACACTCTGGGGAGATATTCAAAATAAAACACAGGAACACAAAAACACAAAAGCAGTTTTGATTTAACTATTTAAAACCTGACTGTTTGTTTATATAATAGATTTCTGAGAGGTCCAAAGTCCATAACCAGGTTTAAATTTCATCTACCTTAAAAAAAAGTCAGAGTTTGCTCAGATCCAGGGCTTTGTTCTTGCCCCATAGAAATAGATGCATTACATGAAGTTCTGATTCAGATGTCAACTCCCCTGAAGTTTGTTCAGGTCTGTGGGGTTTGACCTCATTCCATCTCTAATTCACAGTAAATGTATATATATTCTTTGGGCTTAACGTGTCTTAGCAATGTCTCTAAATGGAGAAAAAAAACACTGAATGTGCAAAGTGATGTAGCTTTTAATATTTACTAAGAGTTCCACCTGGGTTTGAATCACTGTGAGCGTAGCTATCTGTCATTCACACCAGCTGAACTGTTAATTTTCAGTGACAATACACCTGTGGGGAAACAGGAAATACTACCCTTATTTTTTTTTAATCCACTGACAAACCCACATACTGCTTTGTCTCTGCTCAGACAGAAATCAGAGGGTACAAATCCCTTCATCTTCCTTTCAGCACTTCTTGCCAAGGTGCTAGTGGCTTGCAGCCAGTAAATGGAGTAGTAAATGGATTGGCTTCCTGCCAATCACCAATGAAACCATTTCATCTGCTTCTCAAAACAGGAAGTCAGCAAGAAAAAGTAAAAGGCCTTTCACTGCTATAGGAGCTAGAACGAGCCATATTTCAAAATCCCTAATTAAAAAACAAAAAAAAATGGAGCTTTTGTCATCCACATGCCATGCATTGGTAGTACACTGGTCATAAACAATATAGTTTATTAATTTCAAAACTCAGCTGTTTGGAGCAGGGACCTTGTTTTTATAAGTGTTTGTACAGTGACCAGCAAAATGGAGTGGGATCTCTCAGTGCTATTACAAAAGAAATCATTAATAATGCATATATTTATTCTTCCCCGTATTCAAACTATTTAGTTTCTCAATCACTTGGAAGAGACCTTTGGAGAAATTAAAATTCCTTTGGCAAAACCATAAAAGCTTTTTTCTAGATCACCGACATCTTGACCTCCGCTTGAGTTGAATGGCTCACAATTGTCTGCCATTAGGATGCCTGAGAGATTCCTTGAGCAATGCTGAAGGAAATCCCTAATGCTCTGTTATGGAAACAAAGTGATATCATGCTCTGGGTAAAGAGATGGTGTATAACATGGCATGTCTTGTCCTCTGAGGATGAGCAATTGCTCCTAGACCCTCATAACTGTATTCTGCTGCACAGGAGACCTACAGCATTTCCATGGGGCACAGACAAAACCCTGTTGAATCAAGGGCTCAAAGCTTGGGCAACCCTCTACCCAAACGGATTCTTCATTGTGAGACAGTAATAGTGAGCCCAGCAAATGTAACAAAGGTCAATGTGATTTGTGTAAAACTAACACATCTGTATCAGCAAATCCTGTTCATCAAGTCTTATGAATCCAGCTCTGTATTTTGGAGCTGAAGCTTTTAGAAATCTCAACAGCTGTCTAATGTGACATGACCAGTGAGTTTATTCCTAAGTGATGATATGAGGTATTCTCAATATGACCAGTTCTGACATGCTGAAGGTCAAACTGTTCAGTCAGAGGATTGACTGCTGTCATAACTAACATGTTGCGCCTGGACTAGACTATAGGGCAGAAAATGCTTATGTACGGTCCCTTTCCAACCTCTAGCGTGAAGCAGGGACCATCCATCTTTAGTGTCTGGAAAATGCTTAGATTCAGAACACACCAAAAATAAAAAAATTATAGCATGCCGCATATCCCCCACTCTCTACAGTGGCTTTCTATTGAATATTGAGTCAAGTTCAAGGCCTCTGCCCTTATTTCAAGCCACATAGGGTTTGTCTAGGCGGCAATTAAACACCCGCAGCCGGCATGAGTCATCTGGGCTTGCAGGGCTCGGGATACAGGGATGTTTAATTGTAGTGTAGACTTTCAGGCTGCAGCTGGAGCCCAGGCCCTGGGACCTTCAGGATATAGAACTTTCTTAGGGGCTTCTCCCGGATTGTGGAATAAAATTCCACAAGAATTAAGGACCGTCTCAAATCTCACCACCTTCCTCTCCAAGTGCAAGATGCACTTCTTTGATCTGCCTTCTCTAACAAACGCAGAGCTGCGGGTACATATTAAAACAAAACCAAAAAACACACAACAGCAACAAGAGACCCTTCCAAAACACTCTACACTACAAACATGATTCTTCTCATGGGGAGAGGATAAGAGAGAAAACAAACCGCATGCGACAGTTGTCAGCAATGTTGCTTCAACTGCTGGAAGGGTGCTCAGATGCTACAGTGATGAGGGTGGCATAATCAACTATATAAATTAGAAAACACTTTTCCACCAAACTGAGCTGAATTTGAACAAGCGGTGACCGTCATAATTATGATGTTAGTTTAACCAATTATTACTACCTTCATTTTAAGCACAATTCTGTGCTGAGCACCCTTACTTACTTCAATGGGCTCTCACTTACTTCAATGGGCACTAACTTCAGTAGACATTAAGGATGGCAATACTTTGCAGCTTTGGACCCATTGTTTGTTTATTTACAGCAGGGTACAAAGCTCAGTGCTTTCCAAACATTCAAGATGAATAGCTCAGAGCTCACAGTCTAAGCAGACAGACAAGCTGGCAGATATCAGGGTAAGGGGAACAGCCATGGGCAATTTATATTGGTCTCCTTGCTTCACGGTAAGCAGCATGACAGAAATGGGTCTTTAAGAGGGACTTTAAGATGAACAGGGTAAAAGTCATGTGGATGAGATCAGGGAGGTGACACCAAGCACAGGGGGCCATGTGGAAGAAGGTGCAGAGATGATTGTGCATGAAGCTGACAAACAAGTAAATAAGGCTGGGAACACTGATGGAGCAGAGGGGAAAGGAGATAATACAAATCTTGACAAGTGAGAATTCCTGCCCAGTAATGCCGATTATAATTGAATTACTATCAGGTAATGCTTTTAGCACTTTGGTTCAGCATAGTTCCACCGTTCACATCTGCTGCCTGAGGAAACTTTGCAGGCCACCAAGCCTCTAAATGCTAATTGTGATTCTTCAAAGGTGATGGAATGGCGGTAGGGCCTTGGAGGACAAACCTTCACAGCTCCTTGCCTGGGGCAGGATGTTGTAGAACCCTGACGCCTCCAACAGGGGCCTTAAAGGGCCTGGCACTCTCCATCACATTCATCTACTAGTAAAAACTAGAGGGAAGTATTGAAGAAGCAAATTAGTTGAAAGGTTCATTCCGAGGAACTACACACCCAAGAATTCAAAAATCACAATTCAGGCCCCCAAAATCATGATATTGTCTTAAAATCATGAGGTTTTTTTAAAAAAATAATTGTTTTGGGTTCTGTTTAGTTGTGCTTTGCTTATAGCCTTTAGGGGGATTCAAGTTTATGCTTTTCTCTCCAACCATCAGGGCTAGAGAATTCTTTTATTTTTTTTCTATGTAAACTGAGATTTTCACATAATCACATGTATCCAAGAGCTAGGACTTTAAGGAAAACACCAAATATCAGGAGATTTGTCATAAAGACTCAAGAGTTGGCGACACTGTACACTTATTAACTTGTACTGTGAAGGAATAATGTAACATCACATACTCCACATTATGAACAATGCCAAGTACTATAGCGGCATGAACATATAAGAAACTTAGTATACTAAGCATTGTATCATTATAGACAGAAATATTTTTATAATACAATGAAATTCCTCTTATGCCCACAACATGTATATATTTCTTTATAAAGATACAGTTAAATGTACTTGCTACACATGGGAAGATTTGGTCAGGAATTTATTGCCCTTTTTTTTTTTTGGTAAGTCATTCACTAATAAAATTATCCTCCCTCTCAAAAGAAGTTATTGTCTTGCTCATGGAAGCAGGTGGAGAGTGATAGGAATTTGGGTCTGGCAGGTTGTGAGGGACCAGGGCATAGGTGGTCTGGCCAAGCATTCACAGCTGTACTGGGGTCCATGTCAGAGTCAGTAGTGATACGCAAGGATTGGCCTCCTGGCGGCACTATGGGAACATCAGCTGTCCCAGGTTCTGCAGCCCCAGATTCTAATCCCTGAAACCTTACATCACCCACCACCACTTCAGGGGCACCCTTCCTCTGGATAGGTTGCAGACTTGGTTTATCCAAGTGGTATTGATGAAACCTTTTTCCAAGTCAGGGGCATGGACATGGGCAGCAGGTTCCAAGGAGCGTTCTTCGGGACCATAGCCCTCCCAATTGGTTAGGTAGTATATTATCCTATTCTGCAGTTTAAAGTAAAGGATCTCATGGACTACATATTCCTCATACCCCTGGATCTGGACTGGCAGAGGTGGCTGTTGGGACTAATCATAGAAGCATAGAATATCAGGGTTGGAAGGGACCTCAGGAGGTCATCTAGTCCAACCCCCTGCTCAAAGCAGGACCAATCCCCAACTAAATCATCCCAGCCAGGGCTTCATCAAGCCTGACCTTAAAAACCTCTAAGGAAGGAGATTCCCCCACCTCCCCAGGTAACCCATTCCAGTGCTTCACATCCTCCTAGTGAAAAAGTTTTTCTTAATATCCAACCTAAACCTCCCCCTCTGCAACTTGAGACCATTACTCCTTGTTCTGTCATCTGCTACCACTGAGAACACTCTAGATCTATCCTCTTTAGAACCCCCTTTCAGGTAGTTGAAAGCAGCTATCAAATCCCCCCTCATTCTTCTCTTCTGCAGACTAAATAATACCAGTTCCCTCACCCTCTCCTCATAAGTCATGTGCTCCAGCCCCTAATCATTTTTGTTGCCCTCCACTGGACTCTTTCCAATTTTTCCACATCCTTCTTGTAGTGTGGGGCCCAAAACTGGACACCGTACTCCAGATGAGGCCTCACCAATGCCAAATAGTCCTACTTATACAGCCTAAAATGCCATTAGCCTTCTTGGCAACAAGGGCACACTGTTGACTCATATCCCGCTTCTTGTCCACTGTAACCCCTAGGTCCTTTTCTGCAGAACTGCTGCCTAGCCACTCGGTCCCTAGTCTGTAGCAGTGCATGGGATTCATCTGTCCTAAGTGTAGGACTCTGCACTTGTCCTTGTTGAACCTCATCAGATTTCTTTTGGCCCAATCCTCTAATTTGTCAAGGTCCCTCTGTATCCTATCCCTACCCTCCAGCGTATCTACCACTCCGCACAGTTTAGTGTCATCTGCAAACTTGCTGAGGGTGCAGTCCACGCCATCGTCCAGATCATTAATGAAGATATTGAACAAAACCGGCCCCAGGACCGACCCTTGGGGGCACTCCACTTGATACCAGCTGCCAACTAGACATGGAACCATTGATCACTACCCGTTGAGCCCAACGATCTAGCCAGCTTTCTGTCCACCTTATAGTCCAGGGGTCGGCAACCTTTCAGAAGTGGTGTGCCGAATCTTCATTTATTCACTCTAATTTAAGATTCCGTGTGCCCGTAATACATTTTAATGTTTTTAGAAGGTCTCTTTCTATAAGTCTATAGTATATAACTAAACTATTGTTGTATGTAAAGTAAATAAGGTTTTTAAGATGTTTAAGAAGCTTCATTTAAAATTAAATTAAAATGCAGAGCCCCCCGGACCGGTGACCAGGACCCAGGCAGTGTGAGTGCCACTGAAAATCAGCTCGCGTGCCGCCTTTGGCACCCATGCCATAGGTTGCCTACCCCTGTTATAGTCCATTCATCCAGCCCATACTTCTTTAACTTGTTGGCAAGAATACTGTGGAAAGGGGTCCTCTGTGTAAGTCTTCAGAAGGGATACATGAAAAACAGGATGTACCTTAAGAGATCAAGGGAGCTGCAATTTGAAGGTGATGGGGTTTTTGCTGACAAATCCAGAAGGATACGAGGACCTGGCGGTCTAGCTTGCAGGACAGCCTGTGCATACAGAAGTGTCTTGCTGATCCACCATGACAGCTGGGCCTTCCTGGCATTGATGGTCTGAGTAACACTTGTAGTTCCTTGTCACATCTTTGAGATTATCTTTAATCTCCTCATGGATATGGTGAATTTGTTGGATCCAGTAGCAGCTGTTCGGTTTGGAGAGGCTGCTGGCAAGGCCAGGTGGGAGGAAGGGTGGAACCCATACTTGGCAAAGAAGGGACTCTGCCCCATGGCGGCATAGTTGGCATTGTTGTATGAGAACTAAGCATAAGGAAGGAGGGAGAACCAGTTGTCTTGATGGTAGTTGACAAAGCACCTTAGGTATCACTCTAATACTTGGTTGGCCCTCTTCATCTGCCCACCTGTCTGGGGATGATACACAAAGGAAATAAAAGTGCAAACATCCATTAGTCAGAGTGCTTCATGCCAAAAGTGTGAGACAAACTGTGGGCCTAAGTCTGAGGCGATATGCTCTGGAACATACAAGGCAGCTGGCCTTTGCCCTTGCTGGAGTCTTTGTAGGGAAGCTTCTGCTGAGTGAGCGCAATGAAGGTCAATAAAATGTGGAAAATGCTCACAGGCAGGGGTGCTGTAACCATTTATATAGTGGGCGTGCTGAGAGACATTGGACCAAACTGTTAACCCTATATATGATGGAAACCACTTCAAGCCTGGGGGTGCAACACTCCTAGTTCCAGGATCTAGGCTCAAAAGAAGGCATTCCGGTCTGTTAACACCCGGCCATCCTGCTCCAGCAACGGGAGGTGGTCCCAAACCAGCACTTCTCTAGCAAACAAACTGATCACTAGTCTCACCTTGGGCTGTGGTTGGTGGGATGCACTCGAGGGCAGAGCAGGAAAATCAGATGGCATTACTTCTGGCAGTTCCCATCAAAATGTTCAAGGGTAGCGGTGCTGCAGGGTCCTGTTCAGAGGGCAGTGGTCCAACCCAAGTCTGGAGATCAGAATTCTTTCCCTGGGTCTGTGCTACCTGCTTACAGAGTGTCTGATTTTCTGTTAGGAGCTGTGCCACTTGGGACCACTACAAATAATTCTTGGTTTGGAGTTGTACAATCTGCTCCTGTAGATCTGGTACCCCATGGATCCAGTGGGTGATGGTAGACCCACCCCTTCCATATTCCTGTTAAGGGGCTCCTGCAGATTGGAAGTGGGTCTTGCAACCTATAAGGGATGAGGGTATAGATGGTCTTGCCTAGTAGGTACATCAGGGATGGTAGTCAGTGAGCAGGAATTGGAGGAATTGCTAGAGCCAGGTTCAAAAAGCAAGAGTTGGGGTCAAAGCCAGGCCAGGATTGGAGACTGGCGATCAGAGGTAGTACCAGGCTGGAATCAGGAGACAAGAGTCAGGCTGGGATTGGACGCCAGAGATCAGGAGATGAGGTGAGGTCTGGAGTTACAGCAGGCCCGAAGTCTGTGTGGTTGCCCGACAACTTCCTTGACTTGAGGGTTAAAGAGGGTGCTTGGCCAATGAGTGTATTGCGACTCTGGGTCTTTTGGGCAGTACTTCCTGCAGCGCCTAATCTCTGCTCTGCTCCTTAGCTGTGACTCTGTAGGAATATCAGCTTTATCAGGCTCAGAAGACCTGAGTTGTAGTTCCTGGATTCTTACACAGATTTACTTACATATCTGTAGGCCCCTGGAGTGATCAGATCACGTAACTTACCTTTGTATAAGACAAATTTGCATCTCTAAATTCTGCCCTGAAATATAGCACAACGAAATGAGTGTTCTTTATATGGCCCCTATACAGGAAGAAACACAGGCAGAGTCAAATGCCAATTTGAGAAACAGATTGGTATTTTATTGAATATTAGCTGGCAAAACTAAATCATTGGATGTGCATAAGAAACCATTTATCACTACTATTGTTTGTACTGCAGCATCTCCCAGAGGCTCTGATCACTATCATAGCTGTTGTGTTAGGTGCTGTACACGCACTCGCAGGTTTGGAGTGTTGTTGTATGTTAAAGATCCTATTTAAGTCCATGTCTCTTCAGATTTGACCGTTACCTGTCCACACTCCCCCATTTTACTCTGTTCTATGAGTAAGGCAGTGGGCTGACAAGGGTCTTGAAACACTCTGCATCTAGGCAAAACATCTGCTTGAAACTACCCTGTGTAAATCCAGAGGAAACCCGCTAACTCCAAAGCGCAGAGTGAGGAGATTCAGAGCACAATCTGGCTCCAGTTCTTCACCTTACTTTCACCCATGTTTACCCTAAACTGGCACTTTTGCTAAAGCACACCTTTGCTGTCCTCGCTGGATACCATGCAATGTCTTGCAGGGTAGGTTAAAACTTCACTGTATATGCCATTTTACTTTAGTGAACAACAGAAATCACTGGCCAGGAGGCGATATTTTCTAAACTTTCCCTCTCCAGAGTGTAGGGACAAATGAATTGGGTCCTGACAAAAAGGAATGAGTCATGTATGTCCATTGGTTCAGTAAATACATTTGTCTGCCTAAAAGGACAGAAGCATGTTCTAGCATACGGAAAAATCCATTTGGCTACTGATAAATAAAGTACACATGGAGGGTGGAACTCTGCTTTACTCATTAACAAATTCCCATTGACTTGAATGGGACATTCCTTTCTGCCATAGCACCAAAGTGGAGAGGGAAAGCTTCTGAAGATACAACAGTCTCTTCTGCCGGGGCTTAGCTCGTCTTCTTTAAAATAAGAACCACAATAATAAAGGCATTCCATTTATTATTCCATAAGAATGGAAGCCAAATGCAGCCACCTGCTAGGGTTATTTGGGTTGAGTACTGTAGCCTGGTTACGCTTTACCACAAATCCAAAGTAAATCAGCAGTAGCCTTCAGCACCAATAAGTAACATGAATATTTTATGCTGTATCACATCTGACCTCAGCTTTATTTTTTATCCATAGCTGAGGATGGGTTACATGAAACTGAATAGCCCCAGTGAATTCTTCAGTATTATGTTTTCCGTATGCTTACTGCCCCTCTCCCTTCCTCCTCACACACTGGTTTATGACTGCACAGAGGATATTATGTTCAATGTTTGCATTTCACTGCTCTGTATATCAGGGTTAGATGGGGATATATTGTAGCAGTACTAAATTTGTTCAGTGAAAAATAAAGTTACATTACGGTGCATTTTAGGTGGCCTTGACACTTCATGAAAGCAGAAAATAATCCAGTTTTATGATGCACCTCTCTCCTTCCACCCAGGCACCTTCCCCTGCCCTCCATCCCATGCCAGGAGTCTCAATGGGTTTGGAAGCAGCTGCTCATCTCACCCTTTCAGCAGGCAGAAGGATAGTAGGCAGCAGTAATCAAGAGCAACAGGAAAGTAGGATGAGAGCAGATAAAAGTTGGGGTCATCTATTAGCCTCTAATAATCACACAGTAATAGATTTTGCATTTCCATAATGCTGTTTAACCAGTGAGCTCAAAATGAGGTATAAATGTTCATCCATTCACGAAGCCTTTCAGTTCTTTTGTCAGGTAAGCAAGCATCATTTTGTCAGAGACACATTTTACTGCTGGAAAAACCTATAGAAAGGTAAAGTCACTTCCCAAGGCTATACAGGGAGCCAATGGAAAAGCTGGAAGTAGAACACAGGAGTGCCATCTCCCAGGCCTCTGCTCTAGCCACAACACAACACAACATTTTAAAGGAAAAGGATGCTAGGGGAGGCCATTCCTCTAGTGGTGAGAGCCTTAAGGCCAGAGTTCTATTCCCAGCTCTGCCTCTGGGTGGCCTTGGGCAAACCATTTCACCTTTCTGTCACTTAGTTTCCCCAACTGTAAAATGGGGATCATGACACTTATCTCCTTTATAAACCACTTTGAGATTTAGTGATGAAATCACTATATAAGAGCTAAAAGAACAAGGAGTGCTTGTGGCACTTTAGAGACTAACAAATTTATTTGGACATAAGCTTTCATGGGCTAAACATGCAGTGGAAAATACAATAGGAAGATATATATATATATATATATACACACACACACACACACACACACAGAGAGATCATGAAAAAAATGGGGGTCGCCATGCCAACTCTAACGAGACTAATCAATTAAGGTGGGCTATAATCAGCAGGAGAAAAAAAAATCTGTAGTGATAATCAGGATGGCCCATTTCAAACAGTTGACAAGAAGGTGTGAGTAACAGTAGGGGAAAAATTAGCATGGGGAAATAGTTTTTAGTTTGTGTAATGACCCATCCACTCCCAGTCTTTATTCCAGCCTAATTTAATGGTGTCCAGTTTGCAAATTAATTCCAATTCTGCAGTTTCTCGTTGAAGTCTGGTTTTGAAGTTTTTTTGTTGGAGAATTGTGACTTTTAGTTCTGTACTTGTTGGTCTCTAAGGTGCCACAAGTACTCCTCATTCTTTTTGCTGATACAGACTAACACAGCTACCACTCTGAAACCTGTCACTATATAAGAGCTAGGTGTTATTATTTCTACTCATTATAGGCTCTTATACTGCCATAATCACCGTAGGAGCTGAGTGCCCTCCAGTAAAGCATTAACTGACATGACTAAAATCTGCCATGTGAGGTTTGTTTGCTTTACTATGTTCCATTATTGTAACAAAACTGTAGCTACATAGCACTTTATGGTAGTTCCTGAGCTGCTCACCACAATCATTTGGAACAGCTGAGATAACTTCTAAAAACCAGGAAGGCCATGCAATCTTAACTCTGCCCTCCTGGAGCTGGCTTAGAATTATCTGCACGCACTTGAGCTGCTGAGAATTATCTGCCCTCCTTGAGCCGCTGAGAATTATCTGCACGCTCTCAGGTTGTTTTCAGTGTTTTAGGTGTAGTTGTACTGAATGGTGGAGCCAGTAAGTTGTTAGAGGTTTGTGATCTGAGGAGATCAGAGGATTAATTTGAGGAGTGTCACTGAGCTGTGATTGTGAAATGAGTAGTTTTGGGTCTGCGTCCCCCCGAAGAGTGATCAAAGGAAACAGATGAATATGTACTTTGAGGTTCCAGACTGCACCCTTTCACTACAGAATTGTGTAGGTTGGGTCAGTAGCACAAGAACTGTGGTCTTTTTGCTATTGATATGGTCAGTAATGAGGTGGGATAGGAGAGCTATCTGTGGATTTAATGGTAGCCAGGGGAAAGCATAGGTTAAAGTGGTATCCTGTGTGCAAGTGTAAAGGGTTGCAAAAGGTTATGAAGTGCTCGTTAAATTTCACGATTGCGGTATTCTTTGGGGGAATAAGTTCATTGTTTGAATGTAGAGAAAGTGCAGGTAACGCCTGTCCATTAAAGTGAAAAAGCACAGCTCCTACCCCCGCAGAACCCAGCTTACATGGATGGAGAAGGAGAAGGAGAGGGTCTCAACCCCCCCGCAAGAGGAGCAGGATCTCCCAGATTCCAGCACACACAGCAGACAGGTTGGGGACTCAGATCCCTGCTGTGGGGTAGACTCCCCCAGATCCCAGCACATACACTGAGAGGGAGAATCCATAACTTCATCTGCTATCTTGAGACCCTCCCACTCCTCCTAATTCCCCACCCTCTTTACTTGAGCCCCAAGCCCTCTTCCTTTTCCCCAATCCGATAATACCCCATCCCTCACTACAGACACAAACCCCTCTCCCTCATTCCCACCTCCTCTTGCACCCCTAATCATCCCTTCCCCGTGAGCATTCACATATCTCATTTATTTTCTTTTCAAAAACAATTTGAGCACCTTCTTATTTATCGGCTGTACTCAGATTACATTTCTCCAATATAAAATAAAATATAAAATAACCTTGACAGAGGCAGATTTTTCCCAAAACGTTTACAGCTCGTTCTCAGTTCTGCCCGGAGTGGATTTCAAACTTCAAAGTCGCAAAAATCTGTGAAGGTAATGAAAATGCTGATTCCCCACTACCCCGAGGCTGTACCTTGGGAACTCCTTGCTCAAAGGACCCCACCCTACCCTACACGCTCCTGAAGCATAACAAATTTCACAACAATCGGTTTAAACATGTGGATTTTAGAGCACTTAGAAGGGCCATCCTTTAACAGAAAGGGCTTCCTAACCTCAGCTAAATCAGAGCTAGCACTGCACCACAAGACTGTACAAAATTAGAGGGGAAATGGAGGGGCGGGGCTGTACACATCCATCAGCAACATAGCAGGCTCACAAAGGTGGGGGCTGGGCAAGGTAAAACCCTGGCTGATTGGGGGAAGTGGCTGCAGCTGGGCCACACCCTAATCAGAGCCCAGATGGCCTGTATAAAGAGGCTGTGAGCCAGGAGCTCAAGAGTCTCTCTCTGCCTTCAGATAGAGAAGGGCCTGGCTGTAGGGAGCTAGACACAGGGTACCTGGTTGGAGCAGGGCTGGGGAGCTCCAACCTGGAAAGCCCCAGGCTGTGGCCTAGGAGAAGGCTAAGGGGTACTGGGGGTTGCAGAGGGCAGCCCAGGACTAGGCTAAGGCAGCAGGTCCAAACCCAACCTTGCTGATGATGAGTGGCCTATACTGCAGTCTGCCCCAGAGAGTGGGGGCTAGATGGGGACAGGCAGTGGCCTTATCCTGAGGTGAGGTGGGGTTAGTGGGTGGGGGTTCCCCTGGGAGGGGAGACCTAGCGTGTGTGTGTGTGGGTATTGCCAGGGGGCAGCACCCAGGGCAAGGGACACCGGGGTCCTGGGAGGGACACGGAGGCCAGAGAAGAGGACAAGGTGGCTCACTGGCCTGCAGAGGGTGCTCCTGAGGCTGGCGAGCTAATTCCCTGGATGCCCAGCAGGAGGCGCTGCAGGGGTGAGTCCGGACCCTCTTACAACACCCTACCTGCTATTGTAATAATCTTTGAATAAAATATGCCATCTGAAGTATCATTTGAAAACTAATAACTCACTATCATGGTGAAACGTATGTAGTAGTAATATGTGTAAAGTTAGGAGACACCCCCCCCCCCGATGTTAAAGGCACATGTTCAAACTCATATAGCCCCAATTAGATAGAATTGGTCAAGCAGGCCTGTCTTAAACAAGGGCATGTATGTTTATCTCAATTTATGAATAAGCTGTAAACAGAGTCCTCAGACAGCAAGAGGGGGGAGAAAGAAGACAAAAAGAATCTGCATTTCAGCATACGCAGGTGAAAAGAAACAGCATGAATCCTCCTACATCCACCGGACTATGTCTTCTTACTCTCAGCTGGAAAGCACTTTAACTACGGGGTTACACTGAGGAAAATGTTTTTCAAAGGATGACTGAACTATAAAAATAAGGGCAAAAACTCCCCAATCTTTCTCCCTATCCATCTCTCTTTTTCTATCTAACAAGACAAAAGAAACAGCCTATAGACTTCAGGAGCAGATCCTGACCCGAGAGTTTGGTCAGTAAGGTACTGAAAACATGGTAAGAATGTCACCTTGAACCAAAGCTAGTTTTTTAAGTTTAGACAGCGTTTTATCTGTATTTGTCTTGTAACCATTTCTGACTTTAATGCCTCATTACTTGTACTCACTTAAAATCTCTCTCTTTGTAGTTAAAAGAACCTTGGTTTATTCTTTAATTAAATCTAAGCCAGTGTTGTGGATTGTTTGGGTAACTCCATTTAACATAGCAGACTGTTGAATGTTGATGTCCTTATGGGGCAATGGACCTAATACATCTGGACTGTCTAGGAGAGGGTTGGACAGTGCAACGCACACATTTCTGGGGGAAAATCCAGGACTGGGAGTGTGTTGGGGTCATCCTGCAAGGCTGCTGGAAGCCAGAGTGTGGCTGGTGTTTGCTGATAGGCTGCTGGGGTTACACCTGCTGGACCAGAGCTGTGCCTATACACAGACACTCAGGGGGTGACCTGCATGCTGTTTGGATGTTTATGAGGAGCCCAGGTTGCCAGCTATAAGGGCAAGTGGTGGCACAGCCTCTCATTGGTCTGGATTACAGCCCAGAATGTCATACCCTTTTCCCTCAATGCAGCCCCAACCCCCTACTACTCCCCACTCCTCCACCCCATAAAATGCCCTTCCCCTGCCAGCATTTCCCTGTCTAGTTTTTAAAAAAATTCCCACACCACACAGACAGATTTTAGCAATATGCTTTGATCTTTTCCAGATTTCTGCCCCAAGGGAACTCAAACTATCCCTGGACGAGGAGGGCTCAGGATCAAGGGCTTAGCCTCTTGAGTTACCTACCTCTGTCCCATAAAGCGTTCCACCTACAGATCCTCCTAGCTATGCCTCTCTACACGCACTCAGTGTAATCTGCTAGGTTCTTGAGTAAAGGTCAAGCACCAAACTGGAAAACTAAGCTCTTGCTAATAATTTTCTAAATTTTGCTCAGCCAAAGGGCTAGTGGGTGCCATGCACTCTCTGAGGATAACCCTCAAGTCATTGAGACCCTTGTACTGAGATCAGATCCTTGGTTTGATCTCTAGGGGTGTGTGTGTGGGGGGGACAAAACATTGCAAGAATATGCCAACCTTTAGAAAAGCTGTTCATTTTGAGGGGCTGTATTTCAGGAACCTCTTGCTCAAATGACTCCACATTTGGTTCACTAACCACACCCCACACCTACATGAAGCACACCAAATTTCAAGGCAATCTGAGTAACTGTGCAAATTTTACAGCACTTAGAAAAGTAGAACTTTAAATGGAATGGCATTTTTCAAACAACTATAGGGGAGCTGGTGCTACCCTTTATTATTAATATTTTAATAATAAAATTACTATTATTAATAACCATCCTAAAAGCAAGTTGCTTTAGACCATCACAGTGTTTCTGGTATCAGCAGAGATGCAGAATTCCCCATCTTCCAAGAAAACACTAGCAATGGGCATAGAGAAACAAAAAAGAGGTCTATTTCCAATTTGCTATTAGCAAGAATCTTTTAGTGGAAAGCAGCAGTAGCAAAAGATGGTTCATCTGACCAGCAGTGCTTAGGTCTGCTGTTTACTAAAGTCTCCCTATCAAACCCGTGAGTAAGTCTTAAAGTCTCAAAGACATGCTAGGTCTGTATTGTCCAATGATGACCCTTCACTAGTTTGTACCAAAACTGAGGGTTTGCTTCAAATATGTTACTATTTTACATGTCCTGTCTCCAGTAACCAACTTTCCTCTGTCCCATGACCAGGGCCGGCTCTAGGCACCAGCAAAACAAGCTGGTGCTTGGGGCGGCACATTTTTAGGGGTGGCATGGCCGGCGCCAGAATGCCGCCCCTAAAAATGTGCCCCGGCTGCCCTAGCTCACCTCCGCTGCTGCTGCCACGGTGCGCGAAACAGCTGATTCGCGCACCGCTACTTGCCCTCCCTCTCAGGCTCTCAAGCCTGGGAGGGAGGGGGAGCAGCAGCGCGCGAATCAGCTGTTTCGCACGCTGCGGCGGCTCGGGGTCTCCCCCTCCCTCCCAGGCTCTCAAACCTGGGAGGGGGGGAGATCCCAAGCGGCTGTTTCGCGCGCCGCTGCTCCCCCTCCGTCCCAGGCTTGAGAGCCTGGGAGGGAGGGGGAGAAGCAGTGCCCGCGCCGCGGCCACTCGGAGTCTCTCCCTCCCTCCC